>NW_026779082.1:0-300000 GCF_030144855.1 Hypanus sabinus
GGGACCGTGTAGAGGAATAATCACTCTGTGTCTGACCACGGGAGTGTTTGATGGGACGGTGTGGAGGGAGATTTTTTCACCACTGTGTCTGACCCCGGGAGTGTTTGATGGGACCCGTGTAGAGGAATAATCACTCTGTGTCTGACCCCGGGAGTGGGTGATGGACCGTGTAGATGACTAATCACTCTGTGTCTGACCATGGGAGTGTGTGATGGGCGGTGTGGAGGGAGATTCACCCTGTGGTCTGACCCCGGGAGTCTCTGATGGGACCGTGTAGAGGAATAATCACAATGTGTCCGACCCCGTATTTGTGTGATGGACGGTGTGGAGGGAGATTCACTCTGTGTCTGACCCCGGGTGCGTTGATGGACCGTGTAGAGGAATAATCACTCTGTGTCTGACCATTGGAGTGTGTGATGGGACGGTGTGGAGGGAGATTCACTGTGTGTCTGACCCCGGGAGTGTGTGATGGGACGGTGTGGAAGGAGATTCACTCTGTGTCTGACCCCGGGAGTGTTTGATGGGACCGTGTAGAGGAATAATCACTCTGTGTCTGACACCGGGAGTGTGTGATGGTACCGTGTTGAGGAATAATCATTCTGTGTCTGACCCCGGGAGTGTGTGATGGACGGTGAGGATTGAGATTCACTCTGTGTCTGACCCCGGGAGTCTTTGATGGGACGGTGTAGAGGAATAATCTCTGTGTGTCTGACCCCGGGAGTGTTTGATGTTACCGTGTAGAGGAATAATCTCTCTGTGTCTGACCCCGGAGTGTGTGATGGGACGCTGTGGATTGAGATTCACTCTGTGTCTGACCCAGGGAGTGTTTGATGGTACCGTGTAGAGAAATAATCACTCTGTGTCTGACCCCGGGAGTGTTTGATGGGACCGTGTAGAAGAACTAATCACTCTGTGTCTGACCCCGGGAGTGATTGATGGGACCGTGTAGAGGAATAATCACTCTGTGTCTGACCCTGGGAGAGTGTGATGGGACGGTGTGGATTGAGATTCTCTCTGTGTCTGACCCCGGGAGTGTTTGATTGGACCGTGTAGAGGAATAATCACTCTGTGTCTGCCCCCCGGGAGTGTTTGATGGGACCGTGTAGCGGAATAATCACTCTGTGTCTGACCCCGGAGTGTTTGATGGGACTGTGTAGAGGAATAATTACTCTGTATCTGACCCCGGGAGTGATTGATGGGACCGTGTAGAGGAATAATCACTCTGTGTCTGACCCCGGGAGTGATTGTTGGGACCGTGTAGAGGAATAATCACTCTGTGTCTGACCCCGGGAGAGTGTGATGGGACGGCGTGGAGGAGATTCACTCTGTGTCTGACACAGGAGTGTTTGATCGGACCGTGTAGAGGAATAATCACAGTGTGTCTGACCCCGGTTGTATGTGATGGGACGGTGTGGAGGGAGATTCACTCTGTGTCTGACCCCGGGTGCGTTTGATGGGACCGTGTAGAGGAATAATCACTCTGAGTCTGACCATTGGAGTGTGTGATGGGGCGGTGAGGAGGGAGATTCACTGTGTGTCTGACCCCGGGAGTGTGTGATGGGCGCTGGAGAGGAATAATCACTCTGTGTCTGACCCAGGGAGTTTGTGCTGGGACGGTGTGGAGGGAGGTTCACTATGTTTCTGATCCCGGGAGTGTGTGATGGGCGTTGTAGAGGGAGATTCACTCCGTGTCTGACCCAGGGCGTGTGTGATGGGACCGTGTAGAGGAATAATCACTCTGTGTCTGACCACGGGAGTGTTTGATGGGACGGTGTGGAGGGAGATTCACTGTGTCTGACCCCGGGAGTGTTTGATGGGACCGTGTAGAGGAATAATCACTCTGTGTCTGACCCCGGGAGTGGGTGATGGGACCGTGTAGATGACTAATCACTCTGTGTCTGACCCTGGAGTGTGTGATGGGACGGTGTGGAGGGAGATTCACCCTGAGTCTGACCCCGGGAGTCTCTGATGGGACCGTGTAGAGGAATAATCACAGAGTGTCCGACCTCGTGTGTGTGTGATGGGACGGTGTGGAGGGAGATTCACTCTGTGTCTGACCCCGGGTGCCTTTGATGGGACCGTGTAGAGGAATAATCACTCTGTGTCTGACCATTGGAGTGTGTGATGGGACGGTGTGGAGGGAGATTCACTGTGTGTCTGACCCCGGGAGTGTGTGATGGGACGGTGTGGAAGGAGATTCACTCTGTGTCTGACCCCGGGAGTGTTTGATGGGACCGTGTAGAGGAATAATCACACTGTGTCTGACACCGGGAGTGTGTGATGGTACCGTGTTGAGGAATAATCACTCTGTGCCTGACCCCGGGAGTTTGTGATGGGACGGTGAGGATTGAGATTCACTCTGTGTCTGACCCCGGGAGTGTTTGATGGGACCGTGTAGAGGAATAATCACTCTTTGTCTGACGCCAGGGAGAGTTTGATGGGACCATTTAGAGGAATAATCACTCTGTGTCTGACCCAGGGAGTGTTTGATGGTACCGCGTAGAGGAATAATCGCTCTGTGTCTGACCCGGGAGTGTTTGATGGTACCGTGTAGAGGAATAATCTCTCTGTGTCTGACCCGGGAGTGTGTGATTGGACGGTGTGGATTGAGATTCACTCTGTGTCTGACCCCGGGAGTGTTTGATGGGACCGTGTAGAGGAATAATCACTCTGTGTCTGACCCCCGGCAGTGTTTGATGGGACCGTGTAGCGGAATAATCACTCTGTGTCTGACCCCGGGAGTGTTTGATGGGACCGTGTAGAGGAATAATCACTCTATGTCTGACCCCGGGAGTGATTGATTGGACCGTGTAGAGGAATAATCACAGTGTGTCTGACCCCGGGAGAGTGTGATGGGACGGCGTGGAGGGAGATTCACTCTGTGTCTGACCCCGGGTGCGTTTGATGGGACCGTGTAGAGGAATAATCACTCTGAGTCTGACCATTGGAGTGTGTGATGGGGCGGTGAGGAGGGTGGTTCACTATGTTTCTGATCCCGGGAGTGTGTGATGGGCGTTGTAGAGGGAGATTCACTCCGTGTCTGACCCAGGGCGTGTGTGATGGGACCGTGTAGAGGAATAATCACTCTGTGTCTGACCACGGGAGTGTTTGATGGGACGGTGTGGAGGGAGATTCATTGTGTCTGACCCCGGGAGTGTTTGATGGGACCGTGTAGAGGAATAATCACTCTGTGTCTGACCCCGGGAGTGGGTGATGGGACCGTGTAGATGACTAATCACTCTGTGTCTGACCCTGGGAGTGTGTGATGGGACGGTGTGGAGGGAGATTCACCCTGTGTCTGACCCCGGGAGTCTCTGATGGGACCGTGTAGAGGAATAATCACAATGTGTCCGACCCCGTGTTTGTGTGATGGGACCGTGTAGAGGAATAATCACTCTGTGTCTGACACCGGGAGTGTGTGATGGTACCGTGTTGAGGAATAATCACTCTGTGCCTGACCCCGGGAGTGTTTGATGGTACAGTGTAGAGGAATAATCTCTCTGTGTCTGAACCCGGGAGTGTGTGATGGGACGGTGAGGATTGAGATTCACTCTGTGTCTGACCCCGGGAGTCTTTAATGGGACGGTGTAGAGGAATAATCTCTGTGTGTCTGACCCCGGGAGTGTTTGATGTTACCGTGTAGAGGAATAATCTCTCTGTGTCTGACCCCGGGAGTGTGTGATGGGACGCTGTGGATTGAGATTCACTCTGTGTCTGACCCAGGGAGTGTTTGATGGTACCGTGTAGAGAAATAATCACTCTGTGTCTGACCCCGGGAGTGTTTGATGGGACCGTGTAGAGGACTAATCACTCTGTGTCTGACCCCGGAAGTGATTAATGGGACCGTGTAGAGGAATAATCACTCTGTGTCTGACCCTGGGAGAGTGTGATGGGACGGTGTGGATTGAGATTCTCTCTGTGTCTGACCCCGGGAGTGTTTGATTGGACCGTGTAGAGGAATAATCACTCTGTGTCTGACCCCCGGGAGTGTTTGATGTGACCTTGTAGCGGAATAATCACTCTGTGTCTGACCCCGGGAGTGTTTGATGGGACTGTGTAGAGGAATAATTACTCTGTATCTGACCACGGGAGTGATTGATGGGACCGTGTAGAGGAATAATCACTCTGTGTCTGACCCCGGGAGTGATTGTTGGGACCGTGTAGAGGAATAATCACTCTGTGTCTGACCCCGGGAGAGTGTGATGGGACGGCGTGGAGGGAGATTCACTCTGTGTCTGACACAGGGAGCGTTTGATCGGACCGTGTAGAGGAATAATCACAGTGTGTCTGACCCCGGTTGTGTGTGATGGGACGGTGTGGAGGGAGATTCGCTTTGTGTCTGACCCCGGGTGCGTTTGATGGGACCGTGTAGAGGAATAATCACTCTGAGTCTGACCATTGGAGTGTGTGATGGGGCGGTGAGGAGGGAGATTCACTGTGTGTCTGACCCCGGGAGTGTGTGATGGGCGGTGGAGAGGAATAATCACTCTGTGTCTGACCCAGGGAGTTTGTGCTGGGACGGTGTGGAGGGAGGTTCACTATGTTTCTGATCCCGGGAGTGTGTGATGGGCGTTGTAGAGGGAGATTCACTCCGTGTCTGATCCAGGGCGTGTGTGATGGGACCGTGTAGAGGAATAATCACTCTGTGTCTGACCACGGGAGTGTTTGATGGGACGGTGTGGAGGGAGATTCACTGTGTCTGACCCTGGGAGTGTTTGATGGGACCGTGTAGAGGAATAATCACTCTGTGTCTGACCCCGGGAGTGGGTGATGGGACCGTGTAGATGACTAATCACCCTGTGTCTGACCCCGGGAGTCTCTGATGGGACCGTGTAGAGGAATAATCACAGTGTGACCGACCCCGTGTGTGTGTGATGGGACGGTGTGGAGGGAGATTCACTCTGTGTCTGACCCCGGGTGCGTTTGATGGGACCGTGTAGAGGAATAATCACTCTGTGTCTGACCATTGGAGTGTGTGATGGGACGGTGTGGAGGGAGATTCACTGTGTGTCTGACCCCGGGAGTGTGTGATGGGAGGGTGTGGAAGGAGATTCACTCTGTGTCTGACCCCGGGAGTGTTTGATGGTACCGTGTTGAGGAATAATCACTCTGTGCCTGACTCCGGGAGTGTTTGATGGTACAGTGTAGAGGAATAATCTCTCTGTGTCTGACCCCGGGAGTGTGTGATGGGACGGTGAGGATTGAGATTCACACTGTGTCTGACCCCGGGAGTCTTTGTTGGGACGGTGTAGAGGAATAAACTCTGTGTGTCTGACCCCGGGAGTGTTTGATGTTACCGTGTAGAGGAATAATCTCTCTGTGTCTGACCCCGGGAGTGTGTGATGGGACGGTGTGGATTGAGATTCACTCTGTGTCTGACCCCGGGAGTGTTTGATGTTACCGTGTAGAGGAATAATCTCTCTGTGTCTGACCCGGGGAGTGTGTGATGGGACGGTGTGGATTGAGATTCACTCTATGTCTGACCCCGGGAGTATTTGATGTTACCGTGTAGAGGAATAATCTCTCTGTGTCTGACCCCGGGAGTGTGTGATGGGACGGTGTGGATTGAGATTCACTCTGTGTCTGACCCAGGGAATGTTTGATGGAACCACGTAGAGGAATAATCGCTCTGTGTCTGACCCCGGGGGTGTTTGATGGTACCGTGTAGAGGAATAATCTCTCTGTGTCTGACCCGGGAGTGTGTGATTGGACGGTGTGGATTGAGATTCACTCTGTCTGACCCCGGGAGTGTTTGATTGGACCGTGTAGAGGAATAATCACTCTGTGTCTGACCCCGGGAGTGTTTGATGGGACCGTGTAGAGGACTAATCACTCTGTGTCTGACCCCGGGAGTGATTGATGGGACCGTGTAGAGGAATAATCACTCTGTGTCTGACCCCGGGAGTGGGTGATGGGACCGTGTAGATGACTAATCACTCTGTGTCTGACCACGGGAGTGTTTGATGGGACGGTGTGGAGGGAGATTCACTGTGTCTGACCCCGGGAGTGTTTGATGGGACCGTGTAGAGGAATAATCACTCTGTGTCTGACCCCGGGAGTGGGTGATGGGACCGTGTAGATGACTAATCACTCTGTGTCTGACCATGGGAGTGTGTGATGGGACGGTGTGGAGGGAGATTCACCCTGTGTCTGACCCCGGGAGTCTCTGATGGGACCGTGTAGAGGAATAATCACAATGTGTCCGACCCCGTATTTGTGTGATGGGACGGTGTGGAGGGAGATTCACTCTGTGTCTGACCCCGGGTGCGTTTGATGGGACCGTGTAGAGGAATAATCACTCTGTGTCTGACCATTGGAGTGTGTGATGGGACGGTGTGGAGGGAGATTCACTGTGTGTCTGACCCCGGGAGTGTGTGATGGGACGGTGTGGAAGGAGATTCACTCTGTGTCTGACCCCGGGAGTGTTTGATGGGACCGTGTAGAGGAATAATCACTCTGTGTCTGACACCGGGAGTGTGTGATGGTACCGTGTTGAGGAATAATCATTCTGTGTCTGACCCCGGGAGTGTGTGATGGGACGGTGAGGATTGAGATTCACTCTGTGTCTGACCCCGGGAGTCTTTGATGGGACGGTGTAGAGGAATAATCTCTGTGTGTCTGACCCCGGGAGTGTTTGATGTTACCGTGTAGAGGAATAATCTCTCTGTGTCTGACCCCGGGAGTGTGTGATGGGACGCTGTGGATTGAGATTCACTCTGTGTCTGACCCAGGGAGTGTTTGATGGTACCGTGTAGAGAAATAATCACTCTGTGTCTGACCCCGGGAGTGTTTGATGGGACCGTGTAGAGAACTAATCACTCTGTGTCTGACCCCGGGAGTGATTGATGGGACCGTGTAGAGGAATAATCACTCTGTGTCTGACCCTGGGAGAGTGTGATGGGACGGTGTGGATTGAGATTCTCTCTGTGTCTGACCCCGGGAGTGTTTGATTGGACCGTGTAGAGGAATAATCACTCTGTGTCTGCCCCCCGGGAGTGTTTGATGGGACCGTGTAGCGGAATAATCACTCTGTGTCTGACCCCGGGAGTGTTTGATGGGACTGTGTAGAGGAATAATTACTCTGTATCTGACCCCGGGAGTGATTGATGGGACCGTGTAGAGGAATAATCACTCTGTGTCTGACCCCGGGAGTGATTGTTGGGACCGTGTAGAGGAATAATCACTCTGTGTCTGACCCCGGGAGAGTGTGATGGGACGGCGTGGAGGGAGATTCACTCTGTGTCTGACACAGGGAGTGTTTGATCGGACCGTGTAGAGGAATAATCACAGTGTGTCTGACCCCGGTTGTATGTGATGGGACGGTGTGGAGGGAGATTCACTCTGTGTCTGACCCCGGGTGCGTTTGATGGGACCGTGTAGAGGAATAATCACTCTGAGTCTGACCATTGGAGTGTGTGATGGGGCGGTGAGGAGGGAGATTCACTGTGTGTCTGACCCCGGGAGTGTGTGATGGGCGCTGGAGAGGAATAATCACTCTGTGTCTGACCCAGGGAGTTTGTGCTGGGACGGTGTGGAGGGAGGTTCACTATGTTTCTGATCCCGGGAGTGTGTGATGGGCGTTGTAGAGGGAGATTCACTCCGTGTCTGACCCAGGGCGTGTGTGATGGGACCGTGTAGAGGAATAATCACTCTGTGTCTGACCACGGGAGTGTTTGATGGGACGGTGTGGAGGGAGATTCACTGTGTCTGACCCCGGGAGTGTTTGATGGGACCGTGTAGAGGAATAATCACTCTGTGTCTGACCCCGGGAGTGGGTGATGGGACCGTGTAGATGACTAATCACTCTGTGTCTGACCCTGGGAGTGTGTGATGAGACGGTGTGGAGGGAGATTCACCCTGAGTCTGACCCCGGGAGTCTCTGATGGGACCGTGTAGAGGAATAATCACAGAGTGTCCGACCTCGTGTGTGTGTGATGGGACGGTGTGGAGGGAGATTCACTCTGTGTCTGACCCCGGGTGCCTTTGATGGGACCGTGTAGAGGAATAATCACTCTGTGTCTGACCATTGGAGTGTGTGATGGGACGGTGTGGAGGGAGATTCACTGTGTGTCTGACCCCGGGAGTGTGTGATGGGACGGTGTGGAAGGAGATTCACTCTGTGTCTGACCCCGGGAGTGTTTGATGGGACCGTGTAGAGGAATAATCACACTGTGTCTGACACCGGGAGTGTGTGATGGTACCGTGTTGAGGAATAATCACTCTGTGCCTGACCCCGGGAGTTTGTGATGGGACGGTGAGGATTGAGATTCACTCTGTGTCTGACCCCGGGAGTGTTTGATGGGACCGTGTAGAGGAATAATCACTCTTTGTCTGACGCAGGGAGAGTTTGATGGGACCATTTAGAGGAATAATCACTCTGTGTCTGACCCAGGGAGTGTTTGATGGTACCGCGTAGAGGAATAATCGCTCTGTGTCTGACCCCGGGAGTGTTTGATGGTACCGTGTAGAGGAATAATCTCTCTGTGTCTGACCCGGGAGTGTGTGATTGGACGGTGTGGATTGAGATTCACTCTGTGTCTGACCCCGGGAGTGTTTGATGGGACCGTGTAGAGGAATAATCACTCTGTGTCTGACCCCCGGCAGTGTTTGATGGGACCGTGTAGCGGAATAATCACTCTGTGTCTGACCCCGGGAGTGTTTGATGGGACCGTGTAGAGGAATAATCACTCTATGTCTGACCCCGGGAGTGATTGATTGGACCGTGTAGAGGAATAATCACAGTGTGTCTGACCCCGGGAGAGTGTGATGGGACGGCGTGGAGGGAGATTCACTCTGTGTCTGACCCCGGGTGCGTTTGATGGGACCGTGTAGAGGAATAATCACTCTGAGTCTGACCATTGGAGTGTGTGATGGGGCGGTGAGGAGGGTGGTTCACTATGTTTCTGATCCCGGGAGTGTGTGATGGGCGTTGTAGAGGGAGATTCACTCCGTGTCTGACCCAGGGCGTGTGTGATGGGACCGTGTAGAGGAATAATCACTCTGTGTCTGACCACGGGAGTGTTTGATGGGACGGTGTGGAGGGAGATTCATTGTGTCTGACCCCGGGAGTGTTTGATGGGACCGTGTAGAGGAATAATCACTCTGTGTCTGACCCCGGGAGTGGGTGATGGGACCGTGTAGATGACTAATCACTCTGTGTCTGACCCTGGGAGTGTGTGATGGGACGGTGTGGAGGGAGATTCACCCTGTGTCTGACCCCGGGAGTCTCTGATGGGACCGTGTAGAGGAATAATCACAATGTGTCCGACCCCGTGTTTGTGTGATGGGACCGTGTAGAGGAATAATCACTCTGTGTCTGACACCGGGAGTGTGTGATGGTACCGTGTTGAGGAATAATCACTCTGTGCCTGACCCCGGGAGTGTTTGATGGTACAGTGTAGAGGAATAATCTCTCTGTGTCTGAACCCGGGAGTGTGTGATGGGACGGTGAGGATTGAGATTCACTCTGTGTCTGACCCCGGGAGTCTTTAATGGGACGGTGTAGAGGAATAATCTCTGTGTGTCTGACCCCGGGAGTGTTTGATGTTACCGTGTAGAGGAATAATCTCTCTGTGTCTGACCCCGGGAGTGTGTGATGGGACGCTGTGGATTGAGATTCACTCTGTGTCTGACCCAGGGAGTGTTTGATGGTACCGTGTAGAGAAATAATCACTCTGTGTCTGACCCCGGGAGTGTTTGATGGGACCGTGTAGAGGACTAATCACTCTGTGTCTGACCCCGGAAGTGATTAATGGGACCGTGTAGAGGAATAATCACTCTGTGTCTGACCCTGGGAGAGTGTGATGGGACGGTGTGGATTGAGATTCTCTCTGTGTCTGACCCCGGGAGTGTTTGATTGGACCGTGTAGAGGAATAATCACTCTGTGTCTGACCCCCGGGAGTGTTTGATGTGACCTTGTAGCGGAATAATCACTCTGTGTCTGACCCCGGGAGTGTTTGATGGGACTGTGTAGAGGAATAATTACTCTGTATCTGACCACGGGAGTGATTGATGGGACCGTGTAGAGGAATAATCACTCTGTGTCTGACCCCGGGAGTGATTGTTGGGACCGTGTAGAGGAATAATCACTCTGTGTCTGACCCCGGGAGAGTGTGATGGGACGGCGTGGAGGGAGATTCACTCTGTGTCTGACACAGGGAGCGTTTGATCGGACCGTGTAGAGGAATAATCACAGTGTGTCTGACCCCGGTTGTGTGTGATGGGACGGTGTGGAGGGAGATTCGCTTTGTGTCTGACCCCGGGTGCGTTTGATGGGACCGTGTAGAGGAATAATCACTCTGAGTCTGACCATTGGAGTGTGTGATGGGGCGGTGAGGAGGGAGATTCACTGTGTGTCTGACCCCGGGAGTGTGTGATGGGCGGTGGAGAGGAATAATCACTCTGTGTCTGACCCAGGGAGTTTGTGCTGGGACGGTGTGGAGGGAGGTTCACTATGTTTCTGATCCCGGGAGTGTGTGATGGGCGTTGTAGAGGGAGATTCACTCCGTGTCTGTTCCAGGGCGTGTGTGATGGGACCGTGTAGAGGAATAATCACTCTGTGTCTGACCACGGGAGTGTTTGATGGGACGGTGTGGAGGGAGATTCACTGTGTCTGACCCTGGGAGTGTTTGATGGGACCGTGTAGAGGAATAATCACTCTGTGTCTGACCCCGGGAGTGGGTGATGGGACCGTGTAGATGACTAATCACCCTGTGTCTGACCCCGGGAGTCTCTGATGGGACCGTGTAGAGGAATAATCACAGTGTGACCGACCCCGTGTGTGTGTGATGGGACGGTGTGGAGGGAGATTCACTCTGTGTCTGACCCCGGGTGCGTTTGATGGGACCGTGTAGAGGAATAATCACTCTGTGTCTGACCATTGGAGTGTGTGATGGGACGGTGTGGAGGGAGATTCACTGTGTGTCTGACCCCGGGAGTGTGTGATGGGAGGGTGTGGAAGGAGATTCACTCTGTGTCTGACCCCGGGAGTGTTTGATGGTACCGTGTTGAGGAATAATCACTCTGTGCCTGACTCCGGGAGTGTTTGATGGTACAGTGTAGAGGAATAATCTCTCTGTGTCTGACCCCGGGAGTGTGTGATGGGACGGTGAGGATTGAGATTCACACTGTGTCTGACCCCGGGAGTCTTTGTTGGGACGGTGTAGAGGAATAAACTCTGTGTGTCTGACCCCGGGAGTGTTTGATGTTACCGTGTAGAGGAATAATCTCTCTGTGTCTGACCCCGGGAGTGTGTGATGGGACGGTGTGGATTGAGATTCACTCTGTGTCTGACCCCGGGAGTGTTTGATGTTACCGTGTAGAGGAATAATCTCTCTGTGTCTGACCCGGGGAGTGTGTGATGGGACGGTGTGGATTGAGATTCACTCTATGTCTGACCCCGGGAGTATTTGATGTTACCGTGTAGAGGAATAATCTCTCTGTGTCTGACCCCGGGAGTGTGTGATGGGACGGTGTGGATTGAGATTCACTCTGTGTCTGACCCAGGGAATGTTTGATGGAACCACGTAGAGGAATAATCGCTCTGTGTCTGACCCCGGGGGTGTTTGATGGTACCGTGTAGAGGAATAATCTCTCTGTGTCTGACCCGGGAGTGTGTGATTGGACGGTGTGGATTGAGATTCACTCTGTCTGACCCCGGGAGTGTTTGATTGGACCGTGTAGAGGAATAATCACTCTGTGTCTGACCCCGGGAGTGTTTGATGGGACCGTGTAGAGGACTAATCACTCTGTGTCTGACCCCGGGAGTGATTGATGGGACCGTGTAGAGGAATAATCACTCTGTGTCTGACCCCGGGAGAGTGTGATGGGACGGTGTGGATTGAGATTCTCTCTGTGTTTGACCCCGGGAGTGTTTGATTGGACCGTGTAGAGGAATAATCACTCTGTGTCTGACACCCGGGAGTGTTTGATGGGACCGTGTAGCGGAATAATCACTCTGTGTCTGACCCCGGGAGTGTTTGATGGGACTGTGTAGAGGAATAATTACTCTGTATCTGACCCCGGGAGTGATTGATGGGACCGTGTAGAGGAATAATCACTCTGTCTCTGACCCCGGCAGAGTGTGATGGGACGGCGTGGAGGGAGATTCACTCTGTGTCTGACACAGGGAGTGTTTGATCGGACCGTGTAGAGGAATAATCACAGTGTGTCTGACCCAGGGTGTGTGTGATGGGACGGTGTGGAGGGAGATTCACTCTGTGGCTGATCCCGGGTGCGTTTGATGGGACCGTGTAGAGGAATAATCACTCTGTGTCTGACCATTGGAGTGTGTGATGGGACGGTGTGGAGGGAGATTCACTGTGTGTCTGATCGCGGGAGTGTGTGATGGGCGGTGTAGAGGAATAATCACTCTGTGTCTGACCCAGGGAGTGTGTCCTGCGACCTAGTGGAGGGAGGTTCACTATGTGTCTGATCCCGGGAGTGTGTGATGGGCCGGCGTGGAGGGAGATTCACTCTGCGTCTGACCCAGGGCGTGTGTGATGGGACCGTGTAGAGGAATAATCACTCAGTGTCTGACCACGGGAGTGTTTGATGGGACGGTGTGGAGGGAGATTCACTGTGTCTGACCCCGGGAATGTTTGATGGGACCGTGTGGAGGAATAATCTCTCTGTGTCTGACCCCGGGAGTGGGTGATGGGAAGGTGTAGAGGAATAATCACTCTGTCTGACCCCGGGAGTGTTAGATGGTACTGTGTAGAGGAATAATCACTCTGTGTCTGACCCCGGGAGTGTTTGATGGGACCGTGTAGAGGAATAATCACTCTGTGTCTGACCCCGGGAGTGTTTGATGGGACCGTGTAGAGGACTATTCACTCTGTGTCTGACCCCGGGAGTGATTGATGGGACCGTGTGGAGGAATAATCACTCTGTGTCTGACCCCGGGAGAGTGTGATGGGACGGTGTGGATTGAGATTCTCTCTGTGTCTGACCCCGGGAGTGTTTGATTGGACCGTGTAGAGGAATAATCACTCTGTGTCTGACCCCGGGAGTGTTTGATGGGACCGTGTAGAGGACTAATCACTCTGTGTCTGACCCCGGGAGTGATTGATGGGACCGTGTAGAGGAATAATCACTCTGTGTCTGATCCCGGGAGAGTGTGATGGGACGGCGTGGAGGGATATTCACTCTGTGTCTGACACAGGGAGTGTTTGATCGGACCGTGTAGAGGAATAATCACTCTGTGTCTGACCATTGGAGTGTGTGGTGGGACGGTGTGGAGGGAGATTCACTGTGTGTCTGACCCCGGGAGTGTGTGATGGGCGGTGTAGAGGAATAATCACTCTGTGTCTGACCCAGGGAGTGTGTGCTGGGACCTAGTGGAGGGAGGTTCACTATGTGTCTGATTCCGGGAGTGTGTGATGGGCCGGCGTGGAGGGAGATTCACTCTGCGTCTGTCCCAGGGCGTGTGTGATGGGACCGTGTAGAGGAATAATCACTCTGTGTCTGACCACGGGAGTGGGTGATGGGAAGGTGTAGAGGAATAATCACTCTGTCTGACCCCGGGAGTGTTAGATGGTACTGTGTAGAGGAATAATCACTCTGTGTCTGACCCCGGGAGTGTTTGATGGGACCGTGTAGAGGAATAATCTCTCTGTGTCTGACCCCGGGAGTGTGTGATGGGACGGTGTGGATTGAGATTCACTCAGTGTCTGACCCCGGGAGTGTTTGATGGGACCGTCTAGAGGACTAATCACTCTGTGTCTGACCCTGGGAGTGTGTGATGGGACGGTGTGGAGGGAGATTCACCCTGTGTCTGACCCCGGGAGTGTCTGATGGAACCGTGTAGAGGAATAATCACAGTGTGTCTGACCCCGGGTGTGTGTGATGGGACGGTGTGGAGGGAGATTCAATCTGTGTCTGACCCCGGGTGCGTTTGATGGGACCGTGTAGAGGAATAATCACTCTGTGTCTGACCATTGGAGTGTGTGATGGGACGGTGTGGACGGAGATTCACTCTGTGTCTGACCCCGGGAGTGTTTGATGGGAGGGTGTAGAGCAATAATCACTCTGTGCTGACCATTGGAGTGTGTGATGGGGCGGTGAGGAGGGAGATTCACTGTGCGTCTGACCCCGGGAGTGTGTGCTGGGACGGTGTGGAGGGTGGTTCACTATGTTTCTGATCCCGGGAGTGTGTGATAGGCGTTGTAGAGGGAGATTCACTCCGTGTCTGAACCAGGGCGTGTGTGATGGGACCGTGTAGAGGAATAATCACTCTGTGTCTGACCCCGGGAGTGGGTGATGGGACCATGTAGAGGACTAATCACTCTGTGTCCGACCCCGGGTGTGTGTGATGGGACGGTGTGGAGGGAGATACACTCTGTGTCTGACCCCGGGTGCGTTTGATGGGACAGTGTAGAGGAATAATCACTCTGTGTCTGACCATTGGAGTGTGTGATGGGACGGTGTGGAGGGAGATTCACTGTGTGTCTAACCCCGGGAGTGTGTGATGGGACGGTGTGGAAGGAGATTCACTCTGTGTCTGACCCCGGGAGTGTGTGATCGGACCGTGTAGAGGAATAATCACTCTGTGCCTGACCCCGGGAGTGTTTGATGGTACAGTGTAGAGGAATAATCTCTCTGTGTCTGACCCCGGGAGTGTGTGATGGGACGGTGAGGATTGAGATTTTACTCTGTGTCTGACCCCCGGAGTCTTTGATGGGACGGTGTAGAGGAATAATTCTGTGTGTCTGACCCCGGGAGTGTTTGATGTTACCGTGTAGAGGAATAATCTCTCTGTGTCTGACCCCGGGAGTGTGTGATGGGACGCTGTGGATTGAGATTCACTCTGTGTCTGACCCCGGCAGTGTTTGATAGGACCGTGTAGAGGAATAATCACTCTGTGTCTGACCCCGGGGGTGTTTGATGGTACCGTGTAGAGGAATAATCTCTCTGTGTCTGACCCGGGAGTGTGTGATTGGACGGTGTGGATTGAGATTCACTCTGTCTGACCCCGGGAGTGTTTGATTGGACCGTGTAGAGGAATAATCACTCTGTGTCTGACCCCGGGAGTGTTTGATGGGACCGTGTAGAGGACTAATCACTCTGTGTCTGACCCCGGGAGTGTTTGATGGTACAGTGTAGAGGAATAATCTTTCTGTGTCTGACCCCGGGAGTGTGTGATGGGACGGTGAGGATTGAGATTCACTCTGTGTCTGACCCCGGGAGTCTTTGATGGGACGGTGTAGAGGAATAATCTCTGTGTGTCTGACCCCGGAGTGTTTGATGGTACAGTGTAGAGGAATAATCTTTCTGTGTCTGACCCGGGAGTGTGTGATTGGACGGTGTGGATTGAGATTCACTCTGTCTGACCCCGGGAGTGTTTGATTGGACCGTGTAGAGGAATAATCACTCTGTGTCTGACCCCGGGAGTGTTTGATGGGACCGTGTAGAGGACTAATCACTCTGTGTCTGACCCCGGGAGTGTTTGATGGTACAGTGTAGAGGAATAATCTCTTTGTGTCTGACCCGGGAGTGTGTGATTGGACGGTGTGGATTGAGATTCACTCTGTCTGACCCCGGGAGTGTTTGATTGGACCGTGTAGAGGAATAATCACTCTGTGTCTGACCCCGGGAGTGTTTGATGGGACCGTGTAGAGGAATAATCACTCTGTGTCTGACCCCGGGAGAGTGTGATGGGACGGTGTGGATTGAGATTCTCTCTGTGTCTGACCCCGGGAGTGTTTGATGGTACAGTGTAGAGGAATAATCTCTCTGTGTCTGACCCCGGGAGTGTGTGATGGGACGGTGAGGATTGAGATTTTACTCTGTGTCTGACACCCAGAGTCTTTGATGGGACGGTGTAGAGGAATAATTCTGTGTGTCTGACCCCGGGAGTGTTTGATGTTACCGTGTAGAGGAATAATCTCTCTGTGTCTGACCCCGGGAGAGTGTGATGGGACGGTGTGGAGGGAGATTCACTCTGTGTCTGACCCCGGGGGTGTTTGATGGAACCGCGTAGTGGAATAATCCCTCTGTGTCTGACCCCGGGAGTGTTTGATGTTACCGTGTAGAGGAATAATCTCTCTGTGTCTGACCCCGGGAGTGTTTGATGTTACCGTGTAGAGGAATAATCTCTCTGTGTCTGACCCCGGGAGTGTTTGATGTTACCGTGTAGAGGAATAATCTCTCTGTGTCTGACCCGGGAGTGTGTGATTGGACGGTGTGGATTGAGATTCACTCTGTCTGACCCCGGGAGTGTTTGATTGGACCGTGTAGAGGAATAATCACTCTGTGTCTGACCCCGGGAGTGCTTGATGGGACCGTGTAGAGGAATAATCACTCAGTGTCTGACCCCGGGAGTGTTTGATGGTACAGTGTAGAGGAATAATCAATCTGTGTCTGACCCCGGGAGTGTGTGATGGGACGGTGAGGATTGAGATTCACTCTGTGTCTGACCCCGGGAGTCTTTGATGGGACGGTGTAGAGGAATAATCTCTGTGTGTCTGACCCCGGGAGTGTTTGATGTTACCGTGTAGAGGAATAATCTCTCTGTGTCTGACCCGGGAGTGTTTGATGTTACCGTGTAGAGGAATAATCTCTCTGTGTCTGACCCCGGGAGAGTGTGATGGGACGGTGTGGATTGAGATTCTCTCTGTGTCTGACCCCGGGTGTTCTTGATTGGACCGTGTTGAGGAATAATCACTCTGTGTCTGACCCCCGGGAGTGTTTGATGGGACCGTGTAGAGGAATAATCACAGTGTGTCCGACCCCGGGTGTGTGTGATGGGACGGTGTGGAGGGAGATACACTCTGTGTCTGACCCCGGGTGCGTTTGATGGGACAGTGTAGAGGAATAATCACTCTGTGTCTGACCATTGGAGTGTGTGATGGGACGGTGTGGAGGGAGATTCACTGTGTGTCTAACCCCGGGAGTGTGTGATGGGACGGTGTGGAAGGAGATTCACTCTGTGTCTGACCGCGGGAGTGTTTGATCGGACCGTGTAGAGGAATAATCACTCTGTGCCTGACCCCTGGAGTGTTTGATGGTACAGTGTAGAGGAATAATCTCTCTGTGTCTGACCCCGGGAGTGTGTGATGGGACGGTGAGGATTGAGATTTTACTCTGTGTCTGACCCCCGGAGTCTTTGATGGGACGGTGTAGAGGAATAATTCTGTGTGTCTGACCCCGGGAGTGTTTGATGTTACCGTGTAGAGGAATAATCTCTCTGTGTCTGACCCCGGGAGTGTGTGATGGGACGCTGTGGATTGAGATTCACTCTGTGTCTGACCCCGGGAGTGTTTGATGTAACCGCGTAGTGGAATAATCGCTCTGTGTCTGACCCCGGGGGTGTTTGATGGTACCGTGTAGAGGAATAATCTCTCTGTGTCTGACCCGGGAGTGTGTGATTGGACGGTGTGGATTGAGATTCACTCTGTCTGACCCCGGGAGTGTTTGATTGGACCGTGTAGAGGAATAATCACTCTGTGTCTGACCCCGGGAGTGTTTGATGGGACCGTGTAGAGGACTAATCACTCTGTGTCTGACCCCGGGAGTGATTGATGGGACCGTGTAGAGGAATAATCACTCTGTGTCTGACTCCGGGAGAGTGTGATGGGACGGTGTGGATTGAGATTCTCTCTGTGTCTGACCCCGGGAGTTCTTGATTGGACCGTGTTGAGGAATAATCACTCTGTGTCTGACCCCCGGGAGTGTTTGATGGGACCGTGTAGCGGAATAATCACTCTGTGTCTGACCCCGGGAGTGTTTGATGGGACTGTGTAGAGGAATAATTACTCTGTATCTGACCCCGGGAGTGATTGTTGGGACCGTGTAGAGGAATAATCACTCTGTGTCTGACCCCGGGAGTGATTGTTGGGACCGTGTAGAGGAATAATCACTCTGTGTCTGACCCCGGGAGAGTGTGATGGGACGGCGTGGAGGGAGATTCACTCTGTGTCTGACAGAGGGAGTGTTTGATCGGACCGTGTAGAGGAATAATCACAGTGTGTCTGACCCCGGTTGTGTGTGATGGGACGGTGTGGAGGGAGATTCGCTCTGTGTCTGACCCCGGGTGCGTTTGATGGGACCGTGTAGAGGAATAATCACTCTGAGTCTGACCATTGGAGTGTGTGATGGGGCGGTGAGGAGGGAGATTCACTGTGTGTCTGACCCCGGGAGTGTGTGATGGGCGGTGGAGAGGAATAATCACTCTGTGTCTGTCCCAGGGAGTTTGTGCTGGGACGGTGTGGAGGGAGGTTCACTATGTTTCTGATCCCGGGAGAGTGTGATGGGCGTTGTAGAGGGAGATTCACTCCGTGTCTGATCCAGGGCGTGTGTGATGGGACCGTGTAGAGGAATAATCACTCTGTGTCTGACCACGGGAGTGTTTGATGGGACGGTGTGGAGGGAGATTCACTGTGTCTGACCCCGGGAGTGTTTGATGGGACCGTGTAGATGACTAATCACCCTGTGTCTGACCCCGGGAGTCTCTGATGGGACCGTGTAGAGGAATAATCACAGTGTGTCCGACCCCGTGTGTGTGTGATGGGACGGTGTGGAGGGAGATTCACTCTGTGTCTGACCCCGGGTGCGTTTGATGGGACCGTGTAGATGAATAATCACTCTGTGTCTGACCATTGGAGTGTGTGATGGGACGGAGTGGAGGGAGATTCACTGTGTGTCTGACCCCGGGAGTGTGTGATGGGACGGTGTGGAAGGAGATTCACTCTGTGTCTGACCCCGGGAGTGTTTGATGGGACCGTGTAGAGGAATAATCACTCTGTGTCTGACACCGGGAGTGTGTGATGGTACCGTGTTGAGGAATAATCACTCTGTGCCTGACTCCGGGAGTGTTGGATGGTACAGTGTAGAGGAATAATCTCTCTGTGTCTGACCCCGGGAGTGTGTGATGGGACGGTGAGGATTGAGATTCACTCTGTGTCTGACCCCGGGAGTCTTTGTTGGGACGGTGTAGAGGAATAATCTCTGTGTGTCTGACCCCGGGAGTGTTTGATGTTACCGTGTAGAGGAATAATCTCTCTGTGTCTGACCCCGGGAGTGTGTGATGGGACGGTGTGGATTGAGATTCACTCTGTGTCTGACCCCGGGAGTGTTTGATGTTACCGTGTAGAGGAATAATCTCTCTGTGTCTGACCCCGGGAGTGTGTGATGGGACGGTGTGGATTGAGATTCACTCTGTGTCTGACCCAGGGAGTGTTTGATGGAACCACGTAGAGGAATAATCGCTCTGTGTCTGACCCCGGGGGTGTTTGTTGGTACCGTGTAGAGGAATAATCACTCTGTGTCTGACCCCGGGAGAGTGTGATGGGACGGTGTGGATTGAGATTCTCTCTGTGTTTGACCCCGGGAGTGTTTGATTGGACCGTGTAGAGGAATAATCACTCTGTGTCTGACACCCGGGAGTGTTTGATGGGACCGTGTAGCGGAATAATCACTCTGTGTCTGACCCCGGGAGTGTTTGATGGGACTGTGTAGAGGAATAATTACTCTGTATCTGACCCCGGGAGTGATTGATGGGACCGTGTAGAGGAATAATCACTCTGTCTCTGACCCCGGCAGAGTGTGATGGGACGGCGTGGAGGGAGATTCACTCTGTGTCTGACACAGGGAGTGTTTGATCGGACCGTGTAGAGGAATAATCACAGTGTGTCTGACCCCGGGTGTGTGTGATGGGACGGTGTGGAGGGAGATTCACTCTGTGGCTGATCCCGGGTGCGTTTGATGGGACCGTGTAGAGGAATAATCACTCTGTGTCTGACCATTGGAGTGTGTGATGGGACGGTGTGGAGGGAGATTCACTGTGTGTCTGATCGCGGGAGTGTGTGATGGGCGGTGTAGAGGAATAATCACTCTGTGTCTGACCCAGGGAGTGTGTCCTGCGACCTAGTGGAGGGAGGTTCACTATGTGTCTGATCCCGGGAGTGTGTGATGGGCCGGCGTGGAGGGAGATTCACTCTGCGTCTGACCCAGGGCGTGTGTGATGGGACCGTGTAGAGGAATAATCACTCAGTGTCTGACCACGGGAGTGTTTGATGGGACGGTGTGGAGGAATAATCTCTCTGTGTCTGACCCCGGATTGGGTGATGGGAAGGTGTAGAGGAATAATCACTCTGTCTGACCCCGGGAGTGTTAGATGGTACTGTGTAGAGGAATAATCACTCTGTGTCTGACCCCGGGAGTGTTTGATGGGACCGTGTAGAGGACTAATCACTCTGAGTCTGACCCCGGGAGTGATTGATCGGACCGTGTGGAGGAATAATCACTCTGTGTCTGACCCCGGGAGAGTGTGATGGGACGGTGTGGATTGAGATTCTCTCTGTGTCTGACCTCGGGAGTGTTTGATTGGACCGTGTGGAGGAATTATCACTCTGTGTCTGACCCCGGGAGTGTTTGATGGGACCGTGTAGAGGACTAATCACTATGTGTCTGACCCCGGGAGTGATTGATGGGACCGTGTAGAGGAATAATCATTCTGTGTCTGATCACGGGAGAGTGTGATGGGACGGCGTGGAGGGATATTCACTCTGTGTCTGACACAGGGAGTGTTTGATCGGACCGTGTAGAGGAATAATCACTCTGTGTCTGACCATTGGAGTGTGTGATGGGACGGTGTGGAGGGAGATTCACTGTGTGTCTGACCCCGGGAGTGTGTGATGGGCGGTGTAGAGGAATAATCACTCTGTGTCTGACCCAGGGAGTGTGCGCTGGGACCTAGTGGAGGGAGGTTCACTATGTGTCTGATTCCGGGAGTGTGTGATGGGCCGGCGTGGAGGGAGATTCACTCTGCGTCTGTCCCAGGGCGTGTGTGATAGGACCGTGTAGAGGAATAATCACTCTGTGTCTGACCACGGGAGTGGGTGATTGGAAGGTGTAGAGGAATAATCACTCTGTCTGACCCCGGGAGTGTTAGATGGTACTGTGTAGAGGAATAATCACTCTCTGTCTGACCCCGGGAGTGTTTGATGGGACCGTGTATAGGAATAATCTCTCTGTGTCTGACCCCGGGAGTGTGTGATGGGACGGTGTGGATTGAGATTCACTCAGTGTCTGACCCCGGGAGTGTTTGATGGGACCGTCTAGAGGACTAATCACTCTGTGTCTGACCCTGGGAGTGTGTGATGGGACGGTGTGGAGGGAGATTCACCCTGTGTCTGACCCCGGGAGTGTCTGATGGGACCGTGTAGAGGAATAATCACAATGTGTCTGACCCCGGGTGTGTGTGATGGGACGGTGTGGAGGGAGATTCAATCTGTGTCTGACCCCGGGTGCGTTTGATGGGACCGTGTAGAGGAATAATCACACGGTGTCTGACCATTGGAGTGTGTGATGGGACGGTGTGGACGGAGATTCACTCTGTGTCTGACCCCGGGAGTGTTTGATGGGAGGGTGTAGAGCAATAATCACTCTGTGCTGACCATTGGAGTGTGTGATGGGGCGGTGAGGAGGGAGATTCACTGTGTGTCTGACCCCGGGAGTGTGTGCTGGGACGGTGTGGAGGGTGGTTCACTATGTTTCTGATCCCGGGAGTGTGTGATGGGCGTTGTAGAGGGAGATTCACTCCGTGTCTGAACCAGGGCGTGTGTGATGGGACCGTGTAGAGGAATAATCACTCTGTGTCTGACCCCGGGAGTGGGTGATGGGACCATGTAGAGGACTAATCACTCTGTGTCTGACCCTGGGAGTGTGTGATGGGACGGTGTGGAGGGAGATTCACCCTGTGTCTGACCCCGGGAGTCTCTGATGGGACCGTGTAGAGGAATAATCACAGTGTGTCCGACCCCGGGTGTGTGTGATGGGACGGTGTGGAGGGAGATACACTCTGTGTCTGACCCCGGGTGCGTTTGATGGGACAGTGTAGAGGAATAATCACTCTGTGTCTGACCATTGGAGTGTGTGATGGGACGGTGTGGAGGGAGATTCACTGTGTGTCTAACCCCGGGAGTGTGTGATGGGACGGTGTGGAAGGAGATTCACTCTGTGTCTGACCCCGGGAGTGTTTGATCGGACCGTGTAGAGGAATAATCACTCTGTGCCAGACCCCGGGAGTGTTTGATGGTACAGTGTAGAGGAATAATCTCTCTGTGTCTGACCCCGGGAGTGTGTGATTGGACGGTGAGGATTGAGATTTTACTCTGTGTCTGACCCCCGGAGTCTTTGATGGGACGGTGTAGAGGAATAATTCTGTGTGTCTGACCCCGGGAGTGTTTGATGTTACCGTGTAGAGGAATAATCTCTCTGTGTCTGACCCCGGGAGTGTGTGATGGGACGCTGTGGATTGAGATTCACTCTGTGTCTGACCCCGGGGGTGTTTGATGGTACCGTGTAGAGGAATAATCTCTCTGTGTCTGACCCGGGAGTGTGTGATTGGACGGTGTGGATTGAGATTCACTCTGTCTGACCCCGGGAGTGTTTGATTGGACCGTGTAGAGGAATAATCACTCTGTGTCTGACCCCGGGAGTGTTTGATGGGACCGTGTAGAGGACTAATCACTCTGTGTCTGACCCCGGGAGTGATTGATGGGACCGTGTAGAGGAATAATCACTCTGTGTCTGACCCCGGGAGAGTGTGATGGGACGGTGTGGATTGAGATTCTCTCTGTGTCTGACCCCGGGAGTTCTTGATTGGACCGTGTTGAGGAATAATCACTCTGTGTCTGACCCCCGGGAGTGTTTGATGGGACCGTGTAGCGGAATAATCACTCTGTGTCTGACCCCGGGAGTGTTTGATGGGACTGTGTAGAGGAATAATTACTCTGTATCTGACCCCGGGAGTGATTGATGGGACCGTGTAGAGGAATAATCACTCTGTCTCTGACCCCGGCAGAGTGTGATGGGAAGGCGTGGAGGGAGATTCACTCTGTGTCTGACACAGGGAGTGTTTGATCAGACCGTGTAGAGGAATAATCACAGTGTGTCTGACCCCGGGTGTGTGTGTTGGGACGGTGTGGAGGGAGATTCACTCTGTGTCTGACCCCGGGTGCGTTTGATGGGACCGTGTAGAGGAATAATCACTCTGTGTCTGACCATTGGAGTGTGTGATGGGACGGTGTGGAGGGAGATTCACTGTGTGTCTGACCCCGGGAGTGTGTGATTGGCGGTGTAGAGGAATAATCACTCTGTGACTGACCCAGGGAGTGTGTGCTGGGACGGTGTGGAGGGTGGTTCACTATGTTTCTGATCCCGGGAGTGTGTGATGGGCGTTGTAGAGGGAGATTCACTCCGTGTCTGAACCAGGGCGTGTGTGATGGGACCGTGTAGAGGAATAATCACTCTGTGTCTGACCCCGGGAGTGGGTGATGGGACCATGTAGAGGACTAATCACTCTGTGTCTGACCCTGGGAGTGTGTGATGGGACGGTGTGGAGGGAGATTCACCCTGTGTCTGACCCCGGGAGTCTCTGATGGGACCGTGTAGAGGAATAATCACAGTGTGTCCGTCCCCGGGTGTTTGTGATGGGACGGTGTGGAGGGAGATACACTCTGTGTCTGACCCCGGGTGCGTTTGATGGGACAGTGTAGAGGAATAATCTCTCTGTGTCTGACCATTGGAGTGTGTGATGGGACGGTGTGGAGGGAGATTCACTGTGTGTCTAACCCCGGGAGTGTGTGATGGGACGGTGTGGAGGGAGATTCACTCTGTGTCTGACCCCGGGAGTGTTTGATCGGACCGTGTAGAGGAATAATCACTCTGTGCCTGACCCCGGGAGTGTTTGATGGTACAGTTTAGAGGAATAATCTCTCTGTGTCTGACCCCGGGAGTGTGTGATGGGACGGTGAGGATTGAGATTCACTCTGTGTCTGACCCCCGGAGTCTTTGATGGGACGGTGTAGAGGAATAATCTCTGTGTGTCTGACCCCGGGAGTGTTTGATGTTACCGTGTAGAGGAATAATCTCTCTGTGTCTGACCCGGGAGTGTGTGATTGGACGGTGTGGATTGAGATTCACTCTGTCTGACCCGGAGTGTTTGATTGGACCGTGTAGAGGAATAATCACTCTGTGTCTGACCCCGGGAGTGTTTGATGGGACCGTGTAGAGGACTAATCACTCTGTGTCTGACCCAGGGAGTGTTTGATGGTACAGTGTAGAGGAATTATCTTTCTGTGTCTGACCCCGGGAGTGTGTGATGGACGGTGAGGATTGAGATTCACTCTGTGTCTGACCCCGGGAGTCTTTGATGGGACGGTGTAGAGGAATAATCTCTGTGTATCTGACCCCGGGAGTGTTTGATGTTACCGTGTAGAGGAATAATCTCTCTGTGTCTGACCCCGGGAGTGTGTGATGGGACGCTGTGGATTGAGATTCACTCTGTGTCTGACCCGGGAGTGTTTGATGTTACCGTGTAGAGGAATAATCACTCTGTGTCTGACCCCGGGAGTGTGTGATGGGACGCTGTGGATTGAGATTCACTCTGTCTGACCCCGTGAGTGTTTGATTGGAGACCGTGTAGAGGAATAATCAATCTGTGTCTGACCCCGGGAGTGTTTGATGGGACCGTTGTAGAGGACTAATCACTCTGTGTCTGACCCCGGAGTGATTGATGGGACTCTAATGTGTAGAGGAATAATCACTCTGTGTCTGACCCCGGGAGAGTGTGATGGGACGGTGTGGATTGAGATTCTCTCTGTGTCTGACCCGGGAGTTCTTGATTGGACCGTGTTGAGGAATAATCACTCTGTGTCTGACCCCCGGGAGTGTTTGATGGGACCGTGTAGCGGAATAATCACTCTGTGTCTGACCCCGGGAGTGTTTGATGGGACTGTGTAGAGGAATAATCTCTGTGTGTCTGACCCCGGGAGTGTTTGATGTTACCGTGTAGAGGAATAATCTCTCTGTGTCTGACCCCGGGAGTGTGTGATGGGACGCTGTGGATTGAGATTCACTCTGTCTGACCCCGGGAGTGTTTGATTGGACCGTGTAGAGGAATAATCACTCTGTGTCAGACCCCGGGGGTGTTTGATGGTACCGTGTAGAGGAATAATCTCTCTGTGTCTGACCCGGGAGTGTGTGATTGGACGGTGTGGATTGAGATTCACTCTGTCTGACCCCGGGAGTGTTTGATTGGACCGTGTAGAGGAATAATCACTCTGTGTCTGACCCCGGGAGTGTTTGATGGGACCGTGTAGAGGACTAATCACTCTGTGTCTGACCCAGGGAGTGTTTGATGGTACAGTGTAGAGGAATTATCTTTCTGTGTCTGACCCCGGGAGTGTGTGATGGGACGGTGAGGATTGAGATTCACTCTGTGTCTGACCCCGGGAGTCTTTGATGGGACGGTGTAGAGGAATAATCTCTGTGTATCTGACCCCGGGAGTGTTTGATGTTACCGTGTAGAGGAATAATCTCTCTGTGTCTGACCCCGGGAGTGTGTGTTGGGACGGTGTGGAGGGAGATTCACTCTGTGTCTGACCCCGGGGGTGTTTGATGGTACCGTGTAGAGGAATAATCTCTCTGTGTCTGACCCGGGAGTGTGTGATTGGACGGTGTGGATTGAGATTCACTCTGTCTGACCCCGTGAGTGTTTGATTGGACCGTGTAGAGGAATAATCACTCTGTGTCTGACCCCGGGAGTGTTTGATGGGACCGTGTAGAGGACTAATCACTCTGTGTCTGACCCCGGGAGTGATTGATGGGACCGTGTAGAGGAATAATCACTCTGTGTCTGACCCCGGGAGAGTGTGATGGGACGGTGTGGATTGAGATTCTCTCTGTGTCTGACCCCGGGAGTGCTTGATTGGTCCGTGTATAGGAATAATCACTCTGTGTCTGACCCCCGGGAGTGTTTGATGGGACCGTGTAGCGGAATAATCACTCTGTGTCTGACCCCGGGAGTGTTTGATGGGACTGTGTAGAGGAATAATTACTCTGTATCTGACCCCGGGAGTGATTGATGGGACCGTGTAGAGGAATAATCACTCTGTCTCTGACCCCGGCAGAGTGTGATGGGAAGGCGTGGAGGGAGATTCACTCTGTGTCTGACACAGGGAGTGTTTGATCAGACCGTGTAGAGGAATAATCACAGTGTGTCTGACCCCGGGTGTGTGTGATGGGACGGTGTGGAGGGAGATTCACTCTGTGTCTGACCCCGGGTGCGTTTGATGGGACCGTTTAGAGGAATAATCACTCTGTGTCTGACCATTGTAGTGTGTGATGGGACGGTGTGGAGGGAGATTCACTGTGTGTCTGACCAATGGAGTGTGTGATGGGCGGTGTCGAGGAATAATCACTCTGTGTCTGACCCAGGGAGTGTGTGCTGGGACCTAGTGGAGGGAGGTTCACTATGTGTCTGATCCCGGGAGTGTGTGATGGGCCGGCGTGGAAGGAGATTCACTCTGCGTCTGACCAAGGGAGTGTTTGATGGGACGGTGTGGAGGGAGATTCACTGTGTCTGACCCCGGGAATGTTTGATGGGACCGTGTAGAGGAATAATCTCTCTGTGTCTGACCCCGGGAGTGGGTGATGGGACTGTGTAGAGGAATAATCACTCTGTGTCTGACCCCGGGAGTGTCTGATGGGACCGTGTAGAGGAATAATCACAGTGTGTCTGACCCCGGGTGTGTGTGATGGGACGGTGTGGACGGAGATTCACTCTGTGTCTGACCCCGGGTGCGTTTGATGGGACCGTGTAGAGGAATAATCGCTCTGTGTCTGACCAAGGGAGTGTTTGATGGGACGGTGTGGAGGGAGATTCACTGTGTCTGACCCCGGGAATGATTGATGGGACCGTGTAGAGGAATAATCTCTCTGTGTCTGACCCCGGGAGTGGGTGATGGGAAGGTGTAGAGGAATAATCACTCTGTCTGACCCCGGGAGTGTTAGATGGTACTGTGTAGAGGAATAATCACTCCGTGTCTGACCCCGGGAGTGTTTGATGGGACCGTGTAGAGGAATAATCTCTCTGTGTCTGACCCCGGGAGTGTGTGATGGGACTGTGTGGATTGAGATTCACTGTGTCTGACCCCGGGAATGATTGATGGGACCGTGTAGAGGAATAATCACTCCGTGTCTGACCCCGGGAGTGTTTGATGGGACCGTGTAGAGGAATAATCTCTCAGTGTCTGACCCCGGGAGTGTTTGATGGGGCCGTGTAGAGGACTAATCACTCTGTGTCTGACCCTGGGAGTGTGTGATGGGACGGTGTGGAGGGAGATTCACCCTGTGTCTGACCCCGGGTGCGTTTGATGGGACCGTGTAGAGGAATAATCACTCTGTGTCTGACCATTGGAGTGTGTGATGGGACGGTGTGGTGGGAGATTCACTGTGTGTCTGACCCCGGGAGTGTGTGATGGGACGGTGTGGACGGAGATTCACTCTGTGTCTGACCCCGGGAGTGTTTGATGGGACCGTGTAGAGCAATAATCACTCTGTGTCTGACCCCGGGAGAGTGTGATGGGACGGTGTGGAAGGAGATTCACACTGTGTCTGACACCGGGAGTGTGTGCTGGGACGGTGTGGAGGGTGGTTCACTATGTGTCTGATCCCGGGAGTGTGTGATGGGCGGTGTAGAGGGAGATTCACTCTGTGTCTGACCCAGGGCGTGTGTGATGGGACCGTGTAGAGGAATAATCACTCTGTGTCTGACCCCGGGAGTGGGTGATGGGAGGGTGTGGAGGGAGATTCACTCTGTGTCTGACCCCGGGTGCGTTTGATGGGACCGTGTAGAGGAATAATCACTCTGTGTCTGACCATTGGAGTGTGTGATGGGACGGTGTGGTGGGAGATTCACTGTGTGTCTGACCCCGGGAGTGTGTGATTGGACGGTGTGGATTGAGATTCACTCTGTGTCTGACCCCGGGAGTGTTTGATGGGACCGTGTAGAGGAATAATCACTCTGTGTCTGACCCCCGGGATTGTTTGATGGGACCGGGTAGAGGAATAATCACTCTTTGTCTGACCCAGGGAGAGTTTGATGGGACGGTGTGGAGGGAGATTCACCCTGTGTCTGACCCCGGGTGCGTTTGATGGGACCGTGTAGAGGAATAATCACTCTGTGTCTGACCATTGGAGTGTGTGATGGGACGGTGTGGTGGGAGATTCACTGTGTGTCTGACCCCGGGAGTGTGTGATTGGACGGTGTGGATTGAGATTCACTCTGTGTCTGACCCCGGGAGTGTTTGATGGGACCGTGTAGAGGAATAATCACTCTGTGTCTGACCCCCGGGATTGTTTGATGGGACCGGGTAGAGGAATAATCACTCTTTGTCTGACCCAGGGAGAGTTTGATGGGACGGTGTGGACTGAGATTCACTCAGTGTCTGACCCCGGGAGTGTTTGATGGGACCGTCTAGAGGACTAATCACTCTGTGTCTGACCCTGGGAGTGTGTGATGGGACGGTGTGGAGGGAGATTCACCCTGTGTCTGACCCCGGGAGTGTCTGATGGGACCGTGTAGAGGAATAATCACAGTGTGTCTGACCCTGGGAGTGTGTGATGGGACGGTGTGGAGGGAGATTCACCCTGTGTCTGACCCCGGGAGTCTCTGATGGGACCGTGTAGAGGAATAATCACAGTGTGTCTGACCCCGGGTGTGTGTGATGGGAGGGTGTGGAGGGAGATTCACTCTGTGTCTGACCCCGGGTGCGTTTGATGGGACCGTGTAGAGGAATAATCACTCTGTGTCTGACCATTGGAGTGTGTGATGGGACGGTGTGGTGGGAGATTCACTGTGTGTCTGACCCCGGGAGTGTGTGATTGGACGGTGTGGATTGAGATTCACTCTGTGTCTGACCCCGGGAGTGTTTGATGGGACCGTGTAGAGGAATAATCTCTCTATGTCTGACCCCGGGAGTGGGTGATGGGAAGGTGTAGAGGAATAATCTCTCTGTGTCTGACCCCGGGAGTGTGTGATGGGACGGTGTGGATTGAGATTCACTCAGTGTCTGACCCCGGGAGTGTGTGATGGGACGGTGTGGAGGGAGATTCACCCTGTGTCTGACCCCGGGTGCGTTTGATGGGACCGTGTAGAGGAATAATCACTCTGTGTCTGACCATTGGAGTGTGTGATGGGACGGTGTGGTGGGAGATTCACTGTGTGTCTGACCCCGGGAGTGTGTGATGGGACGGTGTGGACGGAGATTCACTCTGTGTCTGACCCCGGGAGTGTTTGATGGGACCGTGTAGAGCAATAATCACTCTGTGTCTGACCCCGGGAGAGTGTGATGGGACGGTGTGGAAGGAGATTCACACTGTGTCTGACACCGGGAGTGTGTGCTGGGACGGTGTGGAGGGTGGTTCACTATGTGTCTGATCCCGGGAGTGTGTGATGGGCGGTGTAGAGGGAGATTCACTCTGTGTCTGACCCAGGGCGTGTGTGATGGGACCGTGTAGAGGAATAATCACTCTGTGTCTGACCCCGGGAGTGGGTGATGGGAGGGTGTGGAGTGAGATTCACTCTGTGTCTGACCCCGGGTGCGTTTGATGGGACCGTGTAGAGGAATAATCACTCTGTGTCTGACCATTGGAGTGTGTGATGGGACGGTGTGGTGGGAGATTCACTGTGTGTCTGACCCCGGGAGTGTGTGATTGGACGGTGTGGATTGAGATTCACTCTGTGTCTGACCCCGGGAGTGTTTGATGGGACCGTGTAGAGGAATAATCACTCTGTGTCTGACCCCCGGGATTGTTTGATGGGACCGTGTAGAGGAATAATCACTCTTTGTCTGACCCAGGGAGAGTTTGATGGGACCGTGTAGAGGACTAATCACTCTGTGTCTGACGCTGGGAGTGTGTGATGGGACGCTGTGGAGGGAGATTCACCCTGTGTCTGACCCCGGGAGTGTTTGATGGGACCGTCTAGAGGACTAATCACTCTGTGTCTGACCCTGGGAGTGTGTGATGGGACGGTGTGGAGGGAGATTCACCCTGTGTCTGACCCCGGGAGTGTGTGATGGGACCGTGTAGAGGAATAATCACAGTGTGTCTGACCCTGGGAGTGTGTGATGGGACGGTGTGGAGGGAGATTCACCCTGTGTCTGACCCCGGGAGTCTCTGATGGGACCGTGTAGAGGAATAATCACAGTGTGTCTGACCCCGGGTGTGTGTGATGGGAGGGTCTGGAGGGAGATTCACTCTGTGTCTGACCCCGGGTGCGTTTGATGGGACCGTGTAGAGGAATAATCACTCTGTGTCTGACCATTGGAGTGTGTGATGGGACGGTGTGGTGGGAGATTCACTGTGTGTCTGACCCCGGGAGTGTGTGATTGGACGGTGTGGATTGAGATTCACTCTGTGTCTGACCCCGGGAGTGTTTGATGGGACCGTGTAGAGGAATAATCACTCTGTGTCTGACCCCCGGCAGTGTTTAATGGGACCGTGTAGCGGAATAATCACTCTGTGTCTGACCCCGGGAGAGTTTGATGGGACCGTGTAGAGGAATAATCACTCTGTGTCTGACCCCGGGAGTCATTGATGGGGCCGTGTAGAGGAATAATCACTCTGTGTCTGACCTCGGGTGTGTGTGATGGGACGGTGTGGAGGGAGATTCACTCTGTGTCTGACCCCGGGTGCGTTTGATGGGACCGTGTAGAGGAATAATCACTCTGTGTCTGACCCCGGGTGTGTGTGATGGGACGGTGTGGAGGGAGATTCACTCTTGTGTCTGACCCCGGGTGCGTTTGATGGGAACGTGTAGAGGAATAATCACTCTGTGTCTGACCATTGGAGTGTGTGATGGGACGGTGTGGAGGGAGATTCACTGTGTGTCTGACCCCGGGAGTGTGTGATGGGACGGTGTGGAAGGAGATTCACTCTGTGTCTGACCCCGGCAGTGTTTGATGGGACCGTGTAGAGGAATAATCACTCTGTGTCTGACACCGGGAGTGTTTGATGGTACCGTGTTGAGGAATAATCACTCTGTGCCTGACCCCGGGAGTGTTTGATGGTACAGTGTAGAGGAATAATCTCTCTGTGTCTGACCCCGGGAGTGTGTGATGGGAAGGTGAGGATTGAGATTCACTCTGTGTCTGACCCCGGGAGTCTTTGATGGGACGGTGTAGAGTAATAATCTCTGTGTGTCTGAGCCCGGGAGTGTTTGATGTTACCGTGTAGAGGAATAATCTCTCTGTATCTGACCCCGGGAGTGTGTGATGGGACGCTGTGGTGGGAGATTCACTGTGTGTCTGACCCCGGGAGTGTGTGATTGGACGGTGTGGATTGAGATTCACTCTGTGTCTGACCCCGGGAGTGTTTGATGGGACCGTGTAGAGGAATAATCTCTCTATGTCTGACCCCGGGAGTGGGTGATGGGAAGGTGTAGAGGAATAATCTCTCTGTGTCTGACCCCGGGATTGTGTGATGGGACGGTGTGGATTGAGATTCACTCAGTGTCTGACCCCGGGAGTGTGTGATGGGACGGTGTGGAGGGAGATTCACCCTGTGTCTGACCCCGGGTGCGTTTGATGGGACCGTGTAGAGGAATAATCACTCTGTGTCTGACCATTGGAGTGTGTGATGGGACGGTGTGGTGGGAGATTCACTGTGTGTCTGACCCCGGGAGTGTGTGATGGGACGGTGTGGACGGAGATTCACTCTGTGTCTGACCCCGGGAGTGTTTGATGGGACCGTGTAGAGCAATAATCACTCTGTGTCTGACCCCGGGAGAGTGTGATGGGACGGTGTGGAAGGAGATTCACACTGTGTCTGACACCGGGAGTGTGTGCTGGGACGGTGTGGAGGGTGGTTCACTATGTGTCTGATCCCGGGAGTGTGTGATGGGCGGTGTAGAGGGAGATTCACTCTGTGTCTGACCCCGGGTGCGTTTGATGGGACCGTGTAGAGGAATAATCACTCTGTGTCTGACCATTGGAGTGTGTGATGGGACGGTGTGGTGGGAGATTCACTGTGTGTCTGACCCCGGGAGTGTGTGATTGGACGGTGTGGATTGAGATTCACTCTGTGTCTGACCCCGGGAGTGTTTGATGGGACCGTGTAGAGGAATAATCACTCTGTGTCTGACCCCCGGGATTGTTTGATGGGACCGTGTAGAGGAATAATCACTCTTTGTCTGACCCAGGGAGAGTTTGATGGGACCGTGTAGAGGACTAATCACTCTGTGTCTGACGCTGGGAGTGTGTGATGGGACGCTGTGGAGGGAGATTCACCCTGTGTCTGACCCCGGGAGTGTTTGATGGGACCGTCTAGAGGACTAATCACTCTGTGTCTGACCCTGGGAGTGTGTGATGGGACGGTGTGGAGGGAGATTCACCCTGTGTCTGACCCCGGGAGTGTGTGATGGGACCGTGTAGAGGAATAATCACAGTGTGTCTGACCCTGGGAGTGTGTGATGGGACGGTGTGGAGGGAGATTCACCCTGTGTCTGACCCCGGGAGTCTCTGATGGGACCGTGTAGAGGAATAATCACAGTGTGTCTGACCCCGGGTGTGTGTGATGGGAGGGTCTGGAGGGAGATTCACTCTGTGTCTGACCCCGGGTGCGTTTGATGGGACCGTGTAGAGGAATAATCACTCTGTGTCTGACCATTGGAGTGTGTGATGGGACGGTGTGGTGGGAGATTCACTGTGTGTCTGACCCCGGGAGTGTGTGATTGGACGGTGTGGATTGAGATTCACTCTGTGTCTGACCCCGGGAGTGTTTGATGGGACCGTGTAGAGGAATAATCACTCTGTGTCTGACCCCCGGCAGTGTTTAATGGGACCGTGTAGCGGAATAATCACTCTGTGTCTGACCCCGGGAGAGTTTGATGGGACCGTGTAGAGGAATAATCACTCTGTGTCTGACCCCGGGAGTCATTGATGGGGCCGTGTAGAGGAATAATCACTCTGTGTCTGACCTCGGGTGTGTGTGATGGGACGGTGTGGAGGGAGATTCACTCTGTGTCTGACCCCGGGTGCGTTTGATGGGACCGTGTAGAGGAATAATCACTCTGTGTCTGACCCCGGGTGTGTGTGATGGGACGGTGTGGAGGGAGATTCACTCTTGTGTCTGACCCCGGGTGCGTTTGATGGGAACGTGTAGAGGAATAATCACTCTGTGTCTGACCATTGGAGTGTGTGATGGGACGGTGTGGAGGGAGATTCACTGTGTGTCTGACCCCGGGAGTGTGTGATGGGACGGTGTGGAAGGAGATTCACTCTGTGTCTGACCCCGGCAGTGTTTGATGGGACCGTGTAGAGGAATAATCACTCTGTGTCTGACACCGGGAGTGTTTGATGGTACCGTGTTGAGGAATAATCACTCTGTGCCTGACCCCGGGAGTGTTTGATGGTACAGTGTAGAGGAATAATCTCTCTGTGTCTGACCCCGGGAGTGTGTGATGGGAAGGTGAGGATTGAGATTCACTCTGTGTCTGACCCCGGGAGTCTTTGATGGGACGGTGTAGAGTAATAATCTCTGTGTGTCTGAGCCCGGGAGTGTTTGATGTTACCGTGTAGAGGAATAATCTCTCTGTATCTGACCCCGGGAGTGTGTGATGGGACGCTGTGGATTGAGATTCACTCTGTGTCTGACCCCGGGAGTGTTTGATGGAACCGCGTAGAGGAATAATCGCTCTGTGTCTGACCCCGGGGGTGTTTGATGGTACCGTGTAGAGGAATAATCTCTCTGTGTCTGACCCGGGAATGTGTGATTGGACGGTGTGGATTGAGATTCACTCTGTCTGACCCCGGGAGTGTTTGATTGGACCGTGTAGAGGATTAATCACTCTGTGTCTGACCCCGGGAGTGTTTGATGGGACCGTGTAGAGGACTAATCACTCTGTGTCAGACCCCGGGAGTGATTGATGGGACCGTGTAGAGTTATAATCTCTCTGTGTCTGACCCGGGAGTGTGTGATTGGACGGTGTCGATTGAGATTCACTCTGTGTCTGACCCCGGGAGTGTTTGATGGGACCGTGTAGAGGAATAATCACTCTGTGTCTGACCCCCGGGAGTGTTTGATGGGACCGTGTAGCGGAAATATCACTCTGTGTCTGACCCCGGGAGTGTTTGATGGGACCGTGTAGAGGAATAATCACTCTGTGTCTGACCCCGGGATTGTTTGATGGTACCGTGTAGAGGAATAATCACTCTGTGTCTGACCCAGGGATTGTTTGAAGGTACCGTGTAGAGGAATTATCACTCTGTGTCTGACCCCGGGAGTTTGTGATGGGACGGCGTGGAGGGAGATTCGCTCTGTGTCGGACCCCGGGAGTGTTTGATGGTACCGTGTAGAGGAATAATCTCTCTGTGTCTGACCCGGGAGTGTGTGATTGGACGGTGTGGATTGAGATTCACTCTGTGTCTGACCCCGGGAGTGTTTGATGGGACCGTGTAGCGGAAATATCACTCTGTGTCTGACCCCCGGCAGTATTTAATGGGACCGTGTAGCGGAATAATCACTCTGTGTCTGACCCCGGGTGCGTTTGATGGGAACGTGTAGAGGAATAATCACTCTGTGTCTGACCATTGGAGTGTGTGATGGGACGGTGTGGAGGGAGATTCACTGTGTGTCTGACCCCGGGAGTGTGTGATGGGACGGTGTGGAAGGAGATTCACTCTGTGTCTGACCCCGGCAGTGTTTGATGGGACCGTGTAGAGGAATAATCACTCTGTGCCTGACCCCGGGAGTGTTTGATGGTACAGTGTAGAGGAATAATCTCTCTGTGTCTGACCCCGGGAGTGTGTGATGGGAAGGTGAGGATTGAGATTCACTCTGTGTCTGACCCCGGGAGTCTTTGATGGGACGGTGTAGAGTAATAATCTCTGTGTGTCTGACCCCGGGAGTGTTTGATGTTACCGTGTAGAGGAATAATCTCTCTGTGTCTGACCCCGGGAGTGTGTGATGGGACGCTGTGGATTGAGATTCACTCTGTGTCTGACCCCGGGAGTGTTTGATGGAACCGCGTAGAGGAATAATCGCTCTGTGTCTGACCCCGGGGGTGTTTGATGGTACCGTGTAGAGGAATAATCTCTCTGTGTCTGACCCGGGAGTGTGTGATTGGACGGTGTGGATTGAGATTCACTCTGTCTGACCCCGGGAGTGTTTGATTGGACCGTGTAGAGGAATAATCACTCTGTGTCTGACCCCGGGAGAGTTTGATGGGACCGTGTAGAGGACTAATCACTCTGTGTCAGACCCCGGGAGTGATTGATGGGACCGTGTAGAGTTATAATCTCTCTGTGTCTGACCCGGGAGTGTGTGATTGGACGGTGTCGATTGAGATTCACTCTGTGTCTGTCCCCGGGAGTGTTTGATGGGACCGTGTAGAGGAATAATCACTCTGTGTCTGACCCCCGGGAGTGTTTGATGGGACCGTGTAGCGGAAATATCACTCTGTGTCTGACCCCTGGAGTGTTTGATGGGACCGTGTAGAGGAATAATCACTCTGTGTCTGACCCCGGGATTGTTTGATGGTACCGTGTAGAGGAATAATCACTCTGTGTCTGACCCAGGGATTGTTTGAAGGTACCGTGTAGAGGAATAATCACTCTGTGTCTGACCCCGGGAGTTTGTGATGGGACGGCGTGGAGGGAGATTCGCTCTGTGTCGGACCCCGGGAGTGTTTGATGGTACCGTGTAGAGGAATAATCTCTCTGTGTCTGACCCGGGAGTGTGTGATTGGACGGTGTGGATTGAGATTCACTCTGTGTCTGACCCCGGGAGTGTTTGATGGGACCGTGTAGCGGAAATATCACTCTGTGTCTGACCCCCGGCAGTATTTAATGGGACCGTGTAGCGGAATAATCACTCTGTGTCTGACCCCGGGAGTGTTTGATGGGACCGTGTAGAGGAATAATCACTCTGTGTCTGACCCCGGGAGTGATTGATGGGACCGTGTAGAGGAATAATCACTCTGTGTCTGACCCCGGGTGTGTGTGATGGGACGGTGTGGAGGGAGATTCACTCTGTGTCTGACCCCGGTTGCGTTTGATGGGACCGTGTAGAGTAATAATCACTCTGTGTCTGACCCCGGGAGTGGGTGATGGGACGGTGTGGAGGGAGGTTCACTATCTTTCTGATCCCGGGAGTGTGTGATGGGAGTTGTAGAGGGAGATTCACTCCGTGTCTGACGCAGGGCGTGTGTGATGGGACCGTGTAGAGAAATAATCACTCTGTGTCTGACCACGGGAGTGTTTGATGGGACGGTGTGGAGGGAGATTCACTGTGTCTGACCTCGGGAGTGTTTGATGGGACCGTGTAGAGGAATAATCACTCTGTGTCTGACCCCGGGAGTGGGTAATGGGACCGTGTAGAGGACTAATCACTCTGTGTCTGACCCTGGGAGTGTGTGATGGGACGGTGTGGAGGGAGGTTCACTCTGTGTCAGACCCCGGGAGTCTCTGATGGGACCGTGTAGAGGAATAATCACAGTGTGTCCGACCCCGGGTGTGTGAGATGGGACGGTGTGGAGGGAGATTCACTCTGTGTCTGACCCCGGGTGCGTTTGATGGGACCGTGTAGAGGAATAATCACTCTGTGTCTGACCATTGGAGTGTGTGATGGGACGGTGTGGAGGGAGATTCACTGTGTGTCTGACCCCGGGAGTGTGTGATGGGACGGTGTGGAAGGAGATTCACTCTGTGTCTGTCCCCGGCAGTGTTTGATGGGACCGTGTAGAGGAATAATCACTCTGTGTCTGACACCGGGAGTGTGTGATGGTACCGTGTTGAGGAATAATCACTCTGTGCCTGACCCCGGGAGTGTTTGATGGTACAGTGTAGAGGAATAATCTCTCTGTGTCTGTCCCCGGGAGTGTGTGATGGGACGGTGAGGATTGAGATTCACTCTGTGTCTGACCCCGGGAGTCTTTGATGGGACGGTGTAGAGTAATAATCTCTGTGTGTCTGACCCCGGGAGTGTTTGATGTTACCGTGTAGAGGAATAATCTCTCTGTGTCTGACCCCGGGAGTGTGTGATGGGACGCTGTGGATTGAGATTCACTCTGTGTCTGACCCCGGGAGTGTTTGATTGGACCGTGTAGAGGAATAATCACTCTGTGTCTGACCCCGGGAGTGTTTGATGAGACCGTGTAGAGGACTAATCACTCTGTGTCTGACCCCGGGAGTGATTGATGGGACCGTGTAGAGGAATAATCACTCTGTGTCTGACCCCGGGAGAGTGTGATGGGAAGGTGTGGATTGAGATTCTCTCTGTGTCTGACCCCGGGAGTGTTTGATTGGACCGTGTAGAGGAATAATCACTCTGTGTCTGACCCCCGGGAGTGTTTGATGGGACCGTGTAGCGGAATAATCACTCTGTGTCTGACCCCGGGAGTGTTTGATGGGACTGTGTAGAGGAATAATTTTTCTGCATCTGACCCCGGGAGTGATTGATGGGACCGTGTAGAGGAATAATCACTCTGTCTCTGACCCCGGCAGAGTGTGATGGGACGGCGTGGAGGGAGATTCACTCTTTGTCTGACACAGGGAGTGTTTGATCGGACCGTGTAGAGGAATAATCACAGTGTGTCTGACCCCGGGTGTGTGTGATGGGACGGTGTGGAGGGAGATTCACTCTGTGTCTGACCCCGGGTGCGTTTGATGGGACCGTGTAGAGGAATAATCACTCTGTGTCTGACCATTGGAGTGTGTGATGGGACGGTGTGGAGGGAGATTCACTGTGTGTCTGACCCCGGGAGTGTGTGATGGGACGGTGTGGAAGGTGATTCACTCTGTGTCTGACCCCGGCAGTGTTTGATGGGACCGTGTAGAGGAATAATCATTCTGTGTCTGACACCGGGAGTGTGTGATGGTACCGTGTTGAGGAATAATCTCTCTGTGTCTGACCCCGGGAGTGTGTGATGGGACGGTGAGGATTGAGATTCACTCTGTGTCTGACCCCGGGAGGTTTTGATGGGACGGTGTAGATTAACAATCTCTGTGTGTCTGACCCCGGGAGTGTTTGATGTTACCGTGTAGAGGAATAATCTCTCTGTGTCTGACCCCGGGAGTGTGTGATGGGACGCTGTGGATTGAGATTCACTCTGTGTCTGACCCCGGGAGTGTTTGATGGAACCGCGTAGAGGAATAATCGCTCTGTGTCTGACCCCGGGAGTGGGTAATGGGACCGTGTAGAGGACTAATCACTCTGTGTCTGACCCTGGGAGTGTGTGATGGGACGGTGTGGAGGGAGGTTCACCCTGTGTCTGACCCCGGGAGTCTCTGATGGGACCGTGTAGAGGAATAATCGCAGTGTGTCCGACCCCGGGTGTGTGAGATGGGACGGTGTGGAGGGAGATTCACTCTGTGTCTGACCCCGGGTGCGTTTGATGGGACCGTGTAGAGGAATAATCACTCTGTGTCTGACCATTGGAGTGTGTGATGGGACGGTGTGGAGGGAGATTCACTGTGTGTCTGACCCCGGGAGTGTGTGATGGGACGGTGTGGAAGGAGATTCACTCTGTGTCTGACCCCGGCAGTGTTTGATGGGACCGTGTAGAGGAATAATCACTCTGTGTCTGACACCGGGAGTGTGTGATGGTACCGTGTTGAGGAATAATCACTCTGTGCCTGACCCCGGGAGTGTTTGATGGTACAGTGTAGAGGAATAATCTCTCTGTGTCTGTCCCCGGGAGTGTGTGATGGGACGGTGAGGATTGAGATTCACTCTGTGTCTGACCCCGGGAGTCTTTGATGGGACGGTGTAGAGTAATAATCTCTGTGTGTCTGACCCCGGGAGTGTTTGATGTTACCGTGTAGAGGAATAATCTCTCTGTGTCTGACCCCGGGAGTGTGTGATGGGACGCTGTGGATTGAGATTCACTCTGTGTCTGACCCCGGGAGTGTTTGATTGGACCGTGTAGAGGAATAATCACTCTGTGTCTGACCCCGGAGTGTTTGATGAGACCGTGTAGAGGACTAATCACTCTGTGTCTGACCCCGGGAGTGATTGATGGGACCGTGTAGAGGAATAATCACTCTGTGTCTGACCCCGGGAGAGTGTGATGGGAAGGTGTGGATTGAGATTCTCTCTGTGTCTGACCCCGGGAGTGTTTGATTGGACCGTGTAGAGGAATAATCACTCTGTGTCTGACCCCCGGGAGTGTTTGATGGGACCGTGTAGCGGAATAATCACTCTGTGTCTAACCCCGGGAGTGTTTGATGGGACTGTGTAGAGGAATAATTTTTCTGCATCTGACCCCGGGAGTGATTGATGGGACCGTGTAGAGGAATAATCACTCTGTCTCTGACCCCGGCAGAGTGTGATGGGACGGCGTGGAGGGAGATTCACTCTTTGTCTGACACAGGGAGTGTTTGATCGGACCGTGTAGAGGAATAATCACAGTGTGTCTGACCCCGGGTGTGTGTGATGGGACGGTGTGGAGGGAGATTCACTCTGTGTCTGACCCCGGGTGCGTTTGATGGGACCGTGTAGAGGAATAATCACTCTGTGTCTGACCATTGGAGTGTGTGATGGGACGGTGTGGAGGGAGATTCACTGTGTGTCTGACCCCGGGAGTGTGTGATGGGACGGTGTGGAAGGAGATTCACTCTGTGTCTGACCCCGGCAGTGTTTGATGGGACTGTGTAGAGGAATAATCACTCTGTGTCTGACACCGGGAGTGTGTGATGGTACCGTGTTGAGGAATAATCTCTCTGTGTCTGACCCCGGGAGTGTGTGATGGGACGGTGAGGATTGAGATTCACTCTGTGTCTGACACCGGGAGGTTTTGATGGGACGGTGTAGAGTAACAATCTCTGTGTGTCTGACTCCGGGAGTGTTTGATGTTACCGTGTAGAGGAATAATCTCTCTGTGTCTGACCCCGGGAGTGTGTGATGGGACGCTGTGGATTGAGATTCACTCTGTGTCTGACCCCGGGAGTGTTTGATGGAACCGCGTAGAGGAATAATCGCTCTGTGTCTGACCCCGGGGGTGTTTGATGGTACCGTGTAGAGGAATAATCTCTCTGTGTCTGACCCGGGAGTGTGTGATTGGACGGTGTGGATTGAGATTCACTCTGTCTGACCCCGGGAGTGTTTGATTGGACCGTGTAGAGGAATAATCACTCTGTGTCTGACCCCGGGAGTGTTTGATGGGACCGTGTAGAGGACTAATCACTCTGTGTCTGACCCCTGGAGTGATTGATGGGACCGTGTAGAGGAATAATCTCTCTGTGTCTGACCCGGGAGTGTGTGATTGGACGGTGTCGATTGAGATTCACTCTGTGTCTGACCCCGGGAGTGTTTGATGGGACCGTGTAGAGGAATAATCACTCTGTGTCTGACCCCCGGGAGTGTTTGATGGGACCGTGTAGCGGATATATCACTCTGTGTCTGACCCCGGGAGCGTTTGATGGGACCGTGTAGAGGAATAATCACTCTGTGTCTGACCCCGGGATTGTTTGATGGTACCGTGTAGAGGAATAATCACTCTGTGTCTGACCCAGGGATTGTTTGAAGGTACCGTGTAGAGGAATAATCACTCTGTGTCTGACCCCGGGAGTGTGTGATGGGACGGCGTGGAGGGAGATTCGCTCTGTGTCGGACCCCGGGAGTGTTTGATGGTACCGTGTAGAGGAATAATCTCTCTGTGTCTGACCCGGGAGTGTGTGATTGGACGGTGTGGATTGGGATTCACTCTGTGTCTGACCCCGGGAGTGTGTGATGGGACGGCGTGGAGGGAGATTCGCTCTGTGTCGGACCCCGGGAGTGTTTGATGGTACCGTGTAGAGGAATAATCACTCTGTGTCTGACCCCCGGGAGTATTTGATGGGACCGTGTAGCGGAAATATCACTCTGTGTCTGACCCCCGGCAGTGTTTAATGGGACCGTGTAGCGGAATAATCACTCTGTGTCTGACCCCGGGAGTGTTTGATGGGACCGTGTAGAGGAATAATCACTCTGTGTCTGACCCCGGGTGCGTTTGATGGGACCGTGTAGAGGAATAATCACTCTCTGTCTGACCCCGGGAGTGGGTGATGGGACGGTGTGGAGGGAGGTTCACTATGTTTCTGATTCCGGGAGTGTGTGATGGGAGTTGTAGAGGGAGATTCACTCCGTGTCTGACGCAGGGCGTGTGTGATGGGACCGTGTAGAGGAATAATCACTCTGTGTCTGACCACGGGAGTGTTTGATGGGACGGTGTGGAGGGAGATTCACTGTGTCTGACCCCGGGAGTGTTTGATGGGACCGTGTAGAGGAATAATCACTCTGTGTCTGACCCCGGGAGTGGGTAATGGGACCGTGTAGAGGACTAATCACTCTGTGTCTGACCCTGGGAGTGTGTGATGGGACGGTGTGGAGGGAGGTTCACCCTGTGTCTGACCCCGGGAGTCTCTGATGGGACCGTGTAGAGGAATAATCACAGTGTGTCCGACCCCGGGTGTGTGTGATGGGACGGTGTGGAGGGAGATTCACTCTGTGTCTGACCCCGGGTGCGTTTGATGGGACCGTGTAGAGGAATAATCACTCTGTGTCTGACCATTGGAGTGTGTGATGGGACGGTGTGGAGGGAGATTCACTGTGTGTCTGACCCCGGGAGTGTGTGATGGGACGGTGTGGAAGGAGATTCACTCTGTGTCTGACCCCGGCAGTGTGTGATGGTACCGTGTTGAGGAATAATCACTCTGTGCCTGACCACGGGAGTGTTTGATGGTACAGTATAGAGGAATAATCTCTCTGTGTCTGACTCCGGGAGTGTGTGATGGGACGGTCAGGATTGAGATTCACTTTGTGTCTGACCCCGGGAGTCTTTGATGGGACGGTGTAGAGTAATAATCTCTGTGTGTCTGACCCCGGGAGTGTTTGATGTTACCGTGTAGAGGAATAATTACTCTGTATCTGACCCCGGGAGTGATTGATGGGACCGTGTAGAGGAATAATCACTCTGTCTCTGACCCCGGCATAGTGTGATGGGACGGCGTGGAGGGAGATTCACTCTTTGTCTGACACAGGGAGTGTTTGATCGGACCGTGTAGAGGAATAATCACAGTGTGTCTGACCCCGGGTGTGTGTGATGGGACTTTGTGGAGGGAGATTCACTCTGTGTCTGACCCCGGGTGCGTTTGATTGGACCGTGTAGAGGAATAATCACTCTGTGTCTGACCATTGGAGTGTGTGATGGGACGGTGTGGAGGGAGATTCACTGTGTGTCTGACCCCGGGAGTGTGTGATGGGACAGTGTGGAAGGAGATTCACTCTGTGTCTGATCCCGGCAGTGTTTGATGGGACCGTGTAGAGGAATAATCACTCTGTGTCTGACCCCCGGGAGTGTTTGATGGGACCGTGTAGCGGAAATATCACTCTGTGTCTGACCCCGGGAGTGTTTGATGGGACCGTGTAGAGGAATAAACACAGTGTGTCTGACCCCGGGTGTGTGTGATGGGACGGTGTGGAGGGAGATTCACTCTGTGTCTGACCCCGGGTGCGTTTGATGGGACGGTGTAGAGTAACAATCTCTGTGTGTCTGACCCCGGGAGTGTTTGATGTTACCGTGTAGAGGAATAATCTCTCTGTGTCTGACCCCGGGAGTGTGTGATGGGACGCTGTGGATTGAGATTCACTCTGTGTCTGACCCCGGGAGTGTTTGATGGAACCGCGTAGAGGAATAATCGCTCTGTGTCTGACCCCGGGGGTGTTTGATGGTACCGTGTAGAGGAATAATCTCTCTGTGTCTGACCCCGGGAGTGTTTGATTGGACCGTGTAGAGGAATAATCACTCTGTGTCTGACCCCGGGAGTGTTTGATGGGACCGTGTAGAGGACTAATCACTCTGTGTCTGACCCCTGGAGTGATTGATGGGACCGTGTAGAGGAATAATCTCTCTGTGTCTGACCCGGGAGTGTGTGATTGGACGGTGTCGATTGAGATTCACTCTGTGTCTGACCCCGGGAGTGTTTGATGGGACCGTGTAGAGGAATAATCACTCTGTGTCTGACCCCCGGGAGTGTTTGATGGGACCGTGTAGCGGAAATATCACTCTGTGTCTGACCCCGGGAGTGTTTAATGGGACCGTGTAGAGGAATAATCTCTCTGTGTCTGACCCGGGAGTGTGTGATTGGACGGTGTGGATTGGGATTCACTCTGTGTCTGACCCTGGGAGTGTTTGATGGGACCGTGTAGAGGAATAATCACTCTGTGTCTGACCCCCGGGAGTGTTTGATGGGACCGTGTAGCGGAAATATCACTCTGTGTCTGACCCCCGGCAGTGTTTAATGGGACCGTGTAGCGGAATAATCACTCTGTGTCTGACCCGGGAGTGTTTGATGGGACCGTGTAGAGGAATAATCACTCTGTGTCTGACCACGGGAGTGATTGATGGGACCGTGTAGAGGAATAATCACTCTGTGTCTGACCCCGGGTGTGTGTGATGGGACGGTGTGGAGGGAGATTCACTCTGTGTCTGACCACGGGTGCGTTTGATGGGACCGTGTAGAGGAATAATCACTCTCTGTCTGACCCCGGGAGTGGGTGATGGGACGGTGTGGAGGGAGGTTCACTATGTTTCTGATCCCGGGAGTGTGTGATTGGAGTTGTAGAGGGAGATTCACTCCGTGTCTGACGCAGGGCGTGTGTGATGGGACCGTGTAGAGGAATAATCACTCTGTGTCTGACCACGGGAGTGTTTGATGGGACGGTGTGGAGGGAGATTCACTGTGTCTGACCCCGGGAGTGTTTGATGGGACCGTGTAGAGGAATAATCACTCTGTGTCTGACCCCGGGAGTGGGTAATGGGACCGTGTAGAGGACTAATCACTCTGTGTCTGACCCTGGGAGTGTGTGATGGGACGGTGTGGAGGGAGGTTCACCCTGTGTCTGACCCCGGGAGTCTCTGATGGGACCGTGTAGAGGAATAATCACAGTGTGTCCGACCCCGGGTGTGTGTGATGGGACGATGTGGAGGGAGATTCACTCTGTGTCTGACCCCGGGTGCGTTTGATGGGACCGTGTAGAGGAATAATCACTCTGTGTCTGACCATTGGAGTGTGTGATGGGACGGTGTGGAGGGAGACTTACTGTGTGCTGACCCCGGAAGTGTGTGATGGGACGGTGTGGAAGGAGATTCACTCTGTGTCTGACCCCGGCAGTGTTTGATGGGATCGTGTAGAGGAATAATCACTCTGTGTCTGACACCGGGAGTGTGTGATGGTACCGTGTTGAGGAATAATCACTCTGTGCCTGACCACGGGAGTGTTTGATGGTACAGTGTAGAGGAATAATCTCTCTGTGTCTGACCCCGGGAGTGTGTGATGGGACGGTGAGGATTGAGATTCACTCTGTGTCTGACCCCGGGAGTCTTTGATGGGACGGTGTAGAGTAATAATCTCTGTGTGTCTGACCCCGGGATTGTTTGATGTTACCGTGTAGAGGAATAATCTCTCTGTGTCTGACCCCGGGAGTGTGTGATGGGACGCTGTGGATTGAGATTCACTCTGTGTCTGACCCCGGGAGTGTTTGATGGAACCGCGTAGAGGAATAATCGCTCTGTGTCTGACCCCGGGGGTGTTTGATGGTACCGTGTAGAGGAATAATCTCTCTGTGTCTGACCCGGGAGTGTGTGATTGGACGGTGTGGATTGAGATTCACTCTGTCTGACCCCGGGAGTGTTTGATTGGACCGTGTAGAGGAATAATCACTCTGTGTCTGACCCCGGGAGTGTTTGATGGGACCGTGTAGAGGACTAATCACTCTGTGTCTGACCCAGGGAGTGATTGATGGGACCGTGTAGAGGAATAATCACTCTGTGTCTGACCACGGGAGTGTTTGATTGGACCGTGTAGAGGAATAATCACTCTGTGTCTGACCACGGGAGAGTTTGATGGGACGGTGTGGAGGGAGATTCACTGTGTCTGACACCGGGAATGTTTGATGGGACCGTGTAGAGGAATAATCTCTCTGTGTCTGACCCCGGGAGTGTTAGATGGTACTGTGTAGAGGAATAATCACTCTGTGTCTGACCCCGGGAGTGTTTGATGGGACCGTGTGGAGGAATAATCTCTCTGTGTCTGACCCCGGGAGTGTGTGATGGGACGGTGTGGATTGAGATTCACTCAGTGTCTGACCCCGGGTGCCTTTGATGGGACCGTGTAGAGGAATAATCACAGAGTGTCCGACCTCGTGTGTGTGTGATGGGACGGTGTGGAGGGAGATTCACTCTGTGTCTGACCCCGGGTGCCTTTGATGGGACCGTGTAGAGGAATAATCACTCTGTGTCTGACCATTGGAGTGTGTGATGGGACGGTGTGGAGGGAGAGTCACTGTGTGTCTGATCCCGGGAGTGTGTGATGGGCGGTGTAGAGGAATAATCACTCTGTGTCTGACCCAGGGAGTGTGTGCTGGGACCTAGTGGAGGGAGGTTCACTATGTGTCTGATCCCGGGAGTGTGTGATGGGCCGGCGTGGAGGGAGATTCACTCTGCGTCTGACCCAGGGCGTGGGTGATGGGACCGTGTAGAGGAATAATCACTCTGTGTCTGACCACGGGAGTGTTTGATGGGACGGTGTGGAGGGAGATACACTGTGTCTGACACCGGGAATGTTTGATGGGACCGTGTAGAGGAATAATCTCTCTGTGTCTGACCCCGGGAGTGGGTGATGGGAAGGTGTAGAGGAATAATCACTCTGTCTGACCCCGGGAGTGTTAGATGGTACTGTGTAGAGGAATAATCACTCTGTGTCTGACCCCGGGAGTGTTTGATGGGACCGTGTGGAGGAATAATCTCTCTGTGTCTGACCCCGGGAGTGTGTGATGGGACGGTGTGGATTGAGATTCACTCAGTGTCTGACCCCGGGAGTGTTTTGATGGGACCGTGTAGAGGACTAATCACTCTGTGTCTGACCCTGGGAGTGTGTGATGGGACGGTGTGGATTGAGATTCTCTCTGTGGCTGACCCCGGGAGTGTTTGATTGGACCGTGTAGAGGAATAATCACTCTGTGTCTGACCCCCGGGTGTGTTTGATGGGACCGTGTAGCGGAATAATCACTCTGTGTCTGACCCCGGGAGTGTTTGATGGGACTGTGTAGAGGAATAATTACTCTGTATCTGACCCCGGGAGTGATTGATGGGACCGTGTAGAGGAATAATCACAGTGTGTCTGACCCCGGGTGTGTGTGATGGGACGGTGTGGAGGGAGATTCACTCTGTGTCTGACCCCGGGTGCGTTTGATGGGACCGTGTAGAGGAATAATCACTCTGAGTCTGACCATTGGAGTGTGTGATAGGGCGGTGAGGAGGGAGATTCACTGTGTGTCTGACCCCGGGAGTGTGTGATGGGCGGTGGAGAGGAATAATCACTCTGTGTCTGACCCAGGGAGTGTGTGCTGGGACGGTGTGGAGGGAGTTTCACTATGTTTCTGATCCCGGGAGTGTGTGATGGGCGTTGTAGAGGGAGATTCACTCCGTGTCTGACCCAGGGCGTGTGTGATGGGACCGTGTAGAGGAATAATCACACTGTGTCTGACCACGGGAGTGTTTGATGGGACGGTGTGGAGGGAGATTCACTATGTGTCTGACCACGGGAGTGTTTGATGGGACGGTGTTGAGGGAGATTCACTGTGTCTGACCCCGGGAGTGTTTGATGGGACCGTGTAGAGGAATAATCACTCTGTGTCTGACCCCGGGAGTGGGTGATGGGACCGTGTAGAGGACTAATCACTCTGTGTCTGACCCTGTGAGTGTGTGATGGGACGGTGTGGAGGGAGATTCACCCTGTGTCTGACCCCGGGAGTCTCTGATGGGACCGTGTAGAGGAATAATCACAGTGTGTCCGACGCCGGGTGTGTGTGATGGGACGGTGTGGAGGGAGATTCACTCTGTGTCTGACCCCGGGTGCGTTTGATGGGACGGTGAGGATTGAGATTCACTCTGTGTCTGACCCCGGGAGTCTTTGATGGGACGGTGTAGAGTAATAATCTCTGTGTGTCTGACCCCGGGTGTGTTTGATGTTACCGTGTAGAGGAATAATCTCTCTGTGTCTGACCCCGGGAGTGTGTGATGCGACGCTGTGGATTGAGATTCACTCTATCTGACCCCGGGAGTGTTTGATTGGACCGTGTAGAGGAATAATCACTCTGTGTCTGACCCCGGGAGTGTTTGATGGGACCGTGTAGAGGACTAATCACTCTGTGTCTGACCCCGGGAGTGTTTGATGGGACCGTGTAGAGGAATAATCACTCTGTGTCTGACCCCGGGAGAGTGTGATGGGACGGTGTGGATTGAGATTCTCTCTGTGGCTGACCCCGGGAGTGTTTGATTGGACCGTGTAGAGGAATAATCACTCTGTGTCTGACCCCCGGGTGTGTTTGATGGGACCGTGTAGCGGAATAATCACTCTGTGTCTGACCCCGGGAGTGTTTGATGGGACTGTGTAGAGGAATAATCACTCTGTCTCTGACCCCGGCAGAGTGTGATGGGACGGCGTGGAGGGAGATTCACTCTGTGTCTGACACAGGGAGTGTTTGATCGGACCGTGTAGAGGAATAATCACAGTGTGTCTGACCCCGGGTGTGTGTGATGGGACGGTGTGGAGGGAGATTCACTCTGTGTCTGACCCCGGGTGCATTTGATGGGACCGTGTAGAGGAATAATCACTCTGTGTCTGACCCAGTGCGTGGGTGATGGGACCGTGTAGAGGAATAATCAATCTGTGTCTGACCACGGGAGTGTTTGATGGGACGGTGTGGAGGGAGATTCTCTGTGTCTGACCCCGGGAATGTTTGATGGGACCGTGTAGAGGAATAATCTCTCTGTGTCTGACCCCGGGAGTGGGTGATGGGAAGGTGTAGAGGAATAATCACTCTGTCTGACCCCGGGAGTGTTAGATGGTACTGTATAGAGGAATAATCACTGTGTGTCTGACCCCGGGAGTGTGTAATGGGACGGTGTGGATTGAGATTCACTCAGTGTCTGACCCCGGGAGTGTTTTGATGGGACCGTGTAGAGGACTAATCACTCTGTGTCTGACCCTGGGAGTGTGTGATGGGACGGTGTGGAGGGAGATTCACTCTGTGTCTGACCCCGGGTGCGTTTGATGGGACCGTGTAGAGGAATAATCACTCTGTGTCTGACCATTGGAGTGTGTGATGGGACGGTGTGGTGGGAGATTCACTGTGTGTCTGACCCCGGGAGTGTGTGATGGGACGGTGTGGACGGAGATTCACTCTGTGTCTCACCCCGGGAGTGTTTGATGGGACCGTGTAGAGCAATAATCACTCTGTGTCTGACCCCGGGAGAGTGTGATGGGACGGTGTGGAAGGAGATTCACACTGTGTCTGACACCGGGAGTGTGTGCTGGGACGGTGTGGAGGGTGGTTCACTATGTGTCTGATCCCGGGAGTGTGTGATGGGCGGTGTAGAGGGAGATTCACTCTGTGTCTGACCCAGGGCGTGTGTGATGGGACCGTGTAGAGGAATAATCACTCTGTGTCTGACCCCAGGAGTTTTTGATGGTACCGCGTAGAGGAATAATCGCTCTGTGTCTGACCCCGGGAGTGTTTGATGGTACCGTGTAGAGGAATAATCTCTCTGTGTCTGACCCGGGAGTGTGTGATTGGACGGTGTCGATTGAGATTCACTCTGTGTCTGACCCCGGGAGTGTTTGATGGGACCGTGTAGAGGAATAATCACTCTGTGTCTGACCCCCGGGAGTGTTTGATGGGACCGTGTAGCGGAAATATCACTCTGTGTCTGACCCCGGGAGTGTTTGATGGGACCGTGTAGAGGAATAATCACTCTGCGTCTGACCCCGGGAGTGATTGATGGGACCGTGTAGAGGAATAATCACTCTGTGTCTGACCCCAGGAGAGTGTGATGGGACGGCGTGGAGGGAGATTCACTCTGTGTCTCACCCCGGGTGCGTTTGATGGGACCGTGTAGAGGAATAATCACTCTGTGTCTGACCATTGGAGTGTGTAATGGGGCGGTGTGGAGGGAGTTTCAATGTGTGTCTGACCCAGGGTGTGTGTGATGGGCGGTGTAGAGGAATAACCACTCTGTGTCTGACCCAGGGAGTGTGTGCTGGGACGGTGTGGAGGGAGGATCACTGTGTCTGACCCCGGGAGTGATTGATGGGACCGTGTCGAGGAATAATCACTCTGTGTCTGACTCCGGGAGAGTGTGATGGGACGGCGTGGATGGAGATTCACTCTGTGTCTGACACAGGGAGTGTTTGATCGGACCGTGTAGAGGAATAATCACAGTGTGTCTGACCCCGGGTGTGTGTGATGGGACGGTGTGGAGGGAGATTCACTGTGTCTGACCCCGGGAGTGTTTGATGGGACAGTGTAGAGGAATAATCACTCTGTGTCTGACCCCGGGAGTGGGTGATGGGCGGGCGTGGAGGGCGATTCACTCTGTGTCTGACCCCGGGTGAGTTTGATGGGAAGGTGTAGAGGAATAATCACTCTGTGTCTGACCCCGGGAGTGTTAGATGGTACCGTGTAGAGGAATAATCACTCTGTGTCTGACCCCGGGAGTGTTTGATGGGACCGTGTAGAGGACTAATCACTCTGTGTCTGACCCTGGGAGTGTGTGATGGGACGGTGTGGAGGGAGATTCACCCTGTGTCTGACCCCGGGAGTTTCTGATGGGACCATGTAGATGAATAATCACAGTGTGTCTGACCACGGGTGTGTGTGATGGGACGGTGTGGAGGGAGATTCACTCTGTGTCTGACCCCGGGTGCGTTTGATGGGACCGTGTAGAGGAGTAATCACTCTGTGTCTGACCATTGGAGTGTGTGATGGGACGGTGTGGAGGGTGATTCACTGTGTGTCTGACCACGGGAGAGTGTGATGGGACGGTGTGGAAGGAGATTCACTCTGTGTCTGACCCCGGGAGTGTTTGATGGGACCGTGTAGAGGAATAATCACTCTGTGTCTGACCCCGGGAGTGTTTGATGGGACCGTGTAGAGGACTAATCACTCTGTGTCTGACCCCGGGAGTGATTGATGGGACTGTGTAGAGGAATAATCACTCTGTGTCTGACCCCGGGAGAGTGTGATGGGACGGTGTGGATTGAGATTCTCTCTGTGGCTGACCCCGGGAGTGTTTGATTGGACCGTGAAGAGCAATAATCACTCTGTGTCTGACCCCCGGGTGTGTTTGATGGGACCGTGTAGCGGAATAATCACTCTGTGTCTGACCCCGGGAGTGTTTGATGGGACTGTGTAGAGGAATAATTACTCTGTATCTGACCCCGAGAGTGATTGATGGGACCGTGTAGAGGAATAATCACTCTTTCTCTGACCCCGGCAGAGTGTGATGGGACGGCGTGGAGGGAGATTCACTCTGTGTCTGACACAGGGAGTGTTTGATCGGACCGTGTAGAGGAATAATCACAGTGTGTCTGACCCCGGGTGTGTGTGATGGGACGGTGTGGAGGGAGATTCACTCTGTGTCTGACCCAGGGTGCGTTTGATGGGACCGTGTAGAGGAATAATCACTCTGTGTCTGACCCAGGGAGTGTGTGCTTTGACCTAGTGGAGGGAGGTTCACTATGTGTCTGATCCCGGGAGTGTGTGATGGGCCGGCGTGGAGGGAGATTCACTCTGCGTCTGACCCAGGGCGTGGGTGATGGGACCGTGTAGAGGAATAATCACTCTGTGTCTGACCACGGGAGTGTTTGATGGGACGGTGTTAAGGGAGATTCACTGTGTCTGACCCCGGGAATGTTTGATGGGACCGTGTAGAGGAATAATCTCTCTGTGTCTGACCCCGGGAGTGGGTGATGGGAAGGTGTAGAGGAATAATCACTCTGTCTGACCCCGGGAGTGTTAGATGGTACTGTGTAGAGGAATAATCACTCTGTGTCTGACCCCGGGAGTGTGTAATGGGACGGTGTGGATTGAGATTCACTCAGTGTCTGACCCCGGGACTGTTTTGATGGGACCGTGTAGAGGACTAATCACTCTGTGTCTGACCCTGGGAGTGTGTGATGGGACGGTGTGGAGGGAGATTCACCCTGTGTCTGACCCCGGGAGTGTCTGATGGGACCGTGTAGAGGAATAATCACAGTGTGCCTGACCCCGGGTGCGTTTGATGGGACCGTGTAGTGGAATAATCACTCTGTGTCTGACCATTGGAGTGTGTGATGGGACGGTGTGGTGGGAGATTCACTGTGTGTCTGACCCCGGGAGTGTGTGATGGGACGGTGTGGACGGAGATTCACTCTGTGTCTGACCCCGGGAGTGTTTGATGGGACCGTGTAGAGCAATAATCACTCTGTGTCTGACCCCGGGAGAGTGTGATGGGACGGTGTGGAAGGAGATTCACACTGTGTCTGACACCGGGAGTGTGTGCTGGGACGGTGTGGAGGGTGGTTCACTATGTGTCTGATCCCGGGAGTGTGTGATGGGCGGTGTAGAGGGAGATTCACTCTGTGTCTGACCCAGGGCGTGTGTGATGGGACCGTGTAGAAGAATAATCACTCTGTGTCTGACCCCAGGAGTTTTTGATGGTACCGCGTAGAGGAATAATCGCTCTGTGTCTGACCCCGGGAGTGTTTGATGGTACCGTGTAGAGGAATAATCTCTGTGTGTCTGACCCGGGAGTGTGTTATTGGACGGTGTCGATTGAGATTCACTCTGTGTCTGACCCCGGGAGTTTTTGATGGGACCGTGTAGAGGAATAATCACTCTGTGTCTGACCCCCTGGAGTGTTTGATGGGACCGTGTAGCGGAAATATCACTCTGTGTCTGACCCCGGGAGTGTTTGATGGGACCGTGTAGAGGAATAATCACTCTGCGTCTGACCCCGGGAGTGATTGATGGGACCATGTAGAGGAATAATCACTCTGTGTCTGACCCCGGGAGAGTGTGATGGGACGGCGTGGAGGGAGATTCACTCTGTGTCTCACCGCGGGTGCGTTTGATGGGACCGTGTAGAGGAATAATCACTCTGTGTCTGACCATTGGAGTGTGTGATGGGGCGGTGTGGAGGGAGTTTCAATGTGTGTCTGACCCCGGGAGTGTGTGATGGGCGGTGTAGAGGAATAACCACTCTGTGTCTGACCCAGGGAGTGTGTGCTGGGACGGTGTGGAGGGAGATTCACTGTGTCTGACCCCGGGAGTGATTGATGGGACCGTGTCGAGGAATAATCACTCTGTGTCTGACTCCGGGAGAGTGTGATGGGACGGCATGGACGGAGATTCACTCTGTGTCTGACACAGGGAGTGTTTGATCGGACCGTGTAGAGGAATAATCACAATGTGTCTGACCCCGGGTGTGTGTGATGGGACGGTGTGGAGGGAGATTCACTGTGTCTGACCCCGGGAGTGTTTGATGGGACAGTGTAGAGGAATAATCACTCTGTGTCTGACCCCGGGAGTGGGTGATGGGCGGGCGTGGAGGGCGATTCACTCTGTGTCTGACCCCGGGTGAGTTTGATGGGAAGGTGTAGAGGAATAATCACTCTGTGTCTGACCCCGGGAGTGTTAGATGGTACCGTGTAGAGGAATAATCACTCTGTGTCTGACCCCGGGAGTGTTTGATGGGACCGTGTAGAGGACTAATCACTCTGTGTCTGACCCTGGGAGTGTGTGATGGGACGGTGTGGAGGGAGATTCACCCTGTGTCTGACCCCGGGAGTCTCTGATGGGATCGTGTAGATGAATAATCACAGTGTGTCTGACCCCGGGTGTGTGTGATGGGACGGTGTGGAGGGAGATTCACTCTGTGTCTGACCCCGGGTGCGTTTGATGGGACCGTGTAGAGGAGTAATCACTCTGTGTCTGACCATTGGAGTGTGTGATGGGACGGTGTGGATTGAGATTCACTCAGTGTCTGACCCCGGGAGTGTTTTGATGGGACCGTGTAGAGGAATAATCACTCCGTGTCTGACCCTGGGAGTGTGTGATGGGACGGTGTGGAGGGAGATTCACCCTGTGTCTGACCCCGGGAGTGTCTGATGGGACCGTTTAGAGGAATAATCACAGTGTGTCTGACCCCGGGTGTGTGTGATGGGACGGTGTGGAGGGTGATTCACTCTGTGTCTGACCCCGGGTGCGTTTGATGGGACCGTGTAGAGGATTAATCAATCTGTGTCTGACCATTGGAGTGTGTGATGGGACGGTGTGGTGGGAGATTCACTGTGTGTCTGACCCCGGGAGTGTGTGATGGGACGATGTGGACGGAGATTCACTCTGTGTCTGACCCCGGGAGTGTTTGATGGGACCGTGTAGAGCAATAATCACTCTGTGTCTGACCCCGGGAGAGTGTGATGGGACGGTGTGGAAGGAGATTCACACTGTGTCTGACACCGGGAGTGTGTGCTGGGACGGTGTGGAGGGTGGTTCACTATGTGTCTGATCCCGGGTGTGTGTGATGGGCGGTGTAGAGGAATAATCACTCTGTGTCTGACCCCAGGAGTTTTTGATGGTACCGCGTAGAGGAATAATCGCTCTGTGTCTGACTCCGGGAGAGTGTGATGGGACGGCGTGGATGGAGATTCACTCTGTGTCTGACACAGGGAGTGTTTGATCGGACCGTGTAGAGGAATAATCACAGTGTGTCTGACCCCGGGTGTGTGTGATGGGACGGTGTGGAGGGAGATTCACTGTGTCTGACCCCGGGAGTGTTTGATGGGACAGTGTAGAGGAATAATCACTCTGTGTCTGACCCCGGGAGTGGGTGATGGGCGGGCGTGGAGGGCGATTCACTCTGTGTCTGACCCCGGGTGAGTTTGATGGGAAGGTGTAGAGGAATAATCACTCTGTGTCTGACCCCGGGAGTGTTAGATGGTACCGTGTAGAGGAATAATCACTCTGTGTCTGACCCCGGGAGTGTTTGATGGGACCGTGTAGAGGACTAATCACTCTGTGTCTGACCCTGGGAGTGTGTGATGGGACGGTGTGGAGGTAGATTCACCCTGTGTCTGACCCCGGGAGTTTCTGATGGGACCATGTAGATGAATAATCACAGTGTGTCTGACCCCGGGTGTGTGTGATGGGACGGTGTGGAGGGAGATTCACTCTGTGTCTGACCCCGGGTGCGTTTGATGGGACCGTGTAGAGGAATAATCACTCTGTGTCTGACCCAGGGAGTGTGTGCTTTGACCTAGTGCAGGGAGGTTCACTATGTGTCTGATCCCGGGAGTGTGTGATGGGCCGGCGTGGAGGGAGATTCACTCTGCGTCTGACCCAGGGCGTGGGTGATGGGACCGTGTAGAGGAATAATCACTCTGTGTCTGACCACGGGAGTGTTTGATGGGACGGTGTTAAGGGAGATTCACTGTGTCTGACCCCGGGAATGTTTGATGGGACCGTGTAGAGGAATAATCTCTCTGTGTCTGACCCCGGGAGTGGGTGATGGGAAGGTGTAGAGGAATAATCACTCTGTCTGACCCCGGGAGTGTTAGATGGTACTGTGTAGAGGAATAATCACTCTGTGTCTGACCCCGGGAGTGTGTAATGGGACGGTGTGGATTGAGATTCACTCAGTGTCTGACCCCGGGACTGTTTTGATGGGACCGTGTAGAGGACTAATCACTCTGTGTCTGACCCTGGGAGTGTGTGATGGGACGGTGTGGAGGGAGATTCACCCTGTGTCTGACCCCGGGAGTGTCTGATGGGACCGTGTAGAGGAATAATCACAGTGTGTCTGACCCCGGGTGCGTTTGATGGGACCGTGTAGAGGAATAATCACTCTGTGTCTGACCATTGGAGTGTGTGATGGGACGGTGTGGTGGGAGATTCACTGTGTGTCTGACCCCGGGAGTGTGTGATGGGACGGTGTGGACGGAGATTCACTCTGTGTCTGACCCCGGGAGTGTTTGATGGGACCGTGTAGAGCAATAATCACTCTGTGTCTGACCCCGGGAGAGTGTGATGGGACGGTGTGGAAGGAGATTCACACTGTGTCTGACACCGGGAGTGTGTGCTGGGACGGTGTGGAGGGTGGTTCACTATGTGTCTGATCCCGGGAGTGTGTGATGGGCGGTGTAGAGGGAGATTCACTCTGTGTCTGACCCAGGGCGTGTGTGATGGGACCGTGTAGAAGAATAATCACTCTGTGTCTGACCCCAGGAGTTTTTGATGGTACCGCGTAGAGGAATAATCGCTCTGTGTCTGACCCCGGGAGTGTTTGATGGTACCGTGTAGAGGAATAATCTCTGTGTGTCTGACCCGGGAGTGTGTTATTGGACGGTGTCGATTGAGATTCACTCTGTGTCTGACCCCGGGAGTTTTTGATGGGACCGTGTAGAGGAATAATCACTCTGTGTCTGACCCCCTGGAGTGTTTGATGGGACCGTGTAGCGGAAATATCACTCTGTGTCTGACCCCGGGAGTGTTTGATGGGACCGTGTAGAGGAATAATCACTCTGCGTCTGACCCCGGGAGTGATTGATGGGACCGTGTAGAGGAATAATCACTCTGTGTCTGACCCCGGGAGAGTGTGATGGGACGTCGTGGAGGGAGATTCACTCTGTGTCTCACCCCGGGTGCGATTGTTGGGACCGTGTAGAGGAATAATCACTCTGTGTCTGACCATTGGAGTGTGTGATGGGGGGGTGTGGAGGGAGTTTCAATGTGTGTCTGACCCCGGGAGTGTGTGATGGGCGGTGTAGAGGAATAACCACTCTGTGTCTGACCCAGGGAGTGTGTGCTGGGACGGTGTGGAGGGAGATTCACTGTGTCTGACCCCGGGAGTGATTGATGGGACCGTGTCGAGGAATAATCACTCTGTGTCTGACTCCGGGAGAGTGTGATGGGACGGCGTGGACGGAGATTCACTCTGTGTCTGATACAGGGAGTGTTTGATCGGACCGTGTAGAGGAATAATCACAGTGTGTCTGACCCCGGGTGTGTGTGATGGGACGGTGTGGAGGGAGATTCACTGTGTCTGACCCCGGGAGTGTTTGATGGGACAGTGTAGAGGAATAATCACTCTGTGTCTGACCCCGGGAGTGGGTGATGGGCGGGCGTGGAGGGCGATTCACTCTGTGTCTGACCCCGGGTGAGTTTGATGGGAAGGTGTAGAGGAATAATCACTCTGTGTCTGACCCCGGGAGTGTTAGATGGTACCGTGTAGAGGAATAATCACTCTGTGTTTGACCCCGGGAGTGTTTGATGGGACCGTGTAGAGGACTAATCACTCTGTGTCTGACCCTGGGAGTGTGTGATGGGACGGTGTGGAGGGAGATTCACCCTGTGTCTGACCCCGGGAGTCTCTGATGGGACCGTGTAGATGAATAATCACAGTGTGTCTGACCCCGAGTGTGTGTGATGGGACGGTGTGGAGGGAGATTCACTCTGTGTCTGACCCCGGGTGCGTTTGATGGGACCGTCTAGAGGACTAATCACTCTGTGTCTGACCATTGGAGTGTGTGATGGGACGGTGTGGATTGAGATTCACTCAGTGTCTGACCCCGGGAGTGTTTTGATGGGACCGTGTAGAGGAATAATCACTCCGTGTCTGACCCTGGGAGTGTGTGATGGGACGGTGTGGAGGGAGATTCACCCTGTGTCTGACCCCGGGAGTGTCTGATGGGACCGTGTAGAGGAATAATCACAGTGTGTCTGACCCCGGGTGTGTGTGATGGGACGGTGTGGAGGGTGATTCACTCTGTGTCTGACCCCGGGTGCGTTTGATGGGACCGTGTAGAGGAATAATCAATCTGTGTCTGACCATTGGAGTGTGTGATGGGACGGTGTGGTGGGAGATTCACTGTGTGTCTGACCCCGGGAGTGTGTGATGGGACGGTGTGGACGGAGATTCACTCTGTGTCTGACCCCGGGAGTGTTTGATGGGACCGTGTAGAGCAATAATCACTCTGTGTCTGACCCCGGGAGAGTGTGATGGGACGGTGTGGAAGGAGATTCACACTGTGTCTGACACCGGGAGTGTGTGCTGGGACGGTGTGGAGGGTGGTTCACTATGTGTCTGATCCCGGGAGTGTGTGATGGGCGGTGTAGAGGAATAATCACTCTGTGTCTGACCCCAGGAGTTTTTGATGGTACCGCGTAGAGGAATAATCGCTCTGTGTCTTACCCCGGGAGTGTTTGATGGTACCGTGTAGAGGAATAATCTCTCTGTGTCTGACCCGGGAGTGTGTGATTGGACGGTGTCGATTGAGATTCACTCTGTGTCTGACCCCGGGAGTGTTTGATGGGACCGTGTAGAGGAATAATCACTCTGTGTCTGACCCCCGGGAGTGTTTGATGGGACCGTGTAGCGAAAATATCACTCTGTGTCTGACCCCGGGAGTGTTTGATGGGACCGTGTAGAGGAATAATCACTCTGTCTCTGACCCCGGGAGAGTGTGATGGGGCGGTGTGGAGGGAGATTCACTCTGTGTCTCACCCCGGGTGCGTTTGATGGGACCGTGTAGAGGAGTAATCACTCTGTGTCTGACCATTGGAGTGTGTGATGGGACGGTGTGGATTGAGATTCACTCAGTGTCTGACCCCGGGAGTGTTTTGATGGGACCGTGTAGAGGAATAATCACTCTGTGTCTGACCCTGGGAGTGTGTGATGGGACGGTGTGGAGGGAGATTCACTCTGTGTCTGACCCCGGGTGCGTTTGATGGGACCGTGTAGAGGAATAATCACTCTGTGTCTGACCATTGGAGTGTGTGATGGGACGGTGTGACCCCGGGAGTCTGACCCCGGGAGTGTTTGATGGGACCGTGTAGAGCAATAATCACTCTGTGTCTGACCCCGGGAGAGTGTGATGGGACTGTGTGGAAGGAGATTCACACTGTGTCTGACACCGGGAGTGTGTGCTGGGACGGTGTGGAGGGTGGTTCACTATGTGTCTGATCCCGGGAGTGTGTGATGGGCGGTGTAGAGGAATAATCACTCTGTGTCTGACCCCAGGAGTTTTTGATGGTACCGCGTAGAGGAATAATCGCTCTGTGTCTTACCCCGGGAGTGTTTGATGGTACCGTGTAGAGGAATAATCTCTCTGTGTCTGACCCGGGAGTGTGTGATTGGACGGTGTCGATTGAGATTCACTCTGTGTCTGACCCCGGGAGTGTTTGATGGGACCGTGTAGAGGAATAATCACTCTGTGTCTGACCCCCGGGAGTGTTTGATGGGACCGTGCAGCGGAAATATCACTCTGTGTTTGACCCCGGGAGTGTTTGATGGGACCGTGTAGAGGAATAATATCTCTTTCTCTGACCCCGGGAGAGTGTGATGGGGCGGTGTGGAGGGAGATTCACTCTGTGTCTCACCCCGGGTGCGTTTGATGGGACCGTGTAGAGGAATAATCACTCTGTGTCTGACCATTGGAGTGTGTGATGGGGCGGTGTGGAGGGAGTTTCAATGTGTGTCTGACCCCGGGAGTGTGTGATGGGCGGTGTAGAGGAATAATCACTCTGTGTCTGACCCAGGGAGTGTGTGCTGGGACGGTGTGGAGGGAGATTCACTGTGTCTGACCCCGGGAGTGATTGATGGGACCGTGTCGAGGAATAATCACTCTGTGTCTGACTCCGGGAGAGTGTGATGGGACGGCGTGGACGGAGATTCACTCTGTGTCTGACACAGGGAGTGTTTGATCGGACCGTGTAGAGGAATAATCACAGTGTGTCTGACCCCGGGTGTGTGTGATGGGACGGTGTGGAGGGAGATTCACTGTGTCTGACCCCGGGAGTGTTTGATGGGACAGTGTAGATGAATAATCACTCTGTGACTGACCCCGGGAGTGGGTGATGGGCGGGCGTGGAGGGCGATTCACTCTGTGTCTGACCCCGGGTGAGTTTAATGGGAAGGTGTAGAGGAATAATCACTGTGTCTGAACCCGGGAGTGTTAGATGGTACCGTGTAGAGGAATAATCACTCTGTGTCTGACCCCGGGAGTGTTTGATGGGACCGTGTAGAGGACTAATCACTCTGTGTCTGACCCTGGGAGTGTGTGATGGGACGGTGGAGGGAGATTCACCCTGTGTCTGACCCCGGGAGTCTCTGATGTGACCGTGTAGATGAATAATCACGGTGTGTCTGACCCCGGGTGTGTGTGATGGGACGGTGTGGAGGGAGATTCACTCTGTGTCTGACCACGGGAGAGTGTGATGGGACGGTGTGGAAGGAGATTCACTCAGTGTCTGACCATTGGAGTGTGTGATGGGACGGTATGGATTGAGATTCACTCAGTGTCTGACCCCGGGAGTGTTTTGATGGGACCGTGTAGAGGACTAATCACTCTGTGTCTGACCCTGGGAGTGTGTGATGGGACGGTGTGGAGGGAGATTCACCCTGTGTCTGACCCCGGGAGTGTCTGATGGGACCGTGTAGAGGAATAATCACAGTGTGTCTGATCCCGGGTGTGTGTGATGGGACGGTGTGGAGGGAGATTCACTCTGTGTCTGACCCCGGGTGCGTTTGATGGGACCGTGTAGAGGAATAATCACTCTGTGTCTGACCATTGGAGTGTGTGATGGGACGGTGTGGTGGGAGATTCACTGTGTGTCTGACCCCGGGAGTGTGTGATGGGACGGTATGGACGGAGATTCACTTTGTGTCTGACCCCGGGAGTGTTTGATGGGACCGTGTAGAGCAATAATCACTCTGAGTCTGACCCAGGGAGTGTGTGCTGGGACGGTGTGGAGGGAGATTCACTGTGTCTGACACCGGGAGTGATTGATGGGACCGTGTCGAGGAATAATCACTCTGTGTCTGACTCCGGGAGAGTGTGATGGGACGGCGTGGACGGAGATTCACTCTGTGTCTGACACAGGGAGTGTTTGATCGGACCGTGTAGAGGAATAATCACAGTGTGTCTGACCCCGGGTGTGTGTGATGGGACGGTGTGGAGGGAGATTCACTGTGTCTGACCCCGGGAGTGTTTGATGGGACAGTGTAGAGGAATAATCACTCTGTGTCTGACCCCGGGAGTGGGTGATGGGATTGTGTAGAGGACTAATCACTCTGTGTCTGACCCTGGGAGTGTGTGATGGGACGGTGTGGTGGGAGATTCACTGTGTGTCTGACCCCGGGAGTGTGTGATGGGACGGTGTGGACGGAGATTCACTCTGTGTCTGACCCCGGGAGTGTTTGATGGGACCGTGTAGAGCAATAATCACTCTGTGTCTGACCCCGGGAGAGTGTGATGGGACGGTGTGGAAGGAGGTTCACACTGTGTCTGACCCAGGGCGTGTGTGATGGGACCGTGTAGAGGAATAATCACTCTGTGTCTGACCCCAGGAGTTTTTGATGGTACCGCGTAGAGGAATAATCGCTCTGTGTCTGACCCCGGGAGTGTTTGATGGTACCGTGTAGAGGAATAATCTCTCTGTGTCTGACCCGGGAGTGTGTGATTGGACGGTGTCGATTGAGATTCACTCTGTGTCTGACCCCGGGAGTGTTTGATGGGACCGTGTAGAGGAATAATCACTCTGTGTCTGACCCCCGGGAGTGTTTGATGGGACCGTGTAGCGGAAATATCACTCTGTGTCTGACCCCGGGAGTGTTTGATGGGACCGTGTAGAGGAATAATCACTCTGTGTCTGACCATTGGAGTGTGTGATGGGGCGGTGTGGAGGGAGTTTCAATGTGTGTCTGACCCCGGGAGTGTGTGATGGGCGGTGTAGAGGAATAATCACTCTGTGTCTGACCCAGGGAGTGTGTGCTGGGACGGTGTGGAGGGAGATTCACTGTGTCTGACCCCGGGAGTGATTGATGGGACCGTGTCGAGGAATAATCACTCTGTGTCTGACTCCGGGAGAGTGTGATGGGACGGCGTGGACGGAGATTCACTCTGTGTCTGACACAGGGAGTGTTTGATCGGACCGTGTAGAGGAATAATCACAGTGTGTCTGACCCCGGGTGTGTGTGATGGGACTGTGTGGAGGGAGATTCACTGTGTCTGACCCCGGGAGTGTTTGATGGGACAGTGTAGATGAATAATCACTCTGTGTCTGAACCCGGGAGTGTTAGATGGTACCGTGTAGAGGAATAATCACTCTGTGTCTGACCCCGGGAGTGTTTGATGGGACCGTGTAGAGGACTAATCACTCTGTGTCTGACCCTGGGAGTGTGTGATGGGACGGTGTGGAGGGAGATTCACCCTGTGTCTGACCCCGGGAGTCTCTGATGGGACCGTGTAGATGAATAATCACAGTGTGTCTGACCCCGGGTGTGTGTGATGGGACGGTGTGGAGGGAGATTCACTCTGTGTCTGACCACGGGAGAGTGTGATGGGACGGTGTGGAAGCAGAATCACTCTGTGTCTGACCATTGGAGTGTGTGATGGGACGGTGTGGATTGAGATTCACTCAGTGTCTGACCCCGGGAGTGTTTTGATGGGACCGTGTAGAGGACTAATCACTCTGTGTCTGACCCTGGGAGTGTGTGATGGGACGGTGTGGAGGGAGATTCACCCTGTTTCTGACCCCGGGTGCGTTTGATGGGACCGTGTAGAGGAATAATCACTCTGTGTCTGACCCCGGGAGTGTGTGATTGGACGGTGTGGACGGAGATTCACTCTGTGTCTGACCCCGGGAGTGTTTGATGGGACCGTGTAGAGCAATAATCACTCTGTGTCTGACCCCGGGAGAGTGTGATGGGACGGTGTGGAAGGAGATTCACACTGTGTCTGACACCGGGAGTGTGTGCTGGGACGGTGTGGAGGGTGGTTCACTATGTGTCTGATCCCGGGAGTGTGTGATGGGCTGTGTAGAGGGAGATTCACTCTGTGTCTGACCCAGGGCGTGTGTGATGGGACCGTGTAGAGGAATAATCACTCTGTCTCTGACCCCGGGAGAGTGTGATGGGACGGCGTGGAGGGAGATTCACTCTGTGTCCGACACAGGGAGTGTTTGATCGGACCGTGTAGAGGAATAATCACCGTGTGTCTGACCCCGGGTGTGTGTGATGAGACGGTGTGGAGGGAGATTCACTCTGTGTCTCACCCCGGGTGCGTTTGATGGGACCGTGTATAGGAATAATCACTCTGTGTCTGACCATTGGAGTGTGTGATGGGGCGGTGTGGAGGGAGTTTCAATGTGTGTCTGACCCCGGGAGTGTGTGATGGGCGGTGTAGAGGAATAATCACTCTGTGTCTGACCCAGGGAGTGTGTGCTAGGACGGTGTGGAGGGAGATTCACTGTGTCTGACCCCGGGAGTGATTGATGGGACCGTGTCGAGGAATAATCACTCTGTGTCTGACTCCGGGAGAGTGTGATGGGACGGCGTGGACGGAGATTCACTCTGTGTCTGACACAGGGAGTGTTTGATCGGACCGTGTAGAGGAATAATCACAGTTTGTCTGACCCCGGGTGTGTGTGATGGGACGGTGTAGAGGAATAATCACTCTGTGTCTGACCCCGGGAGTGGGTGATGGGCGGGCGTGGAGGGCGATTCACTCTGTGTCTGACCCCGGGTGAGTTTAATGGGAAGGTGTAGAGGAATAATCACTCTGTGTCTGAACCCGGGAGTGTTAGATGGTACCGTGTAGAGGACTAATCACTCTGTGTCTGACCCTGGGAGTGTGTGATGGGACGGTGTGGAGGGAGATTCACCCTGTGTCTGACCCCGGGAGTCTCTGATGGGACCGTGTAGATGAATAATCACAGAGTGTCTGACCCCGGGTGTGTGTGATGGGACGGTGTGGAGGGAGATTCACTCTGTGTCTGACCACGGGAGTGTTTGATGGGACCGTGTAGAGGAATAATCACTCTGTGTCTGACACCGGGAGTGTGTGATGGTACCGTGTTGAGGAATAATCACTCTGTGTCTGACCCCGTAAGAGTTTGATGTGACCCTGAAGAGGAAATATCACTCTGTGTCTGACCCCGGGAGTGTGTGATGGTACCGTGTTGAGGAAATATCACTCTGTGTCTGACCCCGGGAGTGTTTGATGGTACCGTGTAGAGGAATAATCTCTCTGTGTCTGACCCCGGGAGTGTGTGATGGGACGGTGTGGATTGAGATTCACTCTGTGTCTGACCCCTGGAGTGTTTGATGGGACCGTGTAGAGGAATAATCACTCTGTGTCTGACCCCCGGAGTGTTTGATGGGACCGTGTAGAGAAATAATCACTCTGTGTCTGACCCCGGGAGTGTTTGATGGTACCTTGTAGAGGAATAATCTCTCTGTGTCTGACCCCGGGAGTGTGTGATGGGACGGTGTGGATTGAGATTCACTCTTTGTCTGACCCCGGGAGTGTTTGATGGGACCGTGTAGAGGGAGGTTCACTATGTGTCTGACCCCGGGAGTGTGTGATGGGACGGCGTGGAGGGAGATTCACTCTGTGTCTGACCCCGGGAGTGTCTGATGGGACCGTGTAGAGCAATAATCACTCTGTGTCTGACCCCCGGAGAGTGTGATGGGACGGTGTGGAAGGAGATTCACACTGTGTCAGACACCGGGAGTGTGTGCTGGGAAGGTGTGGAGGGTGGTTCACTATTTGATCGGACCCTGTAGAGGAATAATCACAGAGTGTCTGACCCCGGGTGTGTGTGATGGGACGGTGTGGAGGGAGATTCTCTCTGTGTCTGACCCCGGGAGTGTGTGCTGGGACGGTGTGGAGGGTGGTTCACTATGTGTCTGATCCCGGGAGTGTGTGATGGGCGGTGTAGAGGGAGATTCACCCTGTGTCTGACCCAGGGCGTGTGTGATGGGACCGTGTAGAGGAATAATCACAGTGTGTCTGACCCCGGGAGTGTATGATGGGACGGTGTGGGGGGAGATTCACTGTGTCTGACCCCGGGAGTGTTTGATGGGACAGTGTAGAGGAATAATCACTCCGTGTCTGACCCCGGGAGTGGGTGATGGGCGGGCGTGGAGGGCGATTCACTCTGTGTCTGACCCCGGGTGAGTTTGATGGGAAGGTGTAGAGGAATAATCACTCTGTGTCTGACCCCGGGAGTGTTAGATGGTACCGTGTAGAGGAATAATCACTCTGTGTCTGACCCCGGGAGTGTTTGATGGGACCGTGTAGAGGACTAATCACTCTATGTCTGACCCTGGGAATGTGTGATGGGACGGTGTGGAGGGAGATTCACCCTGTGTCTGACCCCGGGAGTCTCTGATGGGACCGTGTAGATGAATAATCACAGTGTGTCTGACCCCGGGTGTGTGTGATGGGACGGTGTGGAGGGAGATTCACTCTGTGTCTGACCCCGGGTGCGTTTGATGGGACCGTGTAGAGGAGTAATCACTCTGTGTCTGACCATTGGAGTGTGTGATGGGACGGTGTGGAGGGAGATTCACTGTGTGTCTGACCACGGGAGAGTGTGATGGGACGGTGTGGAAGGAGATTCACTCTGTGTCTGACCCCGGGAGTGTGTGATGGGACGGTGTGGAGGGAGATTCACCCAGTGTCTGACCCCGGGAGTCTCTGATGGGACCGTGTAGATGAATAATCACAGTGTGTCTGACCCCGGGTGTGTGTGATGGGACCGTGTAGAGGAATAATCACTCTGTGTCTGACACCGGGAGTGTGTGATGGTACCGTGTTGAGGAATAATCACTCTGTGTCTGACCCCGGAAGAGTTTGATGTGACCGTGCAGAGGAAATATCACTCTGTGTCTGACCCCGGGAGTGTGTGATGGTACCGTGTTGAGGAAATATCACTCTGTGTCTGACCCCGGGAGTGTTTGATGGTACCGTGTAGAGAAATAATCTCTCTGTGTCTGACCCCGGGAGTGTGTGATGGGACGGTGTGGATTGAGATTCACTCTGTGTCTGACCCCGGGAGTGTTTGATGGGACCGTGTAGAGGAATAATCACTCTGTGTCTGACCCCCGGAGTGTTTGATGGGTCCGTGTAGAGGAATAATCACTCTGTGTCTGACCCCGGGAGTGTTTGATGGTACCGTGTAGAGGAATAATCACACTGTGTCTGACACCGGGAGTGTGTGATGGGACGGTGTTGAAGGAGATTCACACTGTGTCTGACACACTGAGTGTGTGATGGTACCGTGTAGAGGAATAATCACTCTGTCCCTGACCAAGGAAGAGTCTGATGTGACCTTGTAGAGGAATAATGACTCTGTTTCTTACCCCCCCGAGTGTTTGATGGGAACGTGTAGAGGAATAATCACTCTGTGTCTGACCCCCGGGAGCGTTTGATGGGACCGTGTAGAGGAATAATCACTCTGTGTCTGACCCCGGGAGAGTTTGATGGGCGGTGTCGAGGAATAATCCCTCTGTGGCTGACGCCGGGAGTGTTTGATGGTACCGTGTAGAGGAATAATCTCTCAGTGTCTGACCCCCCGAGTGTGTGATGGGACGGTGTGGAGGAAATTCACTCTGTGTCTGACCCCGGGAGTGTGTGATGGGCAGTGTAGAGGAATAATCACTCCGTGTCTGACCCCGGGAATTTGTGACGGGACGGTGTGGAGTGAGATTCATTCTGTGTCTGACCCCGGGAGTGTTTCATGGGACCGTGTAGAGGAATAATCACTCAGTGTTTGACCACGTGAGTGTGTGATGCGTCGGTGTAGAGGATTAATCACTCTGTGTCTGACCACCGGAGTGTGTGATGGGACGGTGTGGAGGGAGATTCGCTCTGTGTCTGACACCGAGAGTGTTTGATGGGACCGTGTAGAGGAATAATCACTCTGTGTCTGACCACGGGAGTGTGTGCTGGGACGGTGTGGAGGGAGATTCACTCTGTGTCAGACCCCGGGAGTGTTTGATGGGCGGTGTAGAGGAACATTCTCTCTGTGTCTGACCCCGGGGTGTGAGATGGGACCGTGTAGAGCAATAATCACTCAGTGTCTGACCCGGGAATGTTTGATGGGACCGTGGAAAAGAATAATCACTCTGTGTCTGAACACGGGAGTTTGTGTCGGGACGGTGTGGAGGGAGATTCACTCTGTGTCTGACCCCGGGAGTGTTTGCTGGGACCGTGTAGAGGAATAATCACTCTGTCTGACCCCGGGAGAGTGTGTTGGGACGGTGTGGACGGAGATTCACTCTGTGTCTGACCCCGGGAGTGTGTGATGGGACGGTGAGGATTGAGATTCACTCTGTGTCTGTCCCCGGGAGTGTTTGATGGGACGGTTTAGAGGAATAATCTCTCTGTGTCTGACCCCGGGAGTGTTTGATGGTACCGTGTAGAGGAATAATCTCTCTGTGTCTGACCCCGGGAGAGTGTGATGGGACGCTGTGGATTGAGATTCACTCTGTGTCTGACCCCGGGAGTGTTTGATGGGTCCTTGTAGTGGAATAATCACTCTGTGTCTTACCCCCGGAGTGTTTGATGGAACCATGTAGAGGAATAATCACTCTGTGTCTGACCCCGGGTGCGTTTGATGGGACCGTGTAGAGGAATAATCACTCTGTGTCTGACCATTGGAGTGTGTGATGGGACGGTGTGGTGGGAGATTCACTGTGTGTCTGACCCCGGGAGTGTGTGATGGGACGGTGTGGACGGAGATTCACTCTGTGTCTGACCCCGGGAGTGTTTGATGGGACCGTGTAGAGCAATAATCACTCTGTGTCTGACCCCGGGAGAGTGTGATGGGACGGTGTGGAAGGAGATTCACACTGTGTCTGACACCGGGAGTGTGTGCTGGGACGGTGTGGAGGGTGGTTCACTATGTGTCTGATCCCGGGAGTGTGTGATGGGCGGTGTAGAGGGAGATTCACTGTGTCTGACCCCGGGAGTGTTTGATGGGACCGTGTAGAGGAATAATCCCTCTGTGTCTGACCCCGGGAGTGGGTGATGGGCCGGCGTGGAGCGAGATTCACTCTGTGTCCGACCCCGGGTGAGTTTGATGGTACCGTGTAGAGGAATAATCACTCTGTGTCTGACCCCCGGGATTATTTGATGGGACCGTGTAGAGGAATAATCACTCTTTGTCTGACCCAGGGAGAGTTTGATGGGACCGTGTAGAGGAATAATCACTCTGTGTCTGACCCCGGGTGTGTTTGATGGTACCGCGTATAGGAATAATCGCACTGTGACTGACACCGGGAGTGTTTGATGGTACCGTGTAGAGGAATAATCTCTCTGTGTCTGACCCGGGAGTGTGTGATTGGACGGTGTGGATTGAGATTCACTCTGTGTCTGACCCCGGGAGTGTTTGATGGGACCGTGTAGAGGAATAATCACTCTGTGTCTGAACCCGGGAGTGATTGATGGGACCGTGTAGAGGAATAATCACTCTGTGTCTGACCCCGGGAGTGTTTGATGGTACCGCGTATAGGAATAATCGCTCTGTGACTGACCCCGGGAGTGTTTGATGGTACCGTGTAGAGGAATAATCTCTCTGTGTCTGACCCGGGAGTGTGTGATTGGACGGTGTGGATTGAGATTCACTCTGTGTCTGACCCCGGGAGTGTTTGATGGGACCGTGTAGAGGAATAATCACTCTGTGTCTGACCCCGGGAGTGATTGATGGGACCGTGTAGAGGAATAATCACTCTGTGTCTGACCCCTGGAGAGTGTGATGGGACGGCGTGGAGGGAGATTCACTCTGTGTCTGACCCCGGGAGTGTTTGCTGGGACCGTGTAGAGGAATAATCACTCTGTCTGACCCCGGGAGAGTGTGTTGGGACGGTGTGGACGGAGATTCACTCTGTGTCTGACCCCGGGAGTGTGTGATGGGACGGTGAGGATTGAGATTCACTCTGTGTCTGTCCCCGGGAGTGTTTGATGGGACGGTTTAGAGGAATAATCTCTCTGTGTCTGACCCCGGGAGTGTTTGATGGTACCGTGTAGAGGAATAATCTCTCTGTGTCTGACCCCGGGAGAGTGTGATGGGACGCTGTGGATTGAGATTCACTCTGTGTCTGACCCCGGGAGTGTTTGATGGGTCCTTGTAGTGGAATAATCACTCTGTGTCTTACCCCCGGAGTGTTTGATGGAACCATGTAGAGGAATAATCACTCTGTGTCTGACCCCGGGTGCGTTTGATGGGACCGTGTAGAGGAATAATCACTCTGTGTCTGACCATTGGAGTGTGTGATGGGACGGTGTGGTGGGAGATTCACTGTGTGTCTGACCCCGGGAGTGTGTGATGGGACGGTGTGGACGGAGATTCACTCTGTGTCTGACCCCGGGAGTGTTTGATGGGACCGTGTAGAGCAATAATCACTCTGTGTCTGACCCCGGGAGAGTGTGATGGGACGGTGTGGAAGGAGATTCACACTGTGTCTGACACCGGGAGTGTGTGCTGGGACGGTGTGGAGGGTGGTTCACTATGTGTCTGATCCCGGGAGTGTGTGATGGGCGGTGTAGAGGGAGATTCACTGTGTCTGACCCCGGGAGTGTTTGATGGGACCGTGTAGAGGAATAATCCCTCTGTGTCTGACCCCGGGAGTGGGTGATGGGCCGGCGTGGAGCGAGATTCACTCTGTGTCCGACCCCGGGTGAGTTTGATGGTACCGTGTAGAGGAATAATCACTCTGTGTCTGACCCCCGGGATTATTTGATGGGACCGTGTAGAGGAATAATCACTCTTTGTCTGACCCAGGGAGAGTTTGATGGGACCGTGTAGAGGAATAATCACTCTGTGTCTGACCCCGGGTGTGTTTGATGGTACCGCGTATAGGAATAATCGCACTGTGACTGACACCGGGAGTGTTTGATGGTACCGTGTAGAGGAATAATCTCTCTGTGTCTGACCCGGGAGTGTGTGATTGGACGGTGTGGATTGAGATTCACTCTGTGTCTGACCCCGGGAGTGTTTGATGGGACCGTGTAGAGGAATAATCACTCTGTGTCTGAACCCGGGAGTGATTGATGGGACCGTGTAGAGGAATAATCACTCTGTGTCTGACCCCGGGAGTGTTTGATGGTACCGCGTATAGGAATAATCGCTCTGTGACTGACCCCGGGAGTGTTTGATGGTACCGTGTAGAGGAATAATCTCTCTGTGTCTGACCCGGGAGTGTGTGATTGGACGGTGTGGATTGAGATTCACTCTGTGTCTGACCCCGGGAGTGTTTGATGGGACCGTGTAGAGGAATAATCACTCTGTGTCTGACCCCGGGAGTGATTGATGGGACCGTGTAGAGGAATAATCACTCTGTGTCTGACCCCTGGAGAGTGTGATGGGACGGCGTGGAGGGAGATTCACTCTGTGTCTGACACAGGGAGTGTTTGATCGGACCGTGTAGAGGAATAATCACAGTGTGTCTGACCCCGGGTGTGTGTGATGGGAAGGTGTGGAGGGAGATTCACTCTGTGTCTGACCCCGGGAGTGTGTGATGGGCGGTGGAGAGGAATAATCACTCTGTGTCTGATCCAGGGAGTGTGTGCTGGGACGGTGTGGAGGGAGGTTCACTATGTTTCTGATCCCGGGAGTGTGTGATGGGCGTTGTAGAGGGAGATTCACTCCGTGTCTGACCCAGGGCGTGTGTGATGGGAACGTGTAGAGTAATAATCACTCTGTGTCTGACCACGGGAGTGTTTGATGGGACGGTGTGGAGGGAGATTCACTGTGTCTGACCCCGGGAGTGCTTGATGGGACCGTGTAGAGGAATAATCACTCTGTGTCTGACCCCGGGAGTGGGTGATGGGACCGTGTAGAGGACTAATCACTCTGTGTCTGACCCTGGGAGTGTGTGATGGGACGGTGTGGAGGGAGATTCACCCTGTGTCTGACCCCGGGGGTCTCTGATGGGACCGTGTAGAGGAATAATCACAGTGTGTCCGACCCCGGGAGTGTTTGATGGGTCCTTGTAGTGGAATAATCACTCTGTGTCTTACCCCCGGAGTGTTTGATGGAACCATGTAGATGAATAATCACTCTGTGTCTGACCCCGGGTGCGTTTGATGGGACCGTGTAGAGGAATAATCACTCTGTGTCTGACCATTGGAGTGTGTGATGGGACGGTGTGGTGGGAGATACACTGTGTGTCTGACCACGGGAGTGTGTGATGGGACGGTGTGGACGGAGATTCACTCTGTCTCTGACCCCGGGAGTGTTTGATGGGACCGTGTAGAGCAATAATCACACTGTGTCTGACCCCCGGAGAGTGTGATGGGACGGTGTGGAAGGAGATTCACACTGTGTCTGACACCGGGAGTGTGTGCTGGGACGGTGTGGAGGGTGGTTCACTATGTGTCTGATCCCGGGAGTGTGTGATGGGCGGTGTAGAGGGAGATTCACACTGTGTCTGACACAGGGAGTGTGTGATGGTACCGTGTAGAGGAATAATCACTCTGTCCCTGACCAAGGAAGAGTCTGATGTGACCTTGTAGAGGAATAATGACTGTGTGTCTTACCCCCCGGAGTGTTTGATGGGAACGTGTAGAGGAATAATCACTCTGTGTCTGACCCCCGGGAGCGTTTGATGGGACCGTGTAGAGGAATAATCACTCTGTGTCTGACCCCGGGAGAGTTTGATGGGCGGTGTCGAGGAATAATCCCTCTGTGGCTGACGCCGGGAGTGTTTGATGGTACCGTGTAGAGGAATAATCTCTCTGTGTCTGACCCCCCGTGTGTGTGATGGGACGGTGTGGAGGAAATTCACTCTGTGTCTGACCCAGGGAGTGTGTGATGGGCAGTGTAGAGGAATAATCACTCCATGTCTGACCCCGGGAATTTGTGACGGGACGGTGTGGAGGATTAATCACTCTGTGTCTGACCACCGGAGTGTGTGATGGGACGGTGTGGATTGAGATTCACTCTGTGTCTGACCCCGGGAGTGTTTGATGGGACCGTGTAGAGGAATAATCACTCTGTGTCTGACCCCGGGAGTGATTGATGGGACCGTGTAGAGGAATAATCACTCTGTGTCTGACCCCGGGAGTGTTTGATGGTACCGCGTATAGGAATAATCGCTCTGTGACTGACCCCGGGAGTGTTTGATGGTACCGTGTAGAGGAATAATCTCTCTGTGTCTGACCCGGGAGTGTGTGATTGGACGGTGTGGATTGAGATTCACTCTGTGTCTGACCCCGGGAGTGTTTGATGGGACCGTGTAGAGGAATAATCACTCTGTGTCTGACCCCGGGAGTGATTGATGGGACCGTGTAGAGGAATAATCACTCTGTGTCTGACCCCGGGAGAGTGTGATGGGACGTCGTGGAGGGAGATTCACTCTGTGTCTGACACAGGGAGTGTTTGATCGGACCGTGTAGAGGAATATTCACAGTGTGTCTGACCCCGGGTGTGTGTGATGGGACGGTGTGGAGGGAGATTCACTCTGTGTCTGACCCCGGGAGTGTGTGATGGGCGTTGTAGAGGGAGATTCACTCCGTGTCTGACCCAGGGCGTGTGTGATGGGACCGTGTAGAGTAATAATCACTCTGTGTCTGACCACGGGAGTGTTTGATGGGACGGTGTGTAGGGAGATTCACTGTGTCTGACCCCGGGAGTGTTTGATGGGACCGTGTAGAGGAATAATCAGTCTGTGTCTGACCCCGGGAGTGGGTGATGGGACCGTGTAGAGGACTAATCACTCTGTGTCTGACCCTGGGAGTGTTTGATGGGACGGTGTGTAGGGAGATTCACTGTGTCTGACCCCGGGAGTGTTTGATGGGACCGTGTAGAGGAATAATCACTCTGTGTCTGACCCCGGGAGTGTGTGATGGGACGCTGTGGATTGAGATTCACTCTGTGTCTGACCCCGGGAGTGTTTGATGGGTCCTTGTAGTGGAATAATCACTCTGTGTCTTACCCCCGGAGTGTTTGATGGAACCATGCTGATGAATAATCACTCTGTGTCTGACCCCGGGTGCGTTTGATGGGACCGTGTAGAGGAATAATCACTCTGTGTCTGACCATTGGAGTGTGTGATGGGACGGTGTGGTGGGAGATTCACTGTGTGTCTGACCCCGGGAGTGTGTGATGGGACGGTGTGGACGGAGATTCACTCTGTCTCTGACCCCGGGAGTGTTTGATGGGACCGTGTAGAGCAATAATCACTCTGTGTCTGACCCCCGGGATTATTTGATGGGACCGTGTAGTGGAATAATCACTCATTGTCTGACCCCGGGAGTGATTGATGGGACCGTGTAGAGGAATAATCACTCTGTGTCTGACCCCGGGAGTGTTTGCTGGGACCGTGTAGAGGAATAATCACTCTGTGTCTGACCCCCGGGATTATTTGATGGGACCGTGTAGAGGAATAATCACTCTTTGTCTGACCCCGGGAGTGATTGATGGGACCGTGTAGAGGAATAATCACTCTTTGTCTGACCCCGGGAGTGATTGATGGGACGGTGTGGAAGGAGATTCACACTGTGTCTGACACCGGGAGTGTGTGCTGGGACGGTGTGGAGGGTGGTTCACTATGTGTCTGATCCCGGGAGTGTGTGATGGGCGGTGTAGAGGGAGATTCACTCTGTGTCTGACCCAGGGCGTGTGTGATGGGACCGTGTAGAGGAATAATCACTCTGTGTCTGACCCCGGGAGTGTGTGATGGGACGGTGAGGGGGAGATTCACTGTGTCTGACCCCGGGAGTGTTTGATGGGACCGTGTAGAGGAATAATCACTTTGTGTCTGACCCCGGGTGTGGGTGATGGGCCGGCGTGGAGCGAGATTCACTCTGTGTCCGACCCCGGGTGAGTTTGATGGTACCGTGTAGAGGAATAATCACTCTGTGTCTGACCCCCGGGATTATTTGATGGGACCGTGTAGAGGAATAATCACTCTTTGTCTGACCCAGGGAGAGTTTGATGGGACCGTGTAGAGGAATAATCACTCTGTGTCTGACCCCGGGAGTGTTTGATGGTACCGCGTATAGGAATAATCGCTCTGTGTCTGACCCCGGGAGTGTTTGATGGTACCTTGTAGAGGAATAATCTCTCTGTGTCTGACCCGGGAGTGTGTGATTGGACGGTGTGGATTGAGATTCACTCTGTGTCTGACCCCGGGAGTGTTTGATGGGACCGTGTAGAGGAATAATCACTCTGTGTCTGACCCACGGCAGTGTTTGATGGGACCGTGTAGCGGAATAATCACACTGTGTCTGACCCCGGGAGTGTTTGATAGGACCGTGTAGAGGAATAATCACTCTGTGTCTGACCCCGGGAGTGATTGATGGGACCGTGTAGAGGAATAATCACTCTGTGTCTGACCCCGGGAGAGTGTGATGGGACGGCGTGGAGGGAGATTCACTCTGTGTCTGACACAGGGAGTGTTTGATCGGACAATGTAGAGGAATAATCACAGTGTGTCTGACCCCGGGTGTGTGTGATGGGACGGTGTGGAGGGAGATTCACTCTGTGTCTGACCCCGGGAGTGTGTGATGGGCGTTGTAGAGGGAGATTCACTCCGTGTCTGACCCAGGGCGTGTGTGATGGGACCGTGTAGAGTAATAATCACTCTGTGTCTGACCACGGGAGTGTTTGATGGGACGGTGTGGAGGGAGATTCACTGTGTCTGACCCCGGGAGTGTTTGATGGGACCGTGTAGAGGAATAATCACTCTGTGTCTGACCCCGGGAGTGGGTGATGGGACCGTGTAGAGGACTAATCACTCTGTGTCTGACCCTGGGAGTGTGTGATGGGACGGTGTGGAGGGAGATTCACCCTGTGTCTGACCCCGGGGGTCTCTGATGGGACCGTGTAGAGGAATAATCACAGTGTGTCCGACCCCGGGTGTGTGTGATGGGACGGTGTGGAGGGAGATTCACTCTGTGTCTGACCCCGGGTGCGTATGATGGGACCGTGTAGAGGAATAATCACTCTGTGTCTGACCCCGGGAGTGTGTGATGGGACGCTGTGGATTGAGATTCACTCTGTGTCTGACCCCGGGAGTGTTTGATGGGTCCTTGTAGTGGAATAATCACTCTGTGTCTTACCCCCGGAGTGTTTGATGGAACCATGTAGATGAATAATCACCCTGTGTCTGACCCCGGGTGCGTTTGATGGGACCGTGTAGAGGAATAATCACTCTGTGTCTGACCATTGGAGTGTGTGATGGGACGGTGTGGTGGGAGATTCACGGTGTGTCTGACCCCGGGAGTGTGTGATGGGACGGTGTGGACGGAGATTCACTCTGTCTCTGACCCCGGGAGTGTTTGATGGGACCGTGTAGAGCAATAATCACTCTGTGTCTGACCCCCGGAGAGTGTGATGGGACGGTGTGGAAGGAGATTCACACTGTGTCTGACACCGGGAGTGTGTGCTGGGACGGTGTGGAGGGTGGTTCACTATGTGTCTGATCCCGGGAGTGTGTGATGGGCGGTGTAGAGGGAGATTCACTCTGTGTCTGACCCAGGGCGTGTGTGATGGGACCGTGTAGAAGAATAATCACTCTGTGTCTGACCCCGGGAGTGTGTGATGGGACGGTGTGGGGGGAGATTCACTGTGTCTGACCCCGGGAGTGTTTGATGGGACCGTGTAGAGGAATAATCACTTTGTGTCTGACCCCGGGTGTGGGTGATGGGCCGGCGTGGAGCGAGATTCACTCTGTGTCCGACCCCGGGTGAGTTTGATGGTACCGTGTAGAGGAATAATCACTCTGTGTCTGACCCCCGGGATTATTTGATGGGACCGTGTAGAGGAATAATCACTCTTTGTCTGACCCAGGGAGAGTTTGATGGGACCGTGTAGAGGAATAATCACTCTGTGTCTGACCCCGGGAGTGTTTGATGGTACCGCGTATAGGAATAATCGCTCTGTGTCTGACCCCGGGAGAGTTTGATGGTACCTTGTAGAGGAATAATCTCTCTGGGTCTGACCCGGGAGTGTGTGATTGGACGGTGTGGATTGAGATTCACTCTGTGTCTGACCGCGGGAGTGTTTGATGGGACCGTGTAGAGGAATAATCACTCTGTGTCTGACCCACGGCAGTGTTTGATGGGACCGTGTAGCGGAATAATCACACTGTGTCTGACCCCGGGAGTGTTTGATAGGACCGTGTAGAGGAATAATCACTCTGTGTCTGACCCCGGGAGTGATTGATGGGACCGTGTAGAGGAATAATCACTCTGTGTCTGACCCCGGGAGAGTGTGATGGGACGGCGTGGAGGGAGATTCACTCTGTGTCTGACACAGGGAGTGTTTGATCGGACAATGTAGAGGAATAATCACAGTGTGTCTGACCCCGGGTGTGTGTGATGTGACGGCGTGGAGCGAGATTCACTCTGTGTCCGACCCCGGGTGAGTTTGATGGTACCGTGTAGAGGAATAATCACTCTGTGTCTGACCCCCGGGATTATTTGATGGGACCGTGTAGAGAAATAATCACTCTTTGTCTGACCCAGGGAGAGTTTGATGGGACCGTGTAGAGGAATAATCACTCTGTGTCTGACCCCGGGAGTGTTTGAAGGTACCGCGTATAGGAATAATCGCTCTGTGACTGACCCCGGGAGTGTTTGATGGTACCGTGTAGAGGAATAATCTCTCAGTGTCTGACCCGGGAGTGTGTGATTGGACGGTGTGGATTGAGATTCACTCTGTGTCTGACCCCGGGAGTGTTTGATGGGACCGTGTAGAGGAATAATCACTCTGTGTCTGACCCCGGGAGTGTTTGATAGGACCGTGTAGAGGAATAATCACTCTGTGTCTGACCCCGGGAGTGATTGATGGGACCGTGTAGAGGAATAATCACTCTGTGTCTGACCACGGGAGAGTGTGATGGGACGGCGTGGAGGGAGATTCACTCTGTGTCTGACACAGGGAGTGTTTGATCGGACCGTGTAGTGGAATAATCACAGTGTGTCTGACCCCGGGTGTGTGTGATGGGACGGTGTGGAGGGAGATTCACTCTGTGTCTGACCCCGGGAGTGTGTGATGGGCGGTGGAGAGGAATAATCACTCTGTGTCTGATCCAGGGAGTGTGTGCTGGGACGGTGTGGAGGGAGGTTCACTATGTTTCTGATCCCGGGAGTGTGTGATGGGCGTTGTAGAGGGAGATTCACTCCGTGTCTGACCCAGGGCGTGTGTGAAGGGACCGTGTAGAGGAATAATCACTCTGTGTCTGACCCCGGGAGTGGGTGATGGGACCGTGTAGAGGACTAATCACTCTGTGTCTGACCCTGGGAGTGTGTGATGGGACGGTGTGGAGGGAGATTCAACCTGTGTCTGACCCCGGGGGTCTCTGATGGGACCGTGTAGAGGAATAATCACAGTGTGTCCGACCCCGGGTGTGTGTGATGGGACGGTGTGGAGGGAGATTCACTCTGTGTCTGACCCCGGGTGCGTTTGATGGGACCGTGTAGAGGAATAATCACTCTGTGTCTGACCCCGGGAGTGTGTGATGGGACGCTGTGGATTGAGATTCACTCTGTGTCTGACCCCGGGAGTGTTTGATGGGTCCTGATAGTGGAATAATCTCTCTGTGTCTTACCCTCGGAGTGTTTGATGGAACCATGTAGATGAATAATCTCTCTGTGTCTGACCCCGGGTGCGTTTGATGGGACCGTGTAGAGGAATAATCACTCTGTGTCTGACCATTGGAGTGTGTGATGGGACGGTGTGGTGGGAGATTCACTGTGTGTCTGACCCCGGGAGTGTGTGATGGGACGGTGTGGACGGAGATTCACTCTGTGTCTGACCCCGGGAGTATTTGATGGGACCGTGTAGAGCAATAATCACTCTGTGTCTGACCCCCGGAGAGTGTGATGGGACGGTGTGGAAGGAGATTCACACTGTGTCTGACACCGGGAGTGTGTGCTGGGACGGTGTGGAGGGTGGTTCACTATGTGTCTGATCCCGGGAGTGTGTGATGGGACGGTGTGGGGGGAGATTCACTGTGTCTGACCCCGGGAGTGTTTGATGGGACCGTGTAGAGGAATAATCACTTTGTGTCGGACCCCGGGTGTGGGTGATGGGCCGGCGTGGAGCGAGATTCACTCTGTGTCCGACCCCGGGTGAGTTTGATGGTACCGTGTAGAGGAATAATCACTCTGTGTCTGACCCCGGGAGTGTGTGATGGGACGGTGTGGGGGGAGATTCACTGTGTCTGACCCCGGGAGTGTTTGATGGGACCGTGTAGAGGAATAATCACTCTGTGTCTGACCCCGGGAGTGATTGATGGGACCGTGTAGAGGAATAATCACTCTGTGTCTGACCCCGGGAGAGTGTGATGGGACGGCGTGGAGGGAGATTCACTCTGTGTCTGACACAGGGAGTGTTTGATCGGACAATGTAGAGGAATAATCACAGTGTGTCTGACCCCGGGTGTGTGTGATGGGACGGCGTGGAGCGAGATTCACTCTGTGTCCGACCCCGGGTGAGTTTGATGGTACCGTGTAGAGGAATAATCACTCTGTGTCTGACCCCGGGAGTGATTGATGGGACCGTGTAGAGGAATAATCACTCTGTGTCTGACCACGGGTGACTGTGATGGGACGGCGTGGAGGGAGATTCACTCTGTGTCTGACACAGGGAGTGTTTGATCGGACCGTGTATTGGAATAATCACAGTGTGTCTGACCCCGGGTGTGTGTGATGGGACGGTGTGGAGGGAGATTCACTCTGTGTCTGACCCCGGGAGTGTGTGATGGGCGTTGTAGAGGGAGATTCACTCCGTGTCTGACCCAGGGCGTGTGTGATGGGACCGTGTAGAGTAATAATCACTCTGTGTCTGACCACGGGAGTGTTTGATGGGACGGTGTGGAGGGAGATTCACTGTGTCTGACCCCGGGAGTGTTTGATGGGACCGTGTAGAGGAATAATCACTCTGTGTCTTACCCCGGGAGTGGGTGATGGGACCGTGTAGAGGACTAATCACTCTGTGTCTGACCCTGGGAGTGTGTGATGGGACGGTGTGGAGGGAGATTCACCCTGTGTCTGACCCCGGGGGTCTCTGATGGGACCGTGTAGAGGAATAATCACAGTGTGTCCGACCCCGGGTGTGTGTGATGGGACGGTGTGGAGGGAGATTCACTCTGTGTCTGACCCCGGGTGCGTATGATGGGACCGTGTAGAGGAATAATCACTCTGTGTCTGACCCCGGGAGTGTGTGATGGGACGCTGTGGATTGAGATTCACTCTGTGTCTGACCCCGGGAGTGTTTGATGGGTCCTTGTAGTGGAATAATCACTGTGTCTTACCCCCGGAGTGTTTGATGGAACCATGTAGATGAATAATCACCCTGTGTCTGACCCCGGGTGCGTTTGATGGGACCGTGTAGAGGAATAATCACTCTGTGTCTGACCATTGGAGTGTGTGATGGGACGGTGTGGTGGGAGATTCACTGTGTGTCTGACCCCGGGAGTGTGTGATGGGACGGTGTGGACGGAGATTCACTCTGTCTCTGACCCCGGGAGTGTTTGATGGGACCATGTAGAGCAATAATCACTCTGTGTCTGACCCCCGGAGAGTGTGATGGGACGGTGTGGAAGGAGATTCACACTGTGTCTGACACCGGGAGTGTGTGCTGGGACGGTGTGGAGGGTGGTTCACTATGTGTCTGATCCCGGGAGTGTGTGATGGGCGGTGTAGAGGGAGATTCACTCTGTGTCTGACCCAGGGCGTGTGTGATGGGACCGTGTAGAGGAATAATCACTCTGTGTCTGACCCCGGGAGTGTGTGATGGGACGGTGTGGGGGGAGATTCACTGTGTCTGACCCCGGGAGTGTTTGATGGGACCGTGTAGAGGAATAATCACTTTGTGTCTGACCCCGGGTGTGGGTGATGGGCCGGCGTGGAGCGAGATTCACTCTGTGTCCGACCCCGGATGAGTTTGATGGTACCGTGTAGAGGAATAATCACTCTGTGTCTGACCCCCGGGATTATTTGATGGGACCGTGTAGAGGAATAATCACTCTTTGTCTGAACCAGGGAGAGTTTGATGGGACCGTGTAGAGGAATAATCACTCTGTGTCTGACCCCGGGAGTGTTTGATGGTACCGCGGATAGGAATAATCGCTCTGTGTCTGACCCCGGGAGTGTTTGATGGTACCTTGTAGAGGAATAATCTCTCTGTGTCTGACCCGGGAGTGTGTGATTGGACGGTGTGGATTGAGATTCACTCTGTGTCTGACCGCGGGAGTGTTTGATGGGACCGTGTAGAGGAATAATCACTCTGTGTCTGACCCACGGCAGTGTTTGATGGGACCGTGTAGCGGAATAATCACACTGTGTCTGACCCCGGGAGTGTTTGATAGGACCGTGTAGAGGAATAATCACTCTGTGTCTGACCCCGGGAGTGATTGATGGGACCGTGTAGAGGAATAATCACTCTGTGTCTGACCCCGGGAGAGTGTGATGGGACGGCGTGGAGGGAGATTCACTCTGTGTCTGACACAGGGAGTGTTTGATCGGACAATGTAGAGGAATAATCACAGTGTGTCTGACCCCGGGTGTGTGTGATGGGACGGCGTGGAGCGAGATTCACTCTGTGTCCGACCCCGGGTGAGTTTGATGGTACCGTGTAGAGGAATAATCACTCTGTGTCTGACCCCCGGGATTATTTGATGGGACCGTGTAGAGAAATAATCACTCTTTGTCTGACCCAGGGAGAGTTTGATGGGACCGTGTAGAGGAATAATCACTCTGTGTCTGACCCCGGGTGTGTTTGATGGTACCGCGTATAGGAATAATCGCTCTGTGACTGACCCCGGGAGTGTTTGATGGTACCGTGTAGAGGAATAATCTCTCTGTGTCTGACCCGGGAGTGTGTGATTGGACGGTGTTCATTGGGATTCACTCTGTGTCTGACCCCGGGAGTGTTTGATGGGACCGTGTAGAGGAATAATCACTCTGTGTCTGACCCCGGGAGTGTTTGATAGGACCGTGTAGAGGAATAATCACTCTGTGTCTGACCCCGGGAGTGATTGATGGGACCGTGTAGAGGAATAATCACTCTGTGTCTGACCACGGGAGAGTGTGATGGGACGGCGTGGAGGGAGATTCACTCTGTGTCTGACACAGGGAGTGTTTGATCGGACCGTGTAGTGGAATAATCACAGTGTGTCTGACCCCGGGTGTGTGTGATGGGACGGTGTGGAGGGAGATTCACTCTGTGTCTGACCCCGGGAGTGTGTGATGGGCGGTGGAGAGGAATAATCACTCTGTGTCTGATCCAGGGAGTGTGTGCTGGGACGGTGTGGAGGGAGGTTCACTATGTTTCTGATCCCGGGAGTGTGTGATGGGCGTTGTAGAGGGAGATTCACTCCGTGTCTGACCCAGGGCGTGTGTGAAGGGACCGTGTAGAGGAATAATCACTCTGTGTCTGACCCCGGGAGTGGGTGATGGGACCGTGTAGAGGACTAATCACTCTGTGTCTGACCCTGGGAGTGTGTGATGGGACGGTGTGGAGGGAGATTCAACCTGTGTCTGACCCCGGGGGTCTCTGATGGGACCGTGTAGAGGAATAATCACAGTGTGTCCGACCCCGGGTGTGTGTGATGGGACGGTGTGGAGGGAGATTCACTCTGTGTCTGACCCCGGGTGCGTTTGATGGGACCGTGTAGAGGAATAATCACTCTGTGTCTGACCCCGGGAGTGTGCGATGGGACGCTGTGGATTGAGATTCACTCTGTGTCTGACCCCGGGAGTGTTTGATGGGTCCTTGTAGTGGAATAATCTCTCTGTGTCTTACCCTCGGAGTGTTTGATGGAACCATGTAGATGAATAATCTCTCTGTGTCTGACCCCGGGTGCGTTTGATGGGACCGTGTAGAGGAATAATCACTCTGTGTCTGACCATTGGAGTGTGTGATGGGACGGTGTGGTGGGAGATTCACTGTGTGTCTGACCCCGGGAGTGTGTGATGGGACGGTGTGGACGGAGATTCACTCTGTGTCTGACCCCGGGAGTGTTTGATGGGACCGTGTAGAGCAATAATCACTCTGTGTCTGACCCCCGGAGAGTGTGATGGGACGGTGTGGAAGGAGATTCACACTTGTGTCTGACACCGGGAGTGTGTGCTGGGACGGTGTGGAGGGTGGTTCACTATGTGTCTGATCCCGGGAGTGTGTGATGGGCGGTGTAGAGGGAGATTCACTCTGTGTCTGACCCAGGGCGTGTGTGATGGGACCGTGTAGAGGAATAATCACTCTGTGTCTGACCCCGGGAGTGTGTGATGGGACGGTGTGGGGGGAGATTCACTGTGTCTGACCCAGGGAGTGTTTGATGGGACCGTGTAGAGGAATAATCACTTTGTGTCGGACCCCGGGTGTGGGTGATGGGCCGGCGTGGAGCGAGATTCACTCTGTGTCCGACCCCGGGTGAGTTTGATGGTACCGTGTAGAGGAATAATCACTCTGTGTCTGACACCCGGGATTATTTGATGGGACCGTGTAGAGGAATAATCACTCTTTGTCTGACCCAGGGAGAGTTTGATGGGACCGTGTAGAGGAATAATCACTCTGTGTCTGACCCCGGGAGTGTTTGATGGTACCGCGTATAGGAATAATCGCTCTGTGACTGACCCCCGTAGTGTTTGATGGTACCGTGTAGAGGAATAATCTCTCTGTGTCTGACCCGGGAGTGTGTGATTGGACGGTGTGGATTGAGATTCACACTGTGTCTGACCCCGGGAGTGTTTGATGGGACCGTGTAGAGGAATAATCACTCTGTGTCTGACCCCGGGAGTGTTTGATAGGACCGTGTAGAGGAATAATCACTCTGTGTCTGACCCCGGGAGTGATTGATGGGACCGTGTAGAGGAATAATCACTCTGTGTCTGACCACGGGAGAGTGTGATGGGACGGCGTGGAGGGAGATTCACTCTGTGTCTGACACAGGGAGTGTTTGATCGGACCGTGTAGTGGAATAATCACAGTGTGTCTGACCCCGGGTGTGTGTGATGGGACGGTGTGGAGGGAGATTCACTCTGTGTCTGACCCCGGGAGTGTGTGATGGGCGGTGGAGAGGAATAATCACTCTGTGTCTGATCCAGGGAGTGTGTGCTGGGACGGTGTGGAGGGAGGTTCACTATGTTTCTGATCCCGGGAGTGTGTGATGGGCGTTGTAGAGGGAGATTCACTCCGTGTCTGACCCAGGGCGTGTGTGAAGGGACCGTGTAGAGGAATAATCACTCTGTGTCTGACCCCGGGAGTGGGTGATGGGACCGTGTAGAGGACTAATCACTCTGTGTCTGACCCTGGGAGTGTGTGATGGGACGGTGTGGAGGGAGATTCAACCTGTGTCTGACCCCGGGGGTCTCTGATGGGACCGTGTAGAGGAATAATCACAGTGTGTCCGACCCCGGGTGTGTGTGATGGGACGGTGTGGAGGGAGATTCACTCTGTGTCTGACCCCGGGAGTGTTTGATGGGTCCTTGTAGTGGAATAATCTCTCTGTGTCTTACCCTCGGAGTGTTTGCTGGAACCATGTAGATGAATAATCTCTCTGTGTCTGACCCCGGGTGCGTTTGATGGGACCGTGTAGAGGAATAATCACTCTGTGTCTGACCATTGGAGTGTGTGATGGGACGGTGTGGTGGGAGATTCACTGTGTGTCTGACCCCGGGAGTGTGTGATGGGACGGTGTGGAAGGAGATTCACACTGTGTCTGACACCGGGAGTGTGTGCTGGGACGGTGTGGAGGGTGGTTCACTATGTGTCTGATCCCGGGAGTGTGTGATGGGCGGTGTAGAGGGAGATTCACTCTGTGTCTGACCCAGGGCGTGTGTGATGGGACCGTGTAGAGGAATAATCACTCTGTGTCTGACCCCCGGGATTATTTGATGGGACCGTGTAGAGGAATAATCACTCTTTGTCTGACCCAGGGAGAGTTTGATGGGACCGTTTAGAGGAATAATCACTCTGTGTCTGACCCCGGGAGTGTTTGATGGTACCGCGTATAGGAATAATCGCTCTGTGTCTGACCCCGGGAGTGTTTGATGGTACCTTGTAGAGGAATAATCTCTCTGTGTCTGACCCGGGAGTGTGAGATTGTACGGTGTGGATTGAGATTCACTCTGTGTCTGACCCCGGGAGTGTTTGATGGGACCGTGTAGAGGAATAATCACTCTGTGTCTGACCCCCGGCAGTGTTTGATGGGACCGTGTAGCGGAATAATCACTCTGTGTCTGACCCCGGGAGTGTTTGATAGGACCGTGTAGAGGAATAATCACTCTGTGTCTGACACCGGGAGTGATTGATGGGACCGTGTAGAGGAATAATCACTCTGTGTCTGACCCCGGTAGAGTGTGATGGGACGGCGTGGAGGGAGATTCACTCTTTGTCTGACACAGGGAGTGTTTGATCGGACCGTGTAGAGGAATAATCACAGTGTGTCTGACCCAGGGTGTGTGTGATGGGACGGTGTGGAGGGAGATTCACTCTGTGTCTGACCCCGGGTGCGTTTGATGGGACCGTGTAGAGGAATAATCACTCTGAGTCTGACCATTGGAGTGTGTGATGGGGCGGTGAGGAGGGAGATTCTCTGTGTGTCTGACCCCGGGAGTGTGTGATGGGCGGTGGAGAGGGAGATTCACTCCGTGTCTGACCCAGGGCGTGTGTGATGGGACCGTGTAGAGGACTAATCGCTCTGTGTCAGACCACGGGAGTCTTTGATGGGACGGTGTGGAGGGAGATTCACTGTGTCTGACCCCGGGAGTGTTTGATGGGACCGTGTAGAGGAATAATCACTCTGTGTCTGACCCCGGGAGTGGGTGATGGGACCGTGTAGAGGACTAATCACTCTGTGTCTGACCCTGGGAGTGTGTGATGGGACGGTGTGGAGGGAGATTCACCCTGTGTCTGACCCCGGGAGTCTCTGATGGGACCGTGTAGAGGAATAATCACAGTGTGTCCGACTCCGGGTGTGTGTGATGGGACGGTGTGGAGGGAGATTCACTCTGTGTTTGACCCCGGGTACGTTTGATGGGACCGTGTAGAGGAATAATCACTCTGTGTCTGACCATTGCAGTGTGTGATGGGACGGTGTGGAGGGAGATTCACTGTGTGTCTGACCCCGGGAGTGTGTGATGGGACGGTGTGGAAAGAGATTCACTCTGTGTCTGACCCCGGGAGTGTTTGATGGGACCGTGTAGAGGAATAATCACTCTGTGTCAGACCCCGGGAGTGTTTGATAGGACCGTGTAGAGGAATAATCACTCTGTGTCTGACCCCCGGGAGTGATTGATGGGACCGTGTAGAGGAATAATCTCTCTGTGTCTGACCCCGGGTGCGTTTGATGGGACCGTGTAGAGGAATAATCACTCTGTGTCTGACCATTGGAGTGTGTGATGGGACGGTGTGGTGGGAGATTCACTGTGTGTCTGACCCCGGGAGTGTGTGATGGGACGGTGTGGACGGAGATTCACTCTGTGTCTGACCCCGGGAGTGTTTGATGGGACCGTGTAGAGCAATAATCACTCTTTGTCTGACCCCCGGAGAGTGTGATGGGACGGTGTGGAAGGAGATTCACACTGTGTCTGACACCGGGAGTGTGTGCTGGGACGGTGTGGAGGGTGGTTCACTATGTGTCTGATCCCGGGAGTGTGTGATGGGCGGTGTAGAGGGAGATTCACTCTGTGTCTGACCCAGGGCGTGTGTGATGGGACGGCGTGGAGCGAGATTCACTCTGTGTCCGACCCCGGGTGAGTTTGATTGTACCGTGTAGAGGAATAATCACTCTGTGTCTGACCCCCGGGATTATTTGAAGGGACCGTGTAGAGGAATAATCACTCTTTGTCTGACCCAGGGAGAGTTTGATGGGACCGTTTAGAGGAATAATCACTCTGTGTCTGACCCCGGGAGTGTTTGATGGTACCGCGTATGGGAATAATCGCTCTGTGTCTGACCCCGGGAGTGTTTGATGGTACCTTGTAGAGGAATAATCTCTCTGTGTCTGACCCGGGAGTGTGTGATTGGACGGTGTGGATTGAGATTCACTCTGTGTCTCACCCCGGGAGTGTTTGATGGGACCGTGTAGAGGAATAATCACTCTGTGTCTGACCCCCGGCAGTGTTTGATGGGACCGTGTAGTGGAATAATCACTCTGTGTCTGACCCCGGGAGTGTTTGATAGGACCGTGTAGAGGAATAATCACTCTTTGTCTGACACAGGGAGTGTTTGATCGGACCGTGTAGAGGAATAATCACAGTGTGTCTGACCCAGGGTGTGTGTGATGGGACGGTGTGGAGGGAGATTCACTCTGTGTCTGACCCCGGGTGCGTTTGATGGGACCGTGTAGAGGAATAATCACTCTGAGTCTGACCATTGGAGTGTGTGATGGGGCGGTGAGGAGGGAGATTCTCTGTGTGTCTGACCCCGGGAGTGTGTGATGGGCGGTGGAGAGGAATAATCACTCTGTGTCTGATCCAGGAAGTGTGTGCTGGGACGATGTGGAGGGAGGTTCACTATGTTTCTGATCCCGGGAGTGTGTGATGGGCGTTGTAGAGGGAGATTCACTCCGTGTCTGACCCAGGGCGTGTGTGATGGGACCGTGTAGAGGAATAATCGCTCTGTGTCAGACCACGGGAGTCTTTGATGGGACGGTGTGGAGGGAGATTCACTGTGTCTGACCCCGGGAGTGTTTGATGGGACCGTGTAGAGGAATAATCACAGTGTGTCTGACCCAGGGTGTGTGTGATGGGACGGTGTGGAGGGAGATTCACTCTGTGTCTGACCCCGGGTGCGTTTGATGGGACCGTGTAGAGGAATAATCACTCTGAGTCTGACCATTGGAGTGTGTGATGGGGAGGTGAGGAGGGAGATTCTCTGTGTGTCTGACCCCGGGAGTGTGTGATGGGCGGTGGAGAGGGAGATTCACTCCGTGTCTGACCCAGGGCGTGTGTGATGGGACCGTGTAGAGGACTAATCGCTCTGTGTCAGACCACGGGAGTCTTTGATGGGACGGTGTGGAGGGAGATTCACTGTGTCTGACCCAGGGAGTGTTTGATGGGACCGTGTAGAGGAATAATCACTCTGTGTCTGACCCCGGGAGTGGGTGATGGGACCGTGTAGAGGACTAATCACTCTGTGTCTGACCCTGGGAGTGTGTGATGGGACGGTGTGGAGGGAGATTCACCCTGTGTCTGACCCCGGGAGTCTCTGATGGGACCGTGTAGAGGAATAATCACAGTGTGTCCGACTCCGGGTGTGTGTGATGGGGCGGTGTGGAGGGAGATTCACTCTGTGTTTGACCCCGGGTACGTTTGATGGGACCGTGTAGAGGAATAATCACTCTGTGTCTGACCATTGCAGTGTGTGATGGGACGGTGTGGAGGGAGATTCACTGTGTGTCTGACCCCGGGAGTGTGTGATGGGACGGTGTGGAAAGAGATTCACTCTGTGTCTGACCCCGGGAGTGTTTGATGGGACCGTGTAGAGGAATAATCACTCTGTGTCAGACCCCGGGAGTGTTTGATAGGACCGTGTAGAGGAATAATCACTCTGTGTCTGACCCCGGGAGTGATTGATGGGACCGTGTAGAGGAATAATCTCTCTGTGTCTGACCCCGGGTGCGTTTGATGGGACCGTGTAGAGGAATAATCACTCTGTGTCTGACCATTGGAGTGTGTGATGGGACGGTGTGGTGGGAGATTCACTGTGTGTCTGACCCCGGGAGTGTGTGATGGGACGGTGTGGACGGAGATTCACTCTGTGTCTGACCCCGGGAGTGTTTGATGGGACCGTGTAGAGCAATAATCACTCTGTGTCTGACCCCCGGAGAGTGTGATGGGACGGTGTGGAAGGAGATTCACACTGTGTCTGACACCGGGAGTGTGTGCTGGGACGGTGTGGAGGGTGGTTCACTATGTGTCTGATCCCGGGAGTGTGTGATGGGCGGTGTAGAGGGAGATTCACTCTGTGTCTGACCCAGGGCGTGTGTGATGGGACCGTGTAGAGGAATAATCACTCTGTGTCTGACCCCCGGGATTATTTGAAGGGACCGTGTAGAGGAATAATCACTCTTTGTCTGACCCAGGGAGAGTTTGATGGGACCGTTTAGAGGAATAATCACTCTGTGTCTGACCCCGGGAGTGTTTGATGGTACCGCGTATAGGAATAATCGCTCTGTGTCTGACCCCGGGAGTGTTTGATGGTACCTTGTAGAGGAATAATCTCTCTGTGTCTGACCCGGGAGTGTGTGATTGGACGGTGTGGATTGAGATTCACTCTGTGTCTGACCCCGGGAGTGTTTGATGGGACCGTGTAGAGGAATAATCACTCTGTGTCTGACCCCCGGCAGTGTTTGATGGGACCGTGTAGTGGAATAATCACTCTGTGTCTGACCCCGGGAGTGTTTGATAGGACCGTGTAGAGGAATAATCACTCTTTGTCTGACACAGGGAGTGTTTGATCGGACCGTGTAGAGGAATAATCACAGTGTGTCTGACCCAGGGTGTGTGTGATGGGACGGTGTGGAGGGAGATTCACTCTGTGTCTGACCCCGGGTGCGTTTGATGGGACCGTGTAGAGGAATAATCACTCTGAGTCTGACCATTGGAGTGTGTGATGGGGCGGTGAGGAGGGAGATTCTCTGTGTGTCTGACCCCGGGAGTGTGTGATGGGCGGTGGAGAGGAATAATCACTCTGTGTCTGATCCAGGAAGTGTGTGCTGGGACGATGTGGAGGGAGGTTCACTATGTTTCTGATCCCGGGAGTGTGTGATGGGCGTTGTAGAGGGAGATTCACTCCGTGTCTGACCCAGGGCGTGTGTGATGGGACCGTGTAGAGGAATAATCGCTCTGTGTCAGACCACGGGAGTCTTTGATGGGACGGTGTGGAGGGAGATTCACTGTGTCTGACCCCGGGAGTGTTTGATGGGACCGTGTAGAGGAATAATCACTCTGTGTCTGACCCCGGGAGTGGGTGATGGGACCGTGTAGAGGACTAATCACTCTGTGTCTGACCCTGGGAGTGTGTGATGGGACGGTGTGGAGGGAGATTCACCCTGTGTCTGACCCCGGGAGTCTCTGATGGGACCGTGTAGAGGAATAATCACAGTGTGTCCGACCCCGGGTGTGTGTGATGGGACGGTGTGGAGGGAGATTCACTCTGTGTTTGACCCCGGGTGCGTTTGATGGGACCGTGTAGAGGAATAATCACTCTGTGTCTGACCATTGCAGTGTGTGATGGGACGGTGTGGAGGGAGATTCACTGTGTGTCTGACCCCGGGAGTGTGTGATGGGACGGTGTGGAAAGAGATTCACTCTGTGTCTGACCCCGGGAGTGTTTGATGGGACCGTGTAGAGATATAATCACTCTGTGTCTGACCCCGGGAGTGTTTGATAGGACCGTGTAGAGGAATAATCACTCTGTGTCTGACCCCGGGAGTGATTGATGGGACCGTGTAGAGGAATAATCACTCTGTGTCTGACCCCGCGTGAGTGTGATGGGACGGCGTGCAGGGAGATTCACTCTGTGTCTGACACAGGGAGTGTTTGATCGGACCGTGTAGAGGAATAATCACAGTGTGTCTGACCCCGGGTGTGTGTGATGGGACGGTGTGTAGGGAGATTCACTCTGTGTCTGACCCCGGGAGTGTGTGATGGGCGGTGGAGAGGAATAATCACTCTGTGTCTGATCCAGGGAGTGTGTGCTGGGACGGTGTGGAGGGAGGTTCACTATGTTTCTGATCCCGGGAGTGTGTGATGGGCGTTGTAGAGGGAGATTCACTCCGTGTCTGACCCAGGGCGTGTGTGATGGGACCGTGTAGAGGAATAATCACTCTGTGTCTGACCCCGGGAGTGGGTGATGGGACCGTGTAGAGGACTAATCACTCTGTGTCTGACCCTGGGAGTGTGTGATGGGACGGTGTGGAGGGAGATTCACCCTGTGACTGACCCCGGGGGTCTCTGATGGGACCGTGTAGAGGAATAATCACAGTGTGTCCGACCCCGGGTGTGTGTGATGGGACGGTGTGGAGGGAGATTCACTCTGTGTCTGACCCCGGGTGCGTTTGATGGGACCGTGTAGAGGAATAATCACTCTGTGTCTGACCCCGGGAGTGTGTGATGGGACGCTGTGGATTGAGATTCACTCTGTGTCTGACCCCGGGAGTGTTTGATGGGTCCTTGTAGTGGAATAATCACTCTGTGTCTTACCCACGGAGTGTTTGATGGAACCATGTAGATGAATAATCACTCTGTGTCTGACCCCGGGTGCGTTTGATGGGACCGTGTAGAGGAATAATCACTCTGTGTCTGACCATTGGAGTGTGTGATGGGACGGTGTGGTGGGAGATTCACTGTGTGTCTGACCCCGGGAGTGTGTGATGTGACGGTGTGGACGGAGATTCACTCTGTGTCTGACCCCGGGAGTGTTTGATGGGACCGTGTAGAGCAATAATCACTCTGTGTCTGACCCCCGGAGAGTGTGATGGGACGGTGTGGAAGGAGATTCACACTGTGTCTGACACCGGGAGTGTGTGCTGGGACGGTGTGGAGGGTGGTTCACTATGTGTCTGATCCCGGGAGTGTGCGATGGGCGGTGTAGAGGGAGATTCACCCTGTGTCTGACCCAGGGCGTGTGTGATGGGACCGTGTAGAGGAATAATCACTCTGTGTCTGACCCCGGGAGTGTGTGATGGGACGGTGTGGGGGGAGATTCACTGTGTCTGACCCCGGGAGTGTTTGATGGGACCGTGTAGAGGAATAATCACTTTGTGTCTGACCCCGGGAGTGGGTGATGGGCCGGCGTGGAGCGAGATTCACACTGTGTCCGACCCCGGGTGAGTTTGATGGTACCGTGTAGAGGAATAATCACTCTGTGTCTGACCCCCGGGATTATTTGATGGGACCGTGTAGAGGAATAATCACTCTGTGTCTGACCCGGGAGTGTGTGATTGGACGGTGTGGATTGAGATTCACTCTGTGTCTGACCCCGGGAGTGTTTGATGGGACCGTGTAGAGGAATAATCACTCTGTGTCTGACCCCCGGCAGTGTTTGATGGGACCGTGTAGCGGAATAATCACTCTGTGTCTGACCCCGGGAGTGTTTGATAGGACCGTGTAGAGGAATAATCACTCTGTGTCTGACCCCGGGAGTGATTGATGGGACCGTGTAGAGGAATAATCACTCTGTGTCTGACCCCGGGTGTGTGTGATGGGACGGTGTGGAGGGAGATTCACTCTGTGTCTGACCCCGGGTGCGTTTGATGGGACCGTGTAGAGGAATAATCACTCTGAGTCTGACCATTGGAGTGTGTGATGGGGCGGTGAGGAGGGAGATTCTCTGTGTGTCTGACCCCGGGAGTGTGTGATGGGCGGTGGAGAGGAATAATCACTCTGTGTCTGATCCAGGGAGTGTGTGCTGGGACGATGTGGAGGGAGGTTCACTATGTTTCTGATCCCGGGAGTGTGTGATGGGCGTTGTAGAGGGAGATTCACTCCGTGTCTGACCCAGGGCGTGTGTGATGGGACCGTGTAGAGGAATAATCGCTCTGTGTCAGACCACGGGAGTCTTTGATGGGACGGTGTGGAGGGAGATTCACTGTGTCTGACCCCGGGAGTGTTTGATGGGACCGTGTAGAGGAATAATCACTCTGTGTCTGACCCCGAGAGTGGGTGATGGGACCGTGTAGAGGACTAATCACTCTGTGTCTGACCCTGGGAGTGTGTGATGGGACGGTGTGGAGGGAGATTCACCCTGTGTCTGACCCCGGGAGTCTCTGATGGGACCGTGTAGAGGAATAATCACAGTGTGTCCGACCCCGGGTGTGTGTGATGGGACGGTGTGGAGGGAGATTCACTCTGTGTTTGACCCCGGGTGCGTTTGATGGGACCGTGTAGAGGAATAATCACTCTGTGTCTGACCATTGCAGTGTGTGATGGGACGGTGTGGAGGGAGATTCACTGTGTGTCTGACCCCGGGAGTGTGTGATGGGACGGTGTGGAAAGAGATTCACTCTGTGTCTGACCCCGGCAGTGTTTGATGGGACCGTGTAGAGGAATAATCACTCTGTGCCTGACCCCGGGAGTGTTTGATGGTACAGTGTAGAGGAATAATCTCTCTGTGTCTGACCCCGGGTGTGTGTGATGGGACGGTGAGGATTGAGATTCACTCTGTGTCTCACCCCGGGAGTCTTTGATGGGACGGTGTAGAGTAATAATCTCTGTGTGTCTGACCCCGGGAGTGTTTGATGTTACCGTGTAGAGGAATAATCACTCTGTGTCTGACCCCGGGAGTGTGTGATGGGACGCTGTGGATTGAGATTCACTCTGTGTCTGACCCCGGGAGTGTTTGATGGAACCGCGTAGAGGAATAATCGCTCTGTGTCTGACCCCGGGGCTGTTTGATGGTACCGTGTAGAGGAATAATCTCTCTGTGTCTGACCCGGGAGTGTGTGACTGGACGGTGTGGATTGAGATTCACTCTGTCTGAGCCCGGGAGTTTTTGATTGGTCCGTGTAGAGGAATAATCACTCTGTGTCTGACCCCGGGAGTGTTTGATGGGACCGTGTAGAGGAATAATCACTCTGTGTCTGACCCCGGGAGAGTGTGATGGGACGGTGTGGATTGAGATTCTGTCTGTGTCTGACCCCGGGATTGTTTGATTGGACCGTGTAGAGGAATAATCACTCTGTGTCAGACCCCCGGGAGTGTTTGATGGGACCGTGTAGCGGAATAATCACTCTGTGTCTGACCCCGGGAGTGTTTGATGGGACCGGGTAGAGGAATAATCACAGTGTGTCTGACCCCGGGTGTGTGTGATGGGACGGTGTGGAGGGAGATTCACTCTGTGTCTGACCCGGGTGCGTTTGATGGGACCGTGTAGAGGAATAATCACTCTGTGTCTGACCATTGGAGTGTGTGATGGGACGTTGTGGAGGGAGATTCACTGTGTGTCTGACACCGGGAATGTGTGATGGGCGGTGTAGAGGAATAATCACTCTGTGTCGGACCCAGGGAGTGTGTGCTGGGACCTAGTGGAGGGAGGTTCACTATGTGTCTGATCCCGGGAGTGTGTGATGGGCCGGCGTGGAGGGAGATTCACTCTGCGTCTGACCCTGGGCGTGGGTGATGGGACCGTGTAGAGGAATAATCACTCTGTGTCTGACCACGGGAGTGTTTGATGGGACGGTGTGGAGGGCGATTCACTGTGTCTGACCCCGGGAATGTTTGATGGGACGGTGTAGAGGAATAATCTCTCTGTGTCTGACCCCGGGAGTGGGTGATGGGAAGGTGTAGAGGAATAATCACTCTGTCTGACCCCGGGAGTGTTAGATGGTACTGTGTAGAGGAATAATCACTCTGTGTCTGACCCCGGGAGTGTTTGATGGGACAGTGTAGAGGAATAATCTCTCTGTGTCTGACCCCGGGAGTGTGTGATGGAACGGTGTGGATTGAGATTCACTCAGTGTCTGACCACGGGAGTGTTTTATCGGACCGTGTAGAGGAATATTCTCTCTGTGTCTGACCCCGGGAGTGTGTGATGGGACGGTGAGGATTGAGATTCACTCTGCGTCTTACCCCGGGAGTGTTTGATTGGACCGTGTGGAGGGAGATTCACTATGTGTCTGACCCCGGAAGTGTGTGATAGGACCGTGTAGAGAAATAATCACTCTGTGTCTGACCCCGGGAATGTATGATGGCACGGTGTGGATATAAATTCATTCTGTGTCTGCCCCACGTAGTGTTTGATGGTACAGTGCAGAGGAATAATCGCTCTGTGTCTGACACCCGGGAGTGGTTGATGGGACCGTGTCGAGGAATAATCACTCTGTGTCTGACCACGGGAGTATTTGATGGGTCGGTGTGGAGGGCGATTCACTGTGTCTGACCCCGGGAATGTTTGATGGGACCGTGTAGAGGAATAATCACTCTGTGTCTGATCCCGGGAGTGTTTGATGGGACCGTGTAGAGGAATAATCACTCTGTGTCTGACCCCGGGAGAGTGTGATTGGACGGTGTGGATTGAGATTCTGTCTGTGTCTGACCCCGGGAGTGTTTGATTGGACCGTGTAGAGGAATAATCACTCTGTGTCAGACCCCCGGGAGTGTTTGATGGGACCGTGTAGCGGAATAATCACTCTGTGTCTGACCCCGGGAGTGCTTGATGGGACAGTGTAGAGGAATAATCACTCTGTCTCTGATCCCGGCAGAGTGTGACGGGACGGCGTGGAGGGAGATTCACTCTGCGTCTGACACAGGGAGTGTTTGATGGGACCGTGTCGAGGAATAATCACTCTGTGTCTGACCACGGGAGTGTTTGATGGGACGGTGTGGAGGGCGATTCACTGTGTCTGACCCCGGGAATGTTTGATGGGACCGTGTAGAGGAATAATCACTCTGTGTCTGACCCCGGGAGTGTTTGATGGGACCGTGTAGAGGAATAATCACTCTGTGTCTGACCCCGGGAGAGTGTGATGGGACGGTGTGGATTGAGATTCTGTCTGTGTCTGACCCCGGGAGTGTTTGATGGGACCGTGTAGCGGAATAATCACTCTGTGTCTGACCCCGGGAGTGTTTGATGGGACAGTGTAGAGGAATAATCACTCTGTCTCTGATCCCGGCAGAGTGTGACGGGACGGCGTGGAGGGAGATTCACTCTGCGTCTGACACAGGGAGTGTTTGATGGGACCGTGTCGAGGAATAATCACTCTGTGTCTGACCACGGGAGTGTTTGATGGGACGGTGTGGAGGGCGATTCACTGTGTCTGACCCCGGGAATGTTTGATGGGACCGTGTAGAGGAATAATCACTCTGTGTCTGACCCCGGGAGTGTTTGATGGGACCGTGTAGAGGAATAATCACTCTGTGTCTGACCCCGGGAGAGTGTGATGGGACGGTGTGGATTGAGATTCTGTCTGTGTCTGACCCCGGGAGTGTTTGATTGGACCGTGTAGAGGAATAATCACTCTGTCTGACCCCGGGAGTGTTAGATGGTACTGTGTAGAGGAATAATCACTCTGTGTCTGACCCCGGGAGTGTTTGATGGGACAGTGTAGAGGAATAATCTCTCTGTGTCTGACCCCGGGAGTGTGTGATGGGACGGTGTGGATTGAGATTCACTCAGTGTCTGACCACGGGAGTGTTTTATCGGACCGTGTAGAGGAATATTCTCTCTGTGTCTGACCCCGGGAGTGTGTGATGGGACGGTGAGGATTGAGATTCACTCTGCGTCTTACCCCGGGAGTGTTTGATTGGACCGTGTGGAGGGAGATTCACTATGTGTCTGACCCCGGAAGTGTGTGATAGGACCGTGTAGAGAAATAATCACTCTGTGTCTGACCCCGGGAATGTATGATGGCACGGTGTGGATATAAATTCATTCTGTGTCTGCCCCACGTAGTGTTTGATGGTACAGTGCAGAGGAATAATCGCTCTGTGTCTGACACCCGGGAGTGTTTGATGGGAACGTGTCGAGGAATAATCACTCTGTGTCTGACCACGGGAGTGTTTGATGGGACGGTGTGGAGGGCGATTCACTGTGTCTGACCCCGGGAATGTTTGATGGGACCGTGTAGAGGAATAATCACTCTGTGTCTGACCCCGGGAGTGTTTGATGGGACCGTGTAGAGGAATAATCACTCTGTGTCTGACCCCGGGAGATTGTGATGGGACGGTGTGGATTGAGATTCTGTCTGTGTCTGACCCCGGGAGTGTTTGATTGGACCGTGTAGAGGAATAATCACTCTGTGTCAGACCCCCGGGAGTGTTTGATGGGACCGTGTAGCGGAATAATCACTCTGTGTCTGACCCCGGGAGTGTTTGATGGGACAGTGTAGAGGAATAATCACTCTGTCTCTGATCCCGGCAGAGTGTGACGGGACGGCGTGGAGGGAGATTCACTCTGCGTCTGACACAGGGAGTGTTTGATCGGACCGTGTAGAGGAATAATCACAGTGTGTCTGACCCCGGGTGTGTGTGATGGGACGGTCTGGAGGGAGATTCACTCTGTGTCTGACCCGGGTGCGTTTGATGGGACCGTGTAGAGGAATAATCACTCTGTGTCTGACCATTGGAGTGTGTGATGGGACGATGTGGAGGGAGATTCACTGTGTGTCTGACCCCGGGAACGTGTGATGGCGGTGTAGAGGAATAATCACTCTGTGTCGGACCCAGGGAGTGTGTGCTGGGACCTAGTGGAGGGAGGTTCACTATGTGTCTGATCCCGGGAGTGTGTGATGGGCCGGCGTGGAGGGAGATTCACTCTGCGTCTGACCCAGGGCGTGGGTGATGGGACCGTGTAGAGGAATAATCACTCTGTGTCTGACCACGGGAGTGTTTGATGGGACGGTGTGGAGGGCGATTCACTGTGTCTGACCCCGGGAATGTTTGATGGGACGGTGTAGAGGAATAATCTCTCTGTGTCTGACCCCGGGAGTGGGTGATGGGAAGGTGTAGAGGAATAATCACTCTGTCTGACCCCGGGAGTGTTAGATGGTACTGTGTAGAGGAATAATCACTCTGTGTCTGACCCCGGGAGTGTTTGATGGGACAGTGTAGAGGAATAATCTCTCTGTGTCTGACCCCGGAAGTGTGTGATGGGACGGTGTGGATTGAGATTCACTCAGTGTCTGACCACGGGAGTGTTTTATCGGACCGTGTAGAGGAATATTCTCTCTGTGTCTGACCCCGGGAGTGTGTGATGGGACGGTGAGGATTGAGATTCACTCTGCGTCTTACCCCGGGAGTGTTTGATTGGACCGTGTGGAGGGAGATTCACTATGTGTCTGACCCCGGAAGTGTGTGATAGGACCGTGTAGAGAAATAATCACTCTGTGTCTGACCCCGGGAATGTATGATGGCACGGTGTGGATATAAATTCATTCTGTGTCTGCCCCACGTAGTGTTTGATGGTACAGTGCAGAGGAATAATCGCTCTGTGTCTGACACCCGGGAGTGTTTGATGGGACCGTGTCGAGGAATAATCACTCTGTGTCTGACCCCGGGAGTGTGTGATGGGACGGTGTGGACGGAGATTCACTCTGTGTCTGACCCCGGGAGTGTTTGATGGGACCGTGTAGATCAATAATCACTCTGTGTCTGACCCCGGGAGTGTGTGATGGGACGGTGTGGAGGGAGATTCACCCTGATTCTGACCCCGGGAGTGTTCGATGGAACCGTGTAAAGGAATAATCACTCTGTGTTTGACCACGGGAGTGTCTGATGCGTCGGTGTAGAGGATTAATCACTCTGTGTCTGATCACGGGAGTGTGTGATGGGACGATGTGGAGGGAGATTCAGTATATGTCTGACCCCAGGAGTGTTTGATGGGACCGTGTAGAGGAATAATCACCCTGTGTCTGACCACGGGAGTGTGTGATGGGACGGTGTGGAGGGAGATTCACTCTGTGTCTGACCCCGGGAGTGTTTGATGGGACACTGTAGAGGAATAATCACACTGTGTCTGAGCACGGGAGGGTGTGACGGGACGGTGTGGAGGGAGATTCACTCTGTGTCTGACTCCGGGAGAGTGTGATGGGCGGTGTAGAGGAATAATCACTCTGTGTCTGACCCCGGGAGTGATTGATGGGACCGTGTAGAGGAATAATCACTCTGTGTCTGACCCCGGGAGAGTGTGATGGGACGGCGTGGAGGGAGATTCACTCTGTGTCTGACACAGGGAGTGTTTGATCGGACCGTGTAGAGGAATAATCACTCTGTGTCTGACCCCGGGTGCGTTTGATGGGACCGTGTACAGGAATAATCACTCTGAGTCTGACCATTGGAGTGTGTGATGGGGCGGTGAGGAGGGAGATTCTCTGTGTGTCTGACCCCGGGAGTGTGTGATGGGCGGTGGAGAGGAATAATCACTCTGTGTCTGATCCAGGGAGTGTGTGCTGGGACGATGTGGAGGGAGGTTCACTATGTTTCTGATCCCGGGAGTGTGTGATGGGCGTTGTAGAGGGAGATTCACTCCGTGTCTGACCCAGGGCGTGTGTGATGGGACTGTGTAGAGGAATAATCGCTCTGTGTCAGACCACGGGAGTCTTTGATGGGACGGTGTGGAGGGAGATTCCCTGTGTCTGACCCCGGGAGTGTTTGATGGGACCGTGTAGAGGAATAATCACTCTGTGTCTGACCCCGGGAGTGGGTGATGGGACCGTGTAGAGGACTAATCACACTGTGTCTGACCCTGGGAGTGTGTGATGGGACGGTGTGGAGGGAGATTCACCCTGTGTCTGACCCCGGGAGTCTCTGATGGGACCGTGTAGAGGAATAATCACAGTGTGTCCGACCCCGGGTGTGTGTGATGGGACGGTGTGGAGGGAGATTCACTCTGTGTTTGACCCCGGGTGCGTTTGTTGGGACCGTGTAGAGGAATAATCACTCTGTGTCTGACCATTGCAGTGTGTGATGGGACGGTGTGGAGGGAGATTCACTGTGTGTCTGACCCCGGGAGTGTGTGATGGGACGGTGTGGAAAGAGATTCACTCTGTGTCTGACCCCGGCAGTGTTTGATGGGAACGTGTAGAGGAATAATCACTCTGTGTCTGACACCGGGAGTGTGTGATGGTACCGTGTTGAGGAATAATCACTCTGTGCCTGACCCCGGGAGTGTTTGATGGTACAGTGTAGAGGAATAATCTCTCTGTGTCTGACCCCGGGAGTGTGTGATGGGACGGTGAGGATTGAGATTCACTCTGTGTCTCACCCCGGGAGTCTTTGATGGGACGGTGTAGAGTAATAATCTCTGTGTGTCTGACCCCGGGAGTGTTTGATGTTACCGTGTAGAGGAATAATCACTCTGTGTCTGACCCCGGGAGTGTGTGATGGGACTCTGTGGATTGAGATTCACTCTGTGTCTGACCCCGGGAGTGTTTGATGGAACCGCGTAGAGGAATAATCGCTCTGTGTCTGACCCCGGGGGTGCTTGATGGTACCGTGTAGAGGAATAATCTCTCTGTGTCTGACCCGCGAGTGTGTGATTGGACGGTGTGGATTGAGATTCACTCTGTCTGAGCCCGGGAGTGTTTGATTGGACCGTGTAGAGGAATAATCACTCTGTGTCTGACCCCGGGAGTGTTTGATGGGACCGTGTAGAGGAATAGTCACTCTGTGTCTGACCCCGGGAGAGTGTGATGGGACGGTGTGGATTGAGATTCTCTCTGTGTCTGACCCCGGGAGTGTTTGATTGGACCGTGTAGAGGAATAATCACTCTGTGTCTGACCCCCGGGAGTGTCTGATGGGACCGTGTAGCGGAATAATCACTCTGTGTCTGACCCCGGGAGTGTTTGATGGGACTGTGTAGAGGAATAATTACTCTGTATCTGACCCCGGGAGTGATTGATGGGACCGTATAGAGGAATAATCACTCTGTCTCTGATCCCGGCAGAGTGTGACGGGACGGCGTGGAGGGAGATTCACTCTGCGTCTGACACAGGGAGTGTTTGATCGGACCGTGTAGAGGAATAATCACAGTGTGTCTGACCCCGGGTGTGTGTGATGGGACGGTGTGGAGGGAGATTCACTCTGTGTCTGACCCCGGGTGCGTTTGATGGGACCGTGTAGAGGAATAATCACTCTGTGTCTGACCATTGGAGTGTGTGATGGGACGGTGTGGAGGGAGATTCACTGTGTGTCTGACCCCGGGAGTGTGTGATGGGCGGTGTAGAGGAATAATCACTCTGTGTCGGACCCAGGGAGTGTGTGCTGGGACCTAGTGGAGGGAGATTCACTCAGTGTCTGACCACGGGAGTGTTTATCGGACCGTGTAGAGGAATATTCTCTCTGTGTCTGACCCCGGGAGTGTGTGATGGGATGGTGAGGATTGAGATTCACTCTGCGTCTGATCCCGGGAGTGTTTGATTGGACCGTGTGAAGGGAGATTCACTATGTGTCTGACCCCGGAAGTGTGTGATAGGACCGTGTAGAGAAATAATCACTCTGTGTCTGACCCCGGGAGTTTATGATGGCACGGTGTGGATATAAATTCATTCTGTGTCTGCCCCACGTAGTGTTTGATGGTACAGTGCAGAGGAATAATCGCTCTGTGTCTGACACCCGGGAGTGTTTGATGGGACCGTGTCGAGGAATAATCACTCTGTGTCTGACCCCGGGAGTGTGTGATGGGACGGTGTGGACGGAGATTCACTCTGTGTCTGACCACGGGATTGTTTGATGGGACCGTGTAGATCAATAATCACTCTGTGTCTGACCCCGGGAGTGTGTGATGGGACGGTGTGGAGGGAGATTCACCCTGATTCTGACCCCGGGAGTGTTCGATGGAACCTTGTAAAGGAATAATCACTCTGTGTTTGACCACGGGAGTGTCTGATGCGTCGGTGTAGAGGATTAATCACTCTGTGTCTGATCACGGGAGTGTGTGATGGGACGGTGTGGAGGGAGATTCAGTATATGTCTGACCCCGGGAGTGTTTGATGGGACCGTGTAGAGGAATAATCACCCTGTGTCTGACCACGGGAGTGTGTGATGGGACGGTGTGGAGGGAGATTCACTCTGTGTCTGACCCCGGGAGTGTTTGATGGGACACTGTAGAGGAATAATCACACTGTGTCTGAGCACGGGAGGGTGTGACGGGACGGTGTGGAGGGAGATTCACTCTGTGTCTGACCCCGGGAGAGTGTGATGGGCGGTGTAGAGGAATAATCACTCTGCGGCTGACCCCGGGAGTGTTTGATTGGACCGTGAAGAGGAATAATCACTCTGTGTCTGACCCCGGGATTGTATGATGGGACGGTGTGGAGGGGGATTCAGTCTGTGTCTGACCCCGAGAGTGTGTGATGGGACCGTGTAGAGGACTAATCACTCTGTGTCTGACCCTGGGAGTGTGTGATGGGACGGTGTGGAGGGAGATTCACCCTGTGTCTGACCCCGGGAGTGTCTGATGGGACCGTGTAGAGGAATAATCACAGTGTGTCTGACCCCGGGTGTGTGTGATGGGACGGTGTGGAGGGAGATTCACTCTGTGTCTGACCCCGGGTGCGTTTGATGGGACCGTGTAGAGGAATAATCACTCTGTGTCTGACCATTGGAGTGTGTGATGGGACGGTGTGGTGGGAGATTCACTGTGTGTCTGACCCCGGGAGTGTGTGATGGGACAGTGTGGACGGAGATTCACTCTGTGTCTGACCCCGGGAGTGTTTGATGGGACCGTGTAGAGCAATAATCACTCTGTGTCTGACCCCGGGAGAGTGTGATGGCACGGTGTGGAAGGAGATTCACACTGTGTCTGACACCGGGAGTGTGTGCTGGGACGGTGTGGAGGGTTGTTCACTATGTGTCTGATCCCGGGAGTGTGTGATGGTCGGTGTAGAGGGAGATTCACTCTGTGTCTGACCAGTGCTTGTGTGATGGGACCGTGTAGAGGAATAATCACTCTGTGTCTGACCCCAGGAGTGTTTGATGGTACCGCGTAGAGGAATAATCGCTCTGTGTCTGACCCGGGAGTGTGTGATTGGACGGTGTCGATTGAGATTCACTCTGTGTCTGACCCCGGGAGTGTCTGATGGGACCGTGTAGAGGAATAATCACTCTGTGTCTGACCCCCGGGAGTGTTTGATGGGACCGTGTAGCGGAAATATCACTCTGTGTCTGACCCCGGGAGTGTTTGATGGGACCGTGTAGAGTAATAATCACTCTGCGTCTGACCCCGGGAGTGATTGATGGGACCGTGTAGAGGAATAATCACTCTGTGTCTGACCCCGGGAGAGTGTGATGGGACGGCGTGGAGGGAGATTCACTCTGTGTCTGACACAGGGAGTGTTTGATCGGACCGTGTAGAGGAATAATCACAGTGTGTCTGACCCCGGGTGTGTGTGATGTGACGGTGTGGAGGGAGATTCACTCTGTGTCTCACCCCGGGTGCGTTTGATGGGACCGTGTAGAGGAATAATCACTCTGTGTCTGACCATTGGTGTGTGTGATGGGGCGGTGTGGAGGGAGTTTCACTGTGTGTCTGACCCCGGGAGTGTGTGATGGGCGGTGTAGAGGAATAAACACTCTGTGTCTGACCCCGAGAGTGGGTGATGGGACCGTGTAGAGGAATAATCACTGTGTGTCTGACCCCGGGAGTAATTGATGGGACCGTGTCGAGGAATAATCACTCTGTGTCTGACTCCGGGAGAGTGTGATGGGACGGCGTGGACGGAGATTCACTCTTTGTCTGACACAGGGAGTGTTTGATCGGACCGTGTAGAGGAATAATCACAGTGTGTCTGACACCGGGTGTGTGTGATGGGACGGTGTGGAGGGAGATTCACTGTGTCTGACCCCGGGAGTGTTTGATGGGACAGTGTAGAGGAATAATCACTCTGTGTCTGACCCCGGGAGTGGGTGATGGGCGGGCGTGGAGGGCGATTCACTCTGTGTCTGACCCCGGGTGAGTTTGATGGGAAGGTGTAGAGGAATAATCACTCTGTGTCTGACCCCGGGAGTGTTAGATGGTACCGTGTAGAGGAATAATCACTCTGTGTCTGACCCCGGGAGTGTTTGATGGGACTGTGTAGAGGACTAATCACTCTGTGTCTGACCCTGGGAGAGTGTGATGGGACGGTGTGGAGGGAGAATCACCCTATGTCTGACCCCGGGAGTCTCTGATGGGACCGTGTAGATGAATAATCACAGTGTGTCTGACCCCGGGTGTGTGTGATGGGACGGTGTGGAGGGAGATTCACGCTGTGTCTGACCCCGGGTGCGTTTGATGGGACCGTGTAGAGGAATAATCACTCTGTGTCTGACCATTGGAGTGTGTGATGGGACGGTGTGGAGGGAGATTGACTGTGTGTCTGACCCCGGGAGAGTGTGATGGGACGGTGTGGAAGGCGATTCACTCTGTGTCTGACCCCGGGAGTATTTGATGGGACCGTGTAGAGGAATAATCACTCTGTGTCTGACACCGGGAGTGTGTGATGGTACCGTGTTGAGGATTAATCACTCTGTGTCTGACCCCGGAAGAGTTTGATGTGACCGTGCAGAGGATTAATCACTCTGTGTCTGAACCCGGAAGAGTTTGATGTGACCGTGCAGAGGAATAATCTCTCTGTGTCTGACCACGGGAGTGTTTGCTGGGACCGTGTAGAGGAATAATCTCTCTGTGTCTGACCCCCGGAGTGTGTGATGGGACGGTGAGGATTGAGATTCACTCTGTGTCTGACCCCGGGAGTGTTTGATGGGACGGTGTAGAGGAATAATCTCTCTGTGTCTGACCCCGGGATTTTTTGATGGTTCCGTGTAGAGGAATAATCTCTCTGTGTCTGACCCCGGGAGTGAGTGATGGGACGCTGTGGATTGAGATTCACTCTGTGTCTGACCCCGGGAGTGTTTGATGGAGCCGTATAGAGGAATAATCACTCTGTGTCTGACCCCCGGGAGCGTTTGCTGGTACTGTGTAGAGGAATAATCACTCTGTGTCTGACCCCGGGAGAGCTTGATGGGGCCGTGTAGAGGAATAATCACTCTGTGTCTGACCCCGGGAGTGTTTGATGGGACCGTGTAGAGGAATAATCAATCTGTGTCTGACCCCGGGAGTGTTTGATGGTACCGTGTAGAGTAATAATCTCTCTGTGTCTGACCCCGGGAGTGTTTGATGGTACCGTGTAGAGGAATAATCTCTCTGTGTCTGACCCCGGGAGTGTGTGATGGGACGGTGTGGATTGAGATTCACTCTGCGTCTGAACCCGGGAGTGTTTGATGGGACCGTGTAGAGGAATAATCACTCTGTGTCTGACCCCCGGAGTGTTTGATGGGACCGTGTAGAGGAATAATCACTCTGTGTCTGACCCCGGGAGTGTTTGATGGTACCGTGTAGAGGAATAATCTCTCTGTGTCTGACCCCGGGAGTGTGTGATGGGACGGTGTGGATTGAGATACACTCTGTGTCTGACCCCGGGAGTGTTTGATGGGACCGTGTAGAGGAATAATCACTCTGTGTCTGACCCCCGGAGTGTTTGATGGGACCGTGTAGAGGAATAATCACTCTGTATCTGACACCCGGGAGCGTTTGATGGGACCGTGTAGAGAAATAATCACTCTGTGTCTGACCCCGGGAGTGTTTGATGGGACCGTGTAGAGGAATAATCACTCTGTGTCTGACACCGGGAGTGTGTGATGGGACGGTGTTGAAGGAGATTCACACTGTGTCTGACACACTGAGTGTGTGATGGTACCGTGTAGAGGAATAATCACTCTGTGCCTGACCAAGGAAGAGTCTGATGTGACCTTGTAGAGGAATAATGACACTGTGTCTTACCCCCCGGAGTGTTTGATGGGAACGTGTAGAGGAATAATCACTCTGTGTCTGACCCCCGGGAGCGTTTGATGGGACCGTGTAGAGGAATAATCACTCTGTGTCTGACCCCGGGAGAGTTTGATGGGCGGTGTCGAGGAATAATCACTCTGTGGCTGACGCCGGGAGTGTTTGATGGTACCGTGTAGAGGAATAATCTCTCTGTGTCTGACACCCCGAGTGTGTGATGGGACGGTGTGGAGGGAGATTCACTCTGTGTCTGACCCCGGGAGTGTGTGATGGTCAGTGTAGAGGAATAATCACTCCGTGTCTAACACCGGGAATTTGTCACGGGACGGTGTGGAGGGAGATTCATTCTGTGTCTGACCCCGGGTGTGTTTCATGGGACCGTGTAGAGGAATAATCACTCTGTGCTTGACCACGGGAGTGTGTGATGCGTCGGTGTAGAGGAATAATCACTCTGTGTCTGACCCCGGGAGAGCTTGATGGGGCCGTGTAGAGGAATAATCACTCTGTGTCTGACCCCGGGAGTGTTTGATGGGACCGTGTAGAGGAATAATCAATCTGTGTCTGACCCCGGGAGTGTTTGATGGTACCGTGTAGAGTAATAATCTCTCTGTGTCTGACCCCGGGAGTGTTTGATGGTACCGTGTAGAGGAATAATCTCTCTGTGTCTGACCCCGGGAGTGTGTGATGGGACGGTGTGGATTGAGATTCACTCTGCGTCTGAACCCGGGAGTGTTTGATGGGACCGTGTAGAGGAATAATCACTCTGTGTCTGACCCCCGGAGTGTTTGATGGGACCGTGTAGAGGAATAATCACTCTGTGTCTGACCCCGGGAGTGTTTGATGGTACCGTGTAGAGGAATAATCTCTCTGTGTCTGACCCCGGGAGTGTGTGATGGGACGGTGTGGATTGAGATACACTCTGTGTCTGACCCCGGGAGTGTTTGATGGGACCGTGTAGAGGAATAATCACTCTGTGTCTGACCCCCGGAGTGTTTGATGGGACCGTGTAGAGGAATAATCACTCTGTATCTGACACCCGGGAGCGTTTGATGGGACCGTGTAGAGAAATAATCACTCTGTGTCTGACCCCGGGAGTGTTTGATGGGACCGTGTAGAGGAATAATCACTCTGTGTCTGACACCGGGAGTGTGTGATGGGACGGTGTTGAAGGAGATTCACACTGTGTCTGACACACTGAGTGTGTGATGGTACCGTGTAGAGGAATAATCACTCTGTGCCTGACCAAGGAAGAGTCTGATGTGACCTTGTAGAGGAATAATGACACTGTGTCTTACCCCCCGGAGTGTTTGATGGGAACGTGTAGAGGAATAATCACTCTGTGTCTGACCCCCGGGAGCGTTTGATGGGACCGTGTAGAGGAATAATCACTCTGTGTCTGACCCCGGGAGAGTTTGATGGGCGGTGTCGAGGAATAATCACTCTGTGGCTGACGCCGGGAGTGTTTGATGGTACCGTGTAGAGGAATAATCTCTCTGTGTCTGACACCCCGAGTGTGTGATGTGACGGTGTGGAGGGAGATTCACTCTGTGTCTGACCCCGGGAGTGTGTGATGGTCAGTGTAGAGGAATAATCACTCCGTGTCTAACACCGGGAATTTGTCACGGGACGGTGTGGAGGGAGATTCATTCTGTGTCTGACCCCGGGTGTGTTTCATGGGACCGTGTAGAGGAATAATCACTCTGTGCTTGACCACGGGAGTGTGTGATGCGTCGGTGTAGAGGATTAATCACTCTGTGTCTGACCACCGGAGTGTGTGATGGGACGGTGTGGAGAGAGATTCACTCTGTGTCTGACCCCGCGTGTGTTTGATGGGACCGTGTAGAGGAATAATCGCTCTGTGTCTGACCACGGGAGTGTGTGCTGGGACGGTGTGGAGGGAGATTCACTCTGTGTCAGACCCAGGGAGTGTTTGATGGGACCGTGTAGAGAAATAATCACTGTGTCTGACCCAGGGAGTGTGTGATGGGCGGTGTGGAGGAACATTCACTCTGTGTCTGACCCAGGGAGTGTGAGATGGGACCGTGTAGAGCAATAATCACTCTGTGTCTGACCCCGGGAGTGTTTGATGGGACCGTGGAAAAGAATAATCACTCTGTGTCTGAAAACTGGAGTGTGTGATGGGCGGTGTAGAGGAATAATCACTCTGAGTCTGACCCCGGGAGTTTGTGTCGGGACGGTGTGGAGGGAGATTCAATCTGTGTCTGACCCCGGGAGTGACTGCTGGGACCGTATAGAGGAATAATCACTCTGTCTGACCCCGGGAGAGTGTGTTGGGACGGTGTGGACGGAGATTCACTCTGTGTCTGACCCCGGGAGTGTGTGATGGGACGGTGAGGATTAAGATTCACTCTGTGTCTGACCCCGGGAGCGTTTGATGGGACCGTGTAGAGGAATAATCACTCTGTGTCTGACCCCGGGAGTGTTTGATGGGACCGTGTAGAGGAATAATCTCTCTGTGTCTGACCCCGGGAGTGTTTGATGGTACCGTGTAGAGGAATAATCTCTCTGTGTCTGACCCCGGGAGTGTGTGATGGGACGGTGTGGATTGAGATTCACTCTGTGTCTGACCCCGGGAGTGTTTGATAGGACCTTGTAGTGGAATAATCACTCTGTGTCTTACTCGCGGAGTGTTTGATGGGACCGTGTAGAATAATAATCACTCTGTGTCTGACCCCCGGGAGCGTTTGATGGGACCGTGTAGAGAAATAATCACTCTGTGTCTGACCCGGGGAGAGTATGATTGGGCCGTGTAGAGGAATAATCACTCTGTGTCTGACCCCGGGAGTGTTTGATGGGTCCTTGTAGTGGATTAATCACTCTGTGTCTTACCCCCGGAGTGTTTGATGGAACCATGTAGAGGAATAATCACTCTGTGTCTGACCCCCGGGAGCGTTTGTTGGGACCGTGTAGAGGAATAATCACTCTGTGTCTGAACCCTGGAGAGTTTGATGCGGCCGTGTAGAGGAATAATCACTCTGTGTCTGACCCCGGGAGTGTTTGATGGGACCGTGTCGAGGAATAATCACTCTGTGTCTTACTCCCGGAGTGTTTGATGGGACCGTGTAGAAGAATAATCTCTCTGTGTCTGATCCCCCGGAGCGTTTGATGGGACCGTGTAGAGAAATAATCACTCTGTGTCTGACCCCGGGAGAGAATGATGGGGCCGTGTAGAGGAATAATCACTCTAAGTCTGACCCAGGGAGTGTGTGATGGTACCGTGTAGAGGAATAATCACTCTGTGTCTGACCACGGAAGAGTCTGATGTGACCTTGTAGAGGAATAATCACTTTGTGTCTGACCCCAGGGAGCGTTTGATGGGACCGTGTAGAGGAATAATCACTCTGTGTCTGACCCCCGGGAGCGTTTGATGGGACCGTGTAGAGGAATAATCACTCAGTGTCTGACCCCGGGAGAGTTTGATGGGCGGTGTTGAGGAACAATCTCTCTGTGTCTGACCCCGGGATTGTGTGTTGGGACGGTGTGGAGGGAGATTTACTCTGTGTCTGACCCCGGGAGTGTGTGATGGGCAGTGTAGAGGAATAATCTCTCTGTGTCTCACCCCGGGAGTGTGTGATGGGTCGGTGTGGATTGAGATTCACTCTGTGTCTGACCCCGGGAGTGTTTGATGGGACCTTGTAGTGGAATAATCACTCTGTGTCTTAACCCCGGAGTGTTTGATGGGACCGTGTAGAGGAATAATCACTCTGTGTCTGACCCCCGGGAGCGTTTGATGCGACCGTGTAGAGGAATAATCACTCTGTGTCTGACCCCGGGAGTGTTTATTGGGACCGTGTAGAGGAATAATCACTCTGTGTCTGACCCCGGAGTGCGTGATGGGACGGTGTTGAAGGAGATTCACACTTACTCTGACCCCGGGAGTGTGTGATGGTACCGTGTAGAGGAATAATGACTCTGTGACTGACCTCCCGGAGCGTTTGATGTGACCATGTAGAGGAATAATCACTCTGTGTCTGACCCCGGGAGAGTTTGTTGGGCGGTGTAGAGGAATAATCACTCTGTGTATGACCCCGGGAGAGGTTGATGGGCGGTATAGAGGAATAATCACTCTGTGTCTGACCCCGGGAGTGTGTGATGGGACGGTGTGGAGGGAGATTCACTCTGTGTCTGACACCGGGAGAGTGTGATGGGCGGTGTAGTGGAATAATCACTCTGTGTCTTACCCCTGAGTATTTGATTGGACCGTGTAGAGGAATAATCACTCTGTGTCTTACTCCCGGAGTGTTTGATGGGACCGTGCAGAGGAATAATCACACTGTGTCTGACCCCCGGGAGCGTTTGATGGGACAGTGTAGAGGAATAATCACTCTGTGTCTGACCCCGGGAGTGTTTGATGGGACCGTGTAGAGGAATAATCACTCTGTGTCTGACCCCGGGAGTGTGTGATGGGACGGTGTTGAAGGAGATTCACACTGTCTCTGACCCAGGGAGTGTGTGATGGTACCGTGTAGAGGAATAATCACTCTGTGTCTGACCACGGAACATTCTGATGTGACCTTGTAGAGGAATAATGACTCTGTGACTGACCCCCGGGAGCGTTTGATATGACCTTGTAGAGGAATAATCACTCCGGATCTGACCCCGGGAGTGTTTGATAGTACCGTGTAGAGGAATAGTCACTCTGTGTCTGACCCCGGGAGTGTGTGATGGGACGGTGTGGAGTGAGATTCACTCTGTGTCTGACACCGGGAGTGTGTGATGGGCGGTGTAGAGGAATAATCACTCCGTGTCTGACCCCGGGAGTTTGTGACGGGACGGCGTGGAGGGAGTTTCACTCTGTGTCTGACCCCGGGAGTGTTTGATGTGACCTTGTAGAGGAATAATCACTCTGTCTGACCCCGGGAGAGTGTGCTGGGACGGTGTGGACGGAGATTCACTCTGTGTCTGACCCCGGGAGAGTGTGATCGGACGGTGAGGATTGAGATTCACTCTGTGTCTGACCCCGGGAGTGTTTGATGGGACGGTGTAGAGGAATAATCTCTCTGTGTCTGACCCCGGGAGTGTGTGATGGGACGCTGTGGATTGAGATTCACTCTGTGTCTGACCCCGGGAGAGTTTGATGGAACCATGTAGATGAATAATCACTCTGTGTCTGACCCCGGGAGTGTGAGATGGGACTGTGTAGAGCAATAATCACTCTGTGTCTGACCCCTGGAGTGTTTGATGGGACCGTGGAGAACAATAATCAATCTGTGTCTGAACACGGCAGTGTGTGATGGGCGGTGTAGAGGAATAATCACTCTGTGTCTGACCCCGGGAGTTTGTGTCGGGACGGTTTGGAGGGAGATTCACTCTGTGTCTGACCCCGGGAGTGTTTGCTGGGACCGTCTAGAGGAATAATCACTCTGTCTGACCCCGGGAGAGTGTGTTGGGACGGTGTGGACGGAGATTCACTCTGTGTCTGACCCCGGGAGTGTGTGATGGGACGGTGAGGATTGAGATTCACTCTGTGTCTGACCCCGGGAGTGTTTGCTGGGACGGTGTAGAGGAATAATCACTCTGTGTCTTACCCCCGGAGTGTTTGATGGAACCATGTAGAGGAATAATCACTCTGTGTCTGACCCCCGGGAGCGTTTGATGGGACCGTGTAGAGGAATAATCACTCTGTGTCTGACCCCGGGAGAGTTTGATGGGGCCGTGTAGAGGAATACTCACTCTGTGTCTGACCCCGGGAGTGTTTGATGGGACCATGTAGAGGAATAATCACTCTGTGTCTGACCCCGGGAGTGTGTGATTGTACCGTGTAGAGGAATAATCTCTCTGTGTCTGAAGCCGGAAGTGTTTGATGGTACCGTGTAGAGGAATAATCTCTCTGTGTCTGCCCCCGGGAGTGTTTGATGGTACCGTGTAGAGGAATAATCTGTCTGTGTCTGACCCCGGGAGTGTGTGATGGGACGGTGTGGTTTGAGATTCACTCTGTGTCTGACCCCGGGAGTGTTTGATGGGACCTTGTAGTGGAATAATCATTCTGTGTCTTACCCCGGGAGTGTTTGATGGGACCGTGTAGAGGAATAATCACTCTGTGTCTGACCCCCGGGAGCGTTTGATGGGACCGTGTAGAGGAATAATCACTCTGTGTCTGACCCCGGGAGAGTTTGATGGGGCCGTGTAGAGGAATAATAACTCTGTGTCTGACCCCGGGAGTGTTTGATTGGACCGTGTAGAGGAATATTCACGCTGTGTCTGACCCCGGGATTGTGTGATGGGACTCTGTTGAAGGAGATTCACACTGTGTCGGACCCCGGGTGTGTGTGATGGGACGGTGTGGAGGGAGATTCGCACTGTGTCTGACCCCGGCAGTGTTTGATGGGACCGTGTTGAGGAATAATCCCTCTGTGTCTGACCCCGGGAGTGTTTGATTGGACCGTGTAGAGGTATAATCACTCTGTGTCTGGCCCAGGGAGTGTTTGATGGGACCGTGTAGATCAATAATCACTCTGTGTCTGACCTCGGGAGTGTGTGATGGGACGGTGTGGAGGGAGATTCACCCTGTGTCTGACCCCGGGAGTGTTTGATGGAACCGTGTAGAGGAATAATCACTCTGTGTCTGACCCTGGGAGAGTGTGATGGGACGGCGTGGAGGGAGATTCACTCTGTGTCTGACCCCGAGAGTGTTTGATGGGACCGTGCAGAGGAATAATCACTGTGTGTCTGACCCACGGAGTGTTTGATGGGACCGTGTAGAGGAATAATCACTCAGTGTCTGACCCAGGGAGTGTTTGATGGGACCATGGAGAAGAATAATCACTCTGTGTCTGAACACGGGAGTGTGTGATGGGACGGTGTGGAGGGAGATTCACTCTGTGTCTGACCCCGGGAGTGTTCGATGGGACCGTGTAGAGGAATAATCAATCTGTGTCTGCCCCCCGGAGTGTGTGATGGGACGGTGTGGAGGGAGATTCACTCTGGGTCTGACCCCGGCAGTGTTTGATGGGACCGTGTTGAGGAATAATCCCTCTGTGTCTGACACCGGGAGTGTTTGATGGGACCGTGTAGATCAATAATCACTCTGTGTCTGACGCGGGAGTGTGTGATGGGACGGTGAGGAGGGAGATTCACCCTGTGTCTGACCCCGGGAGTGTTTGATGGAACCGTGCAGAGGAATAATCACTCTCTGTTTGACCACGGGAGTGTATGATGCGTCGGTGTAGAGGATTAATCTCTCTGTGTCTGACCTCCGTAGTGTGTGATGGGACGGTGTGGAGGGAGATTCACTCTGTGTCTGACCCCGGGAGTGTTTGATGGAACCGTGTAGAGAAATAATCACTCAGTGTCTGACCACGGGAGTGTGTGATGGGACGGTGTGGTGGGAGATTCACTCTGTGTCTGACCCCAGGAGAGTGTGATGGGCGGTGTAGAGGAATAATCACTCTGTGGCTGACCCCTGGAGTGTTTGATTGGACCGTGTAGAGGAATAATCACTCTGTGTCTGACCCAGGGAGTGTATGATGGGACGGTGTGGATATAAATTCACTCTGTGTCTGACCCCGGGAGTGTTTGATGGGACGGTGTGGAGGGAGATTCAGTCTGTGTCTGACCCCGGGAGTGTGTGATGGGACGATTTGCAGGGAGATTCACTCTGTGTCTGACCCAGGGAGTGTGTGATGTGCGGTGTAGAGGAACATTCACTCTGTGTCTGAACCCGGGAGAGTGAGATGGGACCGTGTGGAGCAATAATCACTCTGTGTCTGAACACGGTAGTGTGTGAAGGGACGGTGTGGAGGGAGATTCACTCTGTGTATGACCCCGGGAGTGTTTGATGGGACCGTGTAGAGGAATAATCACTCTGTGTCTGACCCGGGGAGTGTGTGATGGGACGGTGTGGAGGGAGATTCACTCTGTGTCTGACGCCGGCAGTGTTTGATGGGACCGTGTTGAGGAATAATCCTTCTGTGTCTGACCCCAGAAGTGTTTGATTGGACCGTGTAGAGGTATAATCACTCTGTGACTGACCCCGGGAGTGTATGATGGGACGGTGTGGAGGGAGATTTACTCTGTGTCTGACCCCGGGAGTGTGTGATGGGCAGTGTAGAGGAATAATCACTCCGTGTCTGACCCCGGGAATTTGTGACGGGACGGTGTGGAGGGAGATTCACTCTGTGTCTGACACCGGGAGTGTTTGATCGGAACGTGTAGAGGAATAATCTCTCTGTGTCTCACCCCGGGAGTGTGTGATGGGTCGGTGTGGATTGAGATTCACTCTGTGTCTGACCCCGGGAGTGTTTGATGGGACCTTGTAGTGGAATAATCACTCTGTGTCTTAACCCCGGAGTGTTTGATGGGACCGTGTAGAGGAATAATCACTCTGTGTCTGACCCCCGGGAGCGTTTGATGCGACCGTGTAGAGGAATAATCACTCTGTGTCTGACCCCGGGAGTGTTTAATGGGACCGTGTAGAGGAATAATCACTCTGTGTCTGACCCCGGAGTGCGTGATGGGACGGTGTTGAAGGAGATTCACACTTACTCTGACCCCGGGAGTGTGTGATGGTACCGTGTAGAGGAATAATGACTCTGTGACTGACCTCCCGGAGCGTTTGATGTGACCATGTAGAGGAATAATCACTCTGTGTCTGACCCCGGGAGAGTTTGTTGGGCGGTGTAGAGGAATAATCACTCTGTGTATGACCCCGGGAGAGGTTGATGGGCGGTATAGAGGAATAATCACTCTGTGTCTGACCCCGGGAGTGTGTGATGGGACGGTGTGGAGGGAGATTCACTCTGTGTCTGACACCGGGAGAGTGTGATGGGCGGTGTAGTGGAATAATCACTCTGTGTCTTACCCCTGAGTATTTGATTGGACCGTGTAGAGGAATAATCACTCTGTGTCTTACTCCCGGAGTGTTTGATGGGACCGTGCAGAGGAATAATCACACTGTGTCTGACCCCCGGGAGCGTTTGATGGGACAGTGTAGAGGAATAATCACTCTGTGTCTGACCCCGGGAGTGTTTGATGGGACCGTGTAGAGGAATAATCACTCTGTGTCTGACCCCGGGAGTGTGTGATGGGACGGTGTTGAAGGAGATTCACACTGTCTCTGACCCAGGGAGTGTGTGATGGTACCGTGTAGAGGAATAATCACTCTGTGTCTGACCACGGAACATTCTGATGTGACCTTGTAGAGGAATAATGACTCTGTGACTGACCCCCGGGAGCGTTTGATGTGACCTTGTAGAGGAATAATCACTCCGGATCTGACCCCGGGAGTGTTTGATAGTACCGTGTAGAGGAATAGTCACTCTGTGTCTGACCCCGGGAGAGTGTGATGGGACGGTGTGGATTGAGATTCTCTCTGTGTCTGACCCCGGGAGTGTTTGATAGTACCGTGTAGAGGAATAGTCACTCTGTGTCTGACCCCGGGAGTGTGTGATGGGACGGTGTGGAGTGAGATTCACTCTGTGTCTGACACCGGGAGTGTGTGATGGGCGGTGTAGAGGAATAATCACTCCGTGTCTGACCCCGGGAGTTTGTGACGGGACGGCGTGGAGGGAGTTTCACTCTGTGTCTGACCCCGGGAGTGTTTGATGTGACCTTGTAGAGGAATAATCACTCTGTCTGACCCCGGGAGAGTGTGCTGGGACGGTGTGGACGGAGATTCACTCTGTGTCTGACCCCGGGAGAGTGTGATGGGACGGTGAGGATTGAGATTCACTCTGTGTCTGACCCCGGGAGTGTTTGATGGGACGGTGTAGAGGAATAATCTCTCTGTGTCTGACCCCGGGAGTGTGTGATGGGACGCTGTGGATTGAGATTCACTCTGTGTCTGACCCCGGGAGTGTTTGATGGAACCATGTAGATGAATAATCACTCTGTGTCTGACCCCGGGAGTGTGAGATGGGACTGTGTAGAGCAATAATCACTCTGTGTCTGACCCCTGGAGTGTTTGATGGGACCGTGGAGAACAATAATCAATCTGTGTCTGAACACGGCAGTGTGTGATGGGCGGTGTAGAGGAATAATCACTCTGTGTCTGACCCCGGGAGTTTGTGTCGGGACGGTTTGGAGGGAGATTCACTCTGTGTCTGACCCCGGGAGTGTTTGCTGGGACCGTCTAGAGGAATAATCACTCTGTCTGACCCCGGGAGAGTGTGTTGGGACGGTGTGGACGGAGATTCACTCTGTGTCTGACCCCGGGAGTGTGTGATGGGACGGTGAGGATTGAGATTCACTCTGTGTCTGACCCCGGGAGTGTTTGCTGGGACGGTGTAGAGGAATAATCACTCTGTGTCTTACCCCCGGAGTGTTTGATGGAACCATGTAGAGGAATAATCACTCTGTGTCTGACCCCCGGGAGCGTTTGATGGGACCGTGTAGAGGAATAATCACTCTGTGTCTGACCCCGGGAGAGTTTGATGGGGCCGTGTAGAGGAATACTCACTCTGTGTCTGACCCCGGGAGTGTTTGATGGGACCGTGTAGAGGAATAATCACTCTGTGTCTGACCCCGGGAGTGTGTGATTGTACCGTGTAGAGGAATAATCTCTCTGTGTCTGAAGCCGGGAGTGTTTGATGGTACCGAGTAGAGGAATAATCTCTCTGTGTCTGCCCCCGGGAGTGTTTGATGGTACCGTGTAGAGGAATAATCTGTCTGTGTCTGACCCCGGGAGTGTGTGATGGGACGGTGTGGTTTGAGATTCACTCTGTGTCTGACCCCGGGAGTGTTTGATGGGACCTTGTAGTGGAATAATCATTCTGTGTCTTACCCCGGGAGTGTTTGATGGGACCGTGTAGAGGAATAATCACTCTGTGTCTGACCCCCGGGAGCGTTTGATGGGACCGTGTAGAGGAATAATCACTCTGTGTCTGACCCCGGGAGAGTTTGATGGGGCCGTGTAGAGGAATAATAACTCTGTGTCTGACCCCGGGAGTGTTTGATTGGACCGTGTAGAGGAATATTCACGCTGTGTCTGACCCCGGGATTGTGTGATGGGACTCTGTTGAAGGAGATTCACACTGTGTCGGACCCCGGGTGTGTGTGATGGGACGGTGTGGAGGGAGATTCGCACTGTGTCTGACCCCGGCAGTGTTTGATGGGACCGTGTTGAGGAATAATCCCTCTGTGTCTGACCCCGGGAGTGTTTGATTGGACCGTGTAGAGGTATAATCACTCTGTGTCTGACCCAGGGAGTGTTTGATGGGACCGTGTAGATCAATAATCACTCTGTGTCTGACCTCGGGAGTGTGTGATGGGACGGTGTGGAGGGAGATTCACCCTGTGTCTGACCCCGGGAGTGTTTGATGGAACCGTGTAGAGGAATAATCACTCTGTGTCTGACCCTGGGAGAGTGTGATGGGACGGCGTGGAGGGAGATTCACTCTGTGTCTGACCCCGAGAGTGTTTGATGGGACCGTGCAGAGGAATAATCACTGTGTGTCTGACCCACGGAGTGTTTGATGGGAACGTGTAGAGGAATAATCACTCAGTGTCTGACCCAGGGAGTGTTTGATGGGACCATGGAGAAGAATAATCACTCTGTGTCTGAACACGGGAGTGTGTGATGGGACGGTGTGGAGGGAGATTCACTCTGTGTCTGACCCCGGGAGTGTTCGATGGGACCGTGTAGAGGAATAATCAATCTGTGTCTGCCCCCCGGAGTGTGTGATGGGACGGTGTGGAGGGAGATTCACTCTGTGTCTGACCCCGGCAGTGTTTGATGGGACCGTGTTGAGGAATAATCCCTCTGTGTCTGACACCGGGAGTGTTTGATGGGACCGTGTAGATCAATAATCACTCTGTGTCTGACGCGGGAGTGTGTGATGGGACGGTGAGGAGGGAGATTCACCCTGTGTCTGACCCCGGGAGTGTTTGATGGAACCGTGCAGAGGAATAATCACTCTCTGTTTGACCACGGGAGTGTATGATGCGTCGGTGTAGAGGATTAATCTCTCTGTGTCTGACCTCCGTAGTGTGTGATGGGACGGTGTGGAGGGAGATTCACTCTGTGTCTGACCCCGGGAGTGTTTGATGGAACCGTGTAGAGAAATAATCACTCAGTGTCTGACCACGGGAGTGTGTGATGGGACGGTGTGGTGGGAGATTCACTCTGTGTCTGACCCCAGGAGAGTGTGATGGGCGGTGTAGAGGAATAATCACTCTGTGGCTGACCCCTGGAGTGTTTGATTGGACCGTGTAGAGGAATAATCACTCTGTGTCTGACCCAGGGAGTGTATGATGGGACGGTGTGGATATAAATTCACTCTGTGTCTGACCCCGGGAGTGTTTGATGGGACGGTGTGGAGGGAGATTCAGTCTGTGTCTGACCCCGGGAGTGTGTGATGGGACGATTTGCAGGGAGATTCACTCTGTGTCTGACCCAGGGAGTGTGTGATGTGCGGTGTAGAGGAACATTCACTCTGTGTCTGAACCCGGGAGAGTGAGATGGGACCGTGTGGAGCAATAATCACTCTGTGTCTGAACACGGTAGTGTGTGAAGGGACGGTGTGGAGGGAGATTCACTCTGTGTATGACCCCGGGAGTGTTTGATGGGACCGTGTAGAGGAATAATCACTCTGTGTCTGACCCGGGGAGTGTGTGATGGGACGGTGTGGAGGGAGATTCACTCTGTGTCTGACGCCGGCAGTGTTTGATGGGACCGTGTTGAGGAATAATCCTTCTGTGTCTGACCCCAGAAGTGTTTGATTGGACCGTGTAGAGGTATAATCACTCTGTGACTGACCCCGGGAGTGTATGATGGGACGGTGTGGATATAAATTCACTCTGTGTCTGACCCCGGGAGTGTTTGATGGGACCGTGCAGAGGAATAATCACTGTGTGTCTGACCCACGGAGTGTTTGATGGTACAGTGTAGAGGAATAATCGCTCTGTGTCTGACCCCCGGGAGTGTTTGATGGGACCGTGTAGAGGAATAATCACTCGGTGTCTGACCCCGGGAGTGTTTGATGGTATCGTGTAGAGGAATAATCACTCTGCGTCTGACCCCGGGAGTGTGTGATGGGACGGTGTGGAGGGAGATTCACTCTGTGTCTGACACCGGGAGTGTGTGATGGGCGGTGTAGAGGAATAATCACTCCGTGTCTGACCCCGGGAGTTTGTGACGGGACGGCGTGGAGGGAGTTTCACTCTGTGTCTGACCCCGGGAGTGTTTGATGGGACCTTGCAGAGGAATAATCACTCTGTCTGACCCCGGGAGAGTGTGCTGGGACGGTGTGGACGGAGATTCACTCTGTGTCTGACCCCGGGAGAGTGTGATGGGACGGTGAGGATTGAGATTCACTCTGTGTCTGACCACGGGAGTGTTTGATGGGACGGTGTAGAGGAATAATCTCTCTGTGTCTGACCCCGGGAGTGTTTGATGGTACCGTGTAGAGGAATAATCTCTCTGTGTCTGACACCGGGAGTGTGTGATGGGACGCTGTGGATTGAGATTCACTCTGTGTCTGACCCCGGGAGTGTTTGATGGAAGCAATAATCACTCTGTGTCTGACCCCTGGAGTGTTTGATGGGACCGTGGAGAACAATAATCAATCTGTGTCTGAACACGGCAGTGTGTGATGGGCAGTGTAGAGGAATAATCACTCTGTGTCTGACCCCGGGAGTTTGTGTCGGGACGGTTTGGAGGGAGATTCACTCTGTGTCTGACCCCGGGAGTGTTTGCTGGGAACGTGTAGAGGAATAATCACTCTGTCTGACCCCGGGAGAGTGTGTTGGGACGGTGTGGACGGAGATTCACTCTGTGTCTGACCCCGGGAGTGTGTGATGGGACGGTGAGGATTGAGATTCACTCTGTGTCTGACCCCGGGAGTGTTTGTTGGGGCCGTGTAGAGGAATACTCACTCTGTGTCTGACCCCGGGAGTGTTTGATGGGACCGTGTAGAGGAATAATCACTCTGTGTCTGACCCCGGGAGTGTGTGATGGTACCGTGTAGAGGAATAATCTCTCTGTGTCTGAAGCCGGGAGTGTTTGATGGTACCGTGTAGAGGAATAATCTCTCTGTTTCTGACCCCGGGAGTGTTTGATGGTACCGTGTAGAGGAATAATCTCTCTGTTTCTGACCCCGGGAGTGTTTGATGGTACCGTGTAGAGGAATAATCTGTCTGTGTCTGACCCCGGGAGTGTGTGATGGGACGGTGTGGTTTGAGATTCACTCTGTGTCTGACCCCGGGAGTGTTTGATGGGACCTTGTAGTGGAATAATCATACTGTGTCTTACCCCGGGAGTGTTTGATGGGACCGTGTAGAGGAATAATCACTCTGTGTCTGACCCCCGGGAGCGTTTGATGGGACCGTGTAGAGGAATAATCACTCTGTGTCTGACCCCGGGAGAGTTTGATGGGGCCGTGTAGAGGAATAATAACTCTGTGTCTGACCCCGGGAGTGTTTGATTGGACCGTGTAGAGGAATATTCACGCTGTGTCTGACCCCGGGAGTGTGTGATGGGACTGTGTTGAAGGAGATTCACACTGTGTCTGACCCCGGGAGTGTGTGATGGGACGGTGTGGAGGGAGATTCGCACTGTGTCTGACCCCGGCAGTGTTTGATGGGACCGTGTTGAGGAATAATCCCTCTGTGTCTGACCCCGGGAGTGTTTGATTGGACCGTGTAGAGGTATAATCACTCTGTGTCTGACCCAGGGAGTGTTTGATGGGACCGTGTAGATCAATAATCACTCTGTGTCTGACCTCGGTAGTGTGTGATGGGAAGGTGTGGAGGGAGATTCACCCTGTGTCTGACCCCGGGAGTGTTTGATGGAACCGTGTAGAGGAATAATCACTCTGTGTCTGACCCTGGGAGAGTGTGATGGGACGGCGTGGAGGGAGATTCACTCTGTGTCTGACCCCGAGAGTGTTTGATGGGACCGTGCAGAGGAATAATCACTGTGTGTCTGACCCACGGAGTGTTTAATGGGACCGTGTAGAGGAATAATCACTCTGTGTCTGACCCCGGGAGTGTTCGATGGGACGGTGTAGAGGAATAATCAATCTGTGACTGACCCCCGGAGTGTGTGATGGGACGGTGTGGAGGGAGATTCACTCTGTGTCTGACCCCGGCAGTGTTTGATGGGACCGTGTTGAGGAATAATCCCTCTGTGTCTGACACCGGGAGTGTTTGATGGGACCGTGTAGATCAATAATCACTCTGTGTCTGACGCCGGGAGTGTGTGATGGGACGGTGAGGAGGGAGATTCACCCTGTGTCTGACCCCGGGAGTGTTTGATGGAACCGTGCAGAGGAATAATCACTCTCTGTTTGACCACGGGAGTGTATGATGCGTCGGTGTAGAGAAATAATCACTCAGTGTCTGACCACGGGAGTGTGTGATGGGACGGTGTGGCGGGAGATTCACTCTGTGTCTGACCCCAGGAGAGTGTGATGGGCGGTGTAGAGGAATAATCACTCTGTGGCTGACCCCTGGAGTGTTTGATTGGACCGTGTAGAGGAATAATCACTCTGTGTCTGACCCAGGGAGTGTATGATGGGACGGTGTGGATATAAATTCACTCTGTGTCTGACCCCGGGAGTGTTTGATGGGCGGTGTGGAGGGAGATTCAGTCTGTGTCTGACCCCGGGAGTGTGTGATGGGACGATTTGCAGGGAGATTCACTCTGTGTCTGACCCAGGGAGTGTGTGATGTGCGGTGTAGAGGAACATTCACTCTGTGTCTGAACCCGGGAGTGTGAGATGGGACCGTGTGGAGCAATATTCACTCTGTGTCTGACCCCGGGAGTGTTTGATCGGACCGTGGAGAAGAATAATCACTCTGTGTCTGAACAGGGTAGTGTGTGAAGGGACGGTGTGGAGGGAGATTCACTCTGTGTATGACCCCGGGAGTGTTTGATGGGACCGTGTAGAGGAATAATCACTCTGTGTCTGACCCGGGGAGTGTGTGATGGGACGGTGTCGAGGGAGATTCACTCTGTGTCTGACCCCGGCAGTGTTTGATGGGACCGTGTTGAGGAATAATCCTTCCGTGTCTGACCCCAGAAGTGTTTGATGGGACCGTGCAGAGGAATAATCACTGTGTGTCTGACCCACGGAGTGTTTGATGGTACAGTGTAGAGGAATAATCTCTCTGTGTCTGACCCCCGGGAGTGTTTGATGGGACCGTGTAGAGGAATAATCACTCTGCGTCTGACCCCGGGAGCGTGAGATGGGATCGTGTAGAGCAATAATCACTCTGTGTCTGACCCCGGGAGTGTTTGATGGTATCGTGTAGAGGAATAATCTCTCTGTTTCTGAACCCGGGATTGAGTGATGGGACGGTGTGGATTGAGATTCACTCTGTGTCTGACCCCGGGAGTGTTTGATGGGACCTTGTAGTGGAATAATCACTCTGTGTCTTACCCCGGGAGTGTTTGATGGGACCGTGTACAGGAATATTCACGTTTTGTCTGACCCAGGGAGTGTGTGATGGGACGGTGTTGAAGGAGATTCACACTGTGTCTGACCCCGGGAGTGTGTGATGGGACGGTGCGGAGGGAGATACACTCTGTGTCTGAACACGGTAGTGTGTGAAGGGACGGTGTGGAGGGAAATTCACTCTGTGTATGACCCCGGGAGTGTTTGATGGGACCGTGTAGAGGAATAATCACTCTGTGTATGACCCCGGGAGTGTGTGATGGGACGGTGTGGAGGGAGATTCACTCTGTGTCTGACCCCGGCAGTGTTTGATGGGACCGTGTTGAGGAATAATCCTTCTGTGTCTGACCCCAGAAGTGTTTGATTGGACCGTGTAGAGGTATAATCACTCTGTGACTGACCCCGGGAGTGTATGATGGGACGGTGTGGATATAAATTCACTCTGTGTCTGACCCCGGGAGTGTTTGATGGGACCGTGCAGAGGAATAATCACTGTGTGTCTGACCCACGGAGTGTTTGATGGTACAGTGTAGAGGAATAATCACTCTGTGTCTGACCCCGGGAGAGTGTGATGGGACGGCGTGGAGGGAGATTCACTCTGTGTCTGACCCCGAGAGTGTTTGATGGGACCGTGCAGAGGAATAATCACTGCGTGTCAGACCCACGGAGTGTTTGATGGGACCGTGTAGAGGAATAATCACTCTGTGTCTGACCCCGGGAGTGTTTGATGGGGCCGTGTAGAGGAATAATCACTCTGTGTCTGACCCCGGGAGTGTTTGATGGGACGTGTAGAGGAATATTCACGCTGTGTCTGAACCCGGGAGTGTGTGATGGGACGGTGTTGAAGGAGATTCACACTGTGTCCGACCCCGGGAGTGTGTGATGGGACGGTGTGGAGGGAGATTCACTCTGTGTCTGACCCCAGCAGTGCTTGATGGGACCGTGTTGAGGAATAATCCCTCTGTGTCTGACCCCGGGAGTGTTTGATTGGACCGTGTAGATCAATAATCACTCTGTGTCTGAGCCCGGGAGTGTGTGATGGGACGGTGTGGAGTGAGATTCACCCTGTGTCTGACCCCGGGAGTGTTTGATGGAACCGTGTAGTGGAATAATCACTCTGTGTCTGACCCACGGATTGTTTGATGGGACCGTGTAGATCAATAATCACTCTGTGTCTGACCTCGGGAGTGTGTGATGGGTCGGTGTGGATGGAGACTCACCCTGTGTCTGACACCGGGAGTGTTTGATGGGACCGTGTAGAGGAATAATCACTCTGTGTTTGACCACGGGAGTGTGTGATGCGTCGGTGTAGAGGATAAATCACTCTGTGTCTGAGCACCGGAGTGTGTGTTGGGACGGTGTGGAGGGAGATTCACTCTGTGTCTAACCCCGGGAGTGTTTGATGGGACCGTGTAGAGGAATAATCCCTCTGTGTCTGACCGCGGGAGTGTTTGATTGGACCGTGTAGAGGTATAATCTCTCTGTGTCTGACCCCGGGAGTGTTTGATGGGACCGTGTAGATCAATAATCACTCTGTTTCTGACCTCGGGAGTGTGTGATAGTACGGTGTGGAGGAGACTCACCCTGTGTCTGACACCGGGATTGTTTGATGGAACCGTGTAGAGGAATTATCACTCTGTGTTTGACCACGGGAGTGTGTGATGCATCGGTGTAGAGGGTAAATCATTCTGTGTCTGAGCACCGGAGTGTGTGTTGGGACGGAGTGGAGGGAGATTCACTCTGTGTCTGACCCCGGGATTGTTTGATGGGACCGTGTAGAGGAATAATCACTCTGTGTCTGACCACGGGCGTGTGTGATTGGACGGTGTGGAGGGAGATTCACTCTGTGTCTGACCCCGGGAGAGTGTGATGGGCGGTGTAGAGGAATAATCGCTCTGAGGCTGACACCGGGAGTGTTTGATTGGACTGTGTAGAGGAATAATCACTCTGTGTCTGACCAGGGAGTGTATGATGGGACGGTGTGGATATAAATTCACTCTGTGTCTGACCCCGGGAGTGTTTGATGGGACGGTGTGGAGGGAGATTCAGTCTGTGTCTGTCCCCGGGAGTGTGTGATGGGACGCTTTGCAGGGAGATTCACTCTGTGTCTGACCCAGGGAGTGTGTGATGTGCGGTGTAGAGGAACATTCACTCTATGTCAGAACCCGGGAATGTGAGATGGGACCGAGTAGAGCAATAATCACTCTGTGTCTGACCCCGGGAGTTTTTGATCGGACCGTGGAGAAGAATAATCACTCTGTGCCTGAACACGGTCGTGTGTGATGGGACGGTGTGGAGGGAGATTCACTCTGTGTCTGACCCCGGGAGTGTCTGATGGTATCGTGTAGAGGAATAATCTCTCTATGTCTGACCCCGGGAGTGTTTGATGGGACCGTGTAGAGGAATAATCACTCTGTGTCTGACACCGGGGAGCGTTTGCTGGGACCGTGGAGAGGAATAATCACTCTGTGTCTGACCCCGGGAGAGTTTGATGGGGCCGTGTAGAGGAATAATCACTCTGTGTCTGAACCCGGGATTGTTTGATGGTACCGTGTAGAGGAATAATCACTCTGTGTCTGACCCCGGGAGTGTTTGATGGGACGTGTAGAGGAATATTCACGCTGTGTCTGAACCCGGGAGTGTGTGATGGGACGGTGTTGAAGGAGATTCACACTGTGTCTGACCCCGGGAGTGTGTGATGGGACGGTGTGGAGGGAGATTCACTCTGTGTCTGACCCCGAGAGTGTTTGATGGGACCGTGCAGAGGAATAATCACTGCGTGTCTGACCCACGGAGTGTTTGATGGGACCGTGTAGAGGCATAATCACTCTGTGTCTGACCCCGGGAGTGTTTGATGGGGCCGTGTAGAGGAATAATCACTCTGTGTCTGACCCCGGGAGTGTTTGATGGGACGTGTAGAGGAATATTCACGCTGTGTCTGAACCCGGGAGTGTGTGATGGGACGGTGTTGAAGGAGATTCACACTGTGTCTGACCCCGGGAGTGTGTGATGGGACGGTGTGGAGGGAGATTCACTCTGTGTCTGACCCCAGCAGTGTTTGATGGGACCGTGTTGAGGAATAATCCCTCTGTGTCTGACACCGGGAGTGTTTGATTGGACCGTGTAGATCAATAATCACTCTGTGTCTGACCCCGGGAGTGTGTGATGGGACGGTGTGGAGTGAGATTCACCCTGTGTCTGACCCCGGGAGTGTTTGATGGGACGTGTAGAGGAATATTCACGCTGTGTCTGAACCCGGGAGTGTGTGATGGGACGGTGTTGAAGGAGATTCACACTGTGTCTGACCCCGGGAGTGTGTGATGGGACGGTGTGGAGGGAGATTCACTCTGTGTCTGACCCCAGCAGTGTTTGATGGGACCGTGTAGAGGAATAATTACTCTGTGTCTGACCCCGGGAGTGTTTGATGGGACGTGTAGAGGAATATTCACGCTGTGTCTGAACCCGGGAGTGTGTGATGGGACGGTGTTGAAGGAGATTCACACTGTGTCTGACCCCGGGAGTGTGTGATGGGACGGTGTGGAGGGAGATTCACTCTGTGTCTGACCCCAGCAGTGTTTGATGGGACCGTGTTGAGGAATAATCCCTCTGTGTCTGACCCCGGGAGTGTTTGATTGGACCGTGTAGAGGTATAATCACTCTGTGTCTGACCCCGGGAGTGTGTGATGGGACGGTGTGGAGTGAGATTCACTCTGTGTCTGACCCCGGGAGTGTGTGATGGGACGGTGAGGATTGAGATTCACTCTGTGTCTGACCCCGGGAGTGTTTGATGGGACGGTGTAGAGGAATAATAACTCTGTGTCTTACCCCCGGAGTGTTTGATGGAACCATGTAGAGGAATAATCACTCTGTGTCTGACCCCCGGGAGCGTTTGATGGGACCGTGTAGAGGAATAATCACTCTGTGTCTGACCCCGGGAGAGTTTGTTGGGGCCGTGTAGAGGAATACTCACTCTGTGTCTGACCCCGGGAGTGTTTGATGGGACCGTGTAGAGGAATAATCACTCTGTGTCTGACCCCGGGAGTGTGTGATGGTACCGTGTAGAGGAATAATCTCTCTGTGTCTGAAGCCGGGAGTGTTTGATGGTACCGTGTAGAGGAATAATCTCTCTGTTTCTGACCCCGGGAGTGTTTGATGGTACCGTGTAGAGGAATAATCTGTCTGTGTCTGACCCCGGGAGTGTGTGTTGGGACGGTGTGGTTTGAGATTCACTCTGTGTCTGACCCCGGGAGTGTTTGATGGGACCTTGTAGTGGAATAATCATACTGTGTCTTACCCCGGGAGTGTTTGATGGGACCGTGTAGAGGAATAATCACTCTGTGTCTGACCCCCGGGAGCGTTTGATGGGACCGTGTAGAGGAATAATCACTCTGTGTCTGACCCCGGGAGAGTTTGATGGGGCCGTGTAGAGGAATAATAACTCTGTGTCTGACCCCGGGAGTGTTTGATTGGACCGTGTAGAGGAATATTCACGCTGTGTCTGACCCCGGGAGTGTGTGATGGGACTGTGTTGAAGGAGATTCACACTGTGTCTGACCCCGGGAGTGTGTGATGGGACGGTGTGGAGGGAGATTCGCACTGTGTCTGACCCCGGCAGTGTTTGATGGGACCGTGTTGAGGAATAATCCCTCTGTGTCTGACCCCGGGAGTGTTTGATTGGACCGTGTAGAGGTATAATCACTCTGTGTCTGACCCAGGGAGTGTTTGATGGGACCGTGTAGATCAATAATCACTCTGTGTCTGACCTCGGTAGTGTGTGATGGGAAGGTGTGGAGGGAGATTCACCCTGTGTCTGACCCCGGGAGTGTTTGATGGAACCGTGTAGAGGAATAATCACTCTGTGTCTGACCCTGGGAGAGTGTGATGGGACGGCGTGGAGGGAGATTCACTCTGTGTCTGACCCCGAGAGTGTTTGATGGGACCGTGCAGAGGAATAATCACTGTGTGTCTGACCCACGGAGTGTTTAATGGGACCGTGTAGAGGAATAATCACTCTGTGTCTGACCCCGGGAGTGTTCGATGGGACGGTGTAGAGGAATAATCAATCTGTGACTGACCCCCGGAGTGTGTGATGGGACGGTGTGGAGGGAGATTCACTCTGTGTCTGACCCCGGCAGTGTTTGATGGGACCGTGTTGAGGAATAATCCCTCTGTGTCTGACACCGGGAGTGTTTGATGGGACCGTGTAGATCAATAATCACTCTGTGTCTGACGCCGGGAGTGTGTGATGGGACGGTGAGGAGGGAGATTCACCCTGTGTCTGACCCCGGGAGTGTTTGATGGAACCGTGCAGAGGAATAATCACTCTCTGTTTGACCACGGGAGTGTATGATGCGTCGGTGTAGAGAAATAATCACTCAGTGTCTGACCACGGGAGTGTGTGATGGGACGGTGTGGCGGGAGATTCACTCTGTGTCTGACCCCAGGAGAGTGTGATGGGCGGTGTAGAGGAATAATCACTCTGTGGCTGACCCCTGGAGTGTTTGATTGGACCGTGTAGAGGAATAATCACTCTGTGTCTGACCCAGGGAGTGTATGATGGGACGGTGTGGATATAAATTCACTCTGTGTCTGACCCCGGGAGTGTTTGATGGGCGGTGTGGAGGGAGATTCAGTCTGTGTCTGACCCCGGGAGTGTGTGATGGGACGATTTGCAGGGAGATTCACTCTGTGTCTGACCCAGGGAGTGTGTGATGTGCGGTGTAGAGGAACATTCACTCTGTGTCTGAACCCGGGAGTGTGAGATGGGACCGTGTGGAGCAATATTCACTCTGTGTCTGACCCCGGGAGTGTTTGATCGGACCGTGGAGAAGAATAATCACTCTGTGTCTGAACAGGGTAGTGTGTGAAGGGACGGTGTGGAGGGAGATTCACTCTGTGTATGACCCCGGGAGTGTTTGATGGGACCGTGTAGAGGAATAATCACTCTGTGTCTGACCCGGGGAGTGTGTGATGGGACGGTGTCGAGGGAGATTCACTCTGTGTCTGACCCCGGCAGTGTTTGATGGGACCGTGTTGAGGAATAATCCTTCCGTGTCTGACCCCAGAAGTGTTTGATGGGACCGTGCAGAGGAATAATCACTGCGTGTCTGACCCACGGAGTGTTTGATGGGACCGTGTAGAGGAATAATCACTCTGTGTCTGACCCCGGGAGTGTTTGATGGGACCGTGTGGAGCAATATTCACTCTGTGTCTGACCCCGGGAGTGTTTGATCGGACCGTGGAGAAGAATAATCACTCTGTGTCTGAACAGGGTAGTGTGTGAAGGGACGGTGTGGAGGGAGATTCACTCTGTGTATGACCCCGGGAGTGTTTGATGGGACCGTGTAGAGGAATAATCACTCTGTGTCTGAACCCGGGAGTGTGAGATGGGACCGTGTGGAGCAATATTCACTCTGTGTCTGACCCCGGGAGTGTTTGATCGGACCGTGGAGAAGAATAATCACTCTGTGTCTGAACAGGGTAGTGTGTGAAGGGACGGTGTGGAGGGAGATTCACTCTGTGTATGACCCCTGGAGTGTTTGATGGGACCGTGTAGAGGAATAATCACTCTGTGTCTGACCCGGGGAGTGTGTGTTGGGACGGTGTGGAGGGAGATTCACTCTGTGTCTGACCCCGGGAGTGTTTGATGGGACCGTGTAGAGGAATAATCCCTCTGTGTCTGACCGCGGGAGTGTTTGATTGGACCGTGTAGAGGTATAATCTCTCTGTGTCTGACCCCGGGAGTGTTTGATGGGACCGTGTAGATCAATAATCACTCTGTTTCTGACCTCGGGAGTGTGTGATAGGACGGTGTGGAGGAGACTCACCCTGTGTCTGACACCGGGATTGTTTGATGGAACCGTGTAGAGGAATTATCACTCTGTGTTTGACCACGGGAGTGTGTGATGCATCGGTGTAGAGGGTAAATCACTCTGTGTCTGAGCACCGGAGTGTGTGTTGGGACGGTGTGGAGGGAGATTCACTCTGTGTCTGACCCCGGGATTGTTTGATGGGACCGTGTAGAGGAATAATCACTCTGTGTCTGACCACGGGCGTGTGTGATTGGACGGTGTGGAGGGAGATTCACTCTGTGTCTGACCCCGGGAGAGTGTGATGGGCGGTGTAGAGGAATAATCGCTCTGAGGCTGACACCGGGAGTGTTTGATTGGACTGTGTAGAGGAATAATCACTCTGTGTCTGACCAGGGAGTGTATGATGGGACGGTGTGGATATAAATTCACTCTGTGTCTGACCCCGGGAGTGTTTGATGGGACGGTGTGGAGGGAGATTCAGTCTGTGTCTGTCCCCGGGAGTGTGTGATGGGACGCTTTGCAGGGAGATTCACTCTGTGTCTGACCCAGGGAGTGTGTGATGTGCGGTGTAGAGGAACATTCACTCTATGTCAGACCCCGGGAATGTGAGATGGGACCGAGTAGAGCAATAATCACTCTGTGTCTGACCCCGGGAGTTTTTGATCGGACCGTGGAGAAGAATAATCACTCTGTGCCTGAACACGGTCGTGTGTGATGGGACGGTGTGGAGGGAGATTCACTCTGTGTCTGACCCCGGGAGTGTTTGATGGTATCGTGTAGAGGAATAATCTCTCTATGTCTGACCCCGGGAGTGTTTGATGGGACCGTGTAGAGGAATAATCACTCTGTGTCTGACACCGGGGAGCGTTTGGTGGGACCGTGGAGAGGAATAATCACTCTGTGTCTGACCCCGGGAGAGTTTGATGGGGCCGTGTAGAGGAATAATCACTCTGTGTCTGAACCCGGGATTGTTTGATGGTACCGTGTAGAGGAATAATCACTCTGTGTCTGACCCCGGGAGTGTTTGATGGGACGTGTAGAGGAATATTCACGCTGTGTCTGAACCCGGGAGTGTGTGATGGGACGGTGTTGAAGGAGATTCACACTGTGTCTGACCCCGGGAGTGTGTGATGGGACGGTGTGGAGGGAGATTCACTCTGTGTCTGACCCCGAGAGTGTTTGATGGGACCGTGCAGAGGAATAATCACTGCGTGTCTGACCCACGGAGTGTTTGATGGGACCGTGTAGAGGAATAATCACTCTGTGTCTGACCCCGGGAGTGTTTGATGGGGCCGTGTAGAGGAATAATCACTCTGTGTCTGACCCCGGGAGTGTTTGATGGGACGTGTAGAGGAATATTCACGCTGTGTCTGAACCCGGGAGTGTGTGATGGGACGGTGTTGAAGGAGATTCACACTGTGTCTGACCCCGGGAGTGTGTGATGGGACGGTGTGGAGGGAGATTCACTCTGTGTCTGACCCCAGCAGTGTTTGATGCGACCGTGTTGAGGAATAATCCCTCTGTGTCTGACACCGGGAGTGTTTGATTGGACCGTGTAGATCAATAATCACTCTGTGTCTGACCCCGGGAGTGTGTGATGGGACGGTGTGGAGTGAGATTCACCCTGTGTCTGACCCCGGGAGTGTTTGATGGGACGTGTAGAGGAATATTCACGCTGTGTCTGAACCCGGGAGTGTGTGATGGGACGGTGTTGAAGGAGATTCACACTGTGTCTGACCACGGGAGTGTGTGATGGGACGGTGTGGAGGGAGATTCACTCTGTGTCTGACCCCAGCAGTGTTTGATGGGACCGTGTAGAGGAATAATCACTCTGTGTCTGACCCCGGGAGTGTTTGATGGGACGTGTAGAGGAATATTCACGCTGTGTCTGAACCCGGGAGTGTGTGATGGGACGGTGTTGAAGGAGATTCACACTGTGTCTGACCCCGGGAGTGTGTGATGGGACGGTGTGGAGGGAGATTCACTCTGTGTCTGACCCCAGCAGTGTTTGATGGGACCGTGTTGAGGAATAATCCCTCTGTGTCTGACACCGGGAGTGTTTGATTGGACCGTGTAGATCAATAATCACTCTGTGTCTGACCCCGGGAGTGTGTGATGGGACGGTGTGGAGTGAGATTCACCCTGTGTCTGACCCCGGGAGTGTTTGATGGGACGTGTAGAGGAATATTCACGCTGTGTCTGAACCCGGGAGTGTGTGATGGGACGGTGTTGAAGGAGATTCACACTGTGTCTGACCACGGGAGTGTGTGATGGGACGGTGTGGAGGGAGATTCACTCTGTGTCTGACCCCAGCAGTGTTTGATGGGACCGTGTAGAGGAATAATCACTCTGTGTCTGACCCCGGGAGTGTTTGATGGGACGTGTAGAGGAATATTCACGCTGTGTCTGAACCCGGGAGTGTGTGATGGGACGGTGTTGAAGGAGATTCACACTGTGTCTGACCCCGGGAGTGTGTGATGGGACGGTGTGGAGGGAGATTCACTCTGTGTCTGACCCCAGCAGTGTTTGATGGGACCGTGTTGAGGAATAATCCCTCTGTGTCTGACACCGGGAGTGTTTGATTGGACCGTGTAGATCAATAATCACTCTGTGTCTGACCCCGGGAGTGTGTGATGGGACGGTGTGGAGTGAGATTCACTCTGTGTCTGACCCCGGGAGTGTGTGATGGGACGGTGAGGATTGAGATTCACTCTGTGTCTGACCCCGGGAGTGTTTGATGGGACGGTGTAGAGGAATAATCACTCTGTGTCTTACCCCCGGAGTGTTTGATGGAACCATGTAGAGGAATAATCACTCTGTGTCTGACCCCCGGGAGCGTTTGATGGGACCGTGTAGAGGAATAATCACTCTGTGTCTGACCCCGGGAGAGTTTGTTGGGGCCGTGTAGAGGAATACTCACTCTGTGTCTGACCCCGGGAGTGTTTGATGGGACCGTGTAGAGGAATAATCACTCTGTGTCTGACCCCGGGAGTGTGTGATGGTACCGTGTAGAGGAATAATCTCTCTGTGTCTGAAGCCGGGAGTGTTTGATGGTACCGTGTAGAGGAATAATCTCTCTGTTTCTGACCCCGGGAGTGTTTGATGGTACCGTGTAGAGGAATAATCTGTCTGTGTCTGACCCCGGGAGTGTGTGATGGGACGGTGTGGTTTGAGATTCACTCTGTGTCTGACCCCGGGAGTGTTTGATGGGACCTTGTAGTGGAATAATCATACTGTGTCTTACCCCGGGAGTGTTTGATGGGACCGTGTAGAGGAATAATCACTCTGTGTCTGACCCCCGGGAGCGTTTGATGGGACCGTGTAGAGGAATAATCACTCTGTGTCTGACCCCGGGAGAGTTTGATGGGACCGTGTAGAGGAATAATAACTCTGTGTCTGACGCCGGGAGTGTTTGATTGGACCGTGTAGAGGAATATTCACGCTGTGTCTGACCCCGGGAGTGTGTGATGGGACTGTGTTGAAGGAGATTCACACTGTGTCTGACCCCGGGAGTGTGTGATGGGACGGTGTGGAGGGAGATTCGCACTGTGTCTGACCCCGGCAGTGTTTGAGGGGACCGTGTTGAGGAATAATCCCTCTGTGTCTGACCCCGGGAGTGTTTGATTGGACCGTGTAGAGGTATAATCACTCTGTGTCTGACCCAGGGAGTGTTTGATGGGACCGTGTAGATCAATAATCACTCTGTGTCTGACCTCGGTAGTGTGTGATGGGAAGGTGTGGAGGGAGATTCACCCTGTGTCTGACCCCGGGAGTGTTTGATGGAACCGTGTAGAGGAATAATCACTCTGTGTCTGACCCTGGGAGAGTGTGATGGGACGGCGTGGAGGGAGATTCACTCTGTGTCTGACCCCGAGAGTGTTTGATGGGACCGTGCAGACGAATAATCACTGTGTGTCTGACCCACGGAGTGTTTAATGGGACCGTGTAGAGGAATAATCACTCTGTGTCTGACCCCGGGAGTGTTCGATGGGACGGTGTAGAGGAATAATCAATCTGTGACTGACCCCCGGAGTGTGTGATGGGACGGTGTGGAGGGAGATTCACTCTGTGTCTGACCCCGGCAGTGTTTGATGGGACCGTGTTGAGGTATAATCCCTCTGTGTCTGACACCGGGAGTGTTTGATGGGACCGTGTAGATCAATAATCACTCTGTGTCTGACGCCGGGAGTGTGTGATGGGACGGTGAGGAGGGAGATTCACCCTGTGTCTGACCCCGGGAGTGTTTGATGGAACCGTGCAGAGGAATAATCACTCTCTGTTTGACCACGGGAGTGTATGATGCGTCGGTGTAGAGAAATAATCACTCAGTGTCTGACCACGGGAGTGTGTGATGGGACGGTGTGGCGGGAGATTCACTCTGTGTCTGACCCCAGGAGAGTGTGATGGGCGGTGTAGAGGAATAATCACTCTGTGGCTGACCCCTGGAGTGTTTGATTGGACCGTGTAGAGGAATAATCACTCTGTGTCTGACCCAGGGAGTGTATGATGGGACGGTGTGGATATAAATTCACTCTGTGTCTGACCCCGGGAGTGTTTGATGGGCGGTGTGGAGGGAGATTCAGTCTGTGTCTGACCCCGGGAGTGTGTGATGGGACGATTTGCAGGGAGATTCACTCTGTGTCTGACCCAGGGAGTGTGTGATGTGCGGTGTAGAGGAACATTCACTCTGTGTCTGAACCCGGGAGTGTGAGATGGGACCGTGTGGAGCAATATTCACTCTGTGTCTGACCCCGGGAGTGTTTGATCGGACCGTGGAGAAGAATAATCACTCTGTGTCTGAACAGGGTAGTGTGTGAAGGGACGGTGTGGAGGGAGATTCACTCTGTGTATGACCCCGGGAGTGTTTGATGGGACCGTGTAGAGGAATAATCACTCTGTGTCTGACCCGGGGAGTGTGTGATGGGACGGTGTCGAGGGAGATTCACTCTGTGTCTGACCCCGGCAGTGTTTGATGGGACCGTGTTGAGGAATAATCCTTCCGTGTCTGACCCCAGAAGTGTTTGATGGGACCGTGCAGAGGAATAATCACTGTGTGTCTGACCCACGGAGTGTTTGATGGTACAGTGTAGAGGAATAATCGCTCTGTGTCTGACCCCCGGGAGTGTTTGATGGGACCGTGTAGAGGAATAATCACTCTGCGTCTGACCCCGGGAGCGTGAGATGGGATCGTGTAGAGCAATAATCACTCTGTGTCTGACCCCGGGAGTGTTTGATGGTATCGTGTAGAGGAATAATCTCTCTGTTTCTGACCCCGGGATTGAGTGATGGGACGGTGTGGATTGAGATTCACTCTGTGTCTGAACCCGGGAGTGTTTGATGGGACCGTGTACAGGAATATTCACGTTTTGTCTGACCCAGGGAGTGTGTGATGGGACGGTGTTGAAGGAGATTCACACTGTGTCTGACCCCGGGAGTGTGTGATGGGACGGTGCGGAGGGAGATACACTCTGTGTCTGAACACGGTAGTGTGTGAAGGGACGGTGTGGAGGGAAATTCACTCTGTGTATGACCCCGGGAGTGTTTGATGGGACCGTGTAGAGGAATAATCACTCTGTGTATGACCCCGGGAGTGTGTGATGGGACGGTGTGGAGGGAGATTCACTCTGTGTCTGACCCCGGCAGTGTTTGATGGGACCGTGTTGAGGAATAATCCTTCTGTGTCTGACCCCAGAAGTGTTTGATTGGACCGTGTAGAGGTATAATCACTCTGTGACTGACCCCGGGAGTGTATGATGGGACGGTGTGGATATAAATTCACTCTGTGTCTGACCCCGGGAGTGTTTGATGGGACCGTGCAGAGGAATAATCACTGTGTGTCTGACCCACGGAGTGTTTGATGGTACAGTGTAGAGGAATAATCACTCTGTGTCTGACCCCGGGAGAGTGTGATGGGACGGCGTGGAGGGAGATTCACTCTGTGTCTGACCCCGAGAGTGTTTGATGGGACCGTGCAGAGGAATAATCACTGCGTGTCAGACCCACGGAGTGTTTGATGGGACCGTGTAGAGGAATAATCACTCTGTGTCTGACCCCGGGAGTGTTTGATGGGGCCGTGTAGAGGAATAATCACTCTGTGTCTGACCCCGGGAGTGTTTGATGGGACGTGTAGAGGAATATTCACGCTGTGTCTGAACCCGGGAGTGTGTGATGGGACGGTGTTGAAGGAGATTCACACTGTGTCCGACCCTGGGAGAGTGTGATGGGACGGCGTGGAGGGAGATTCACTCTGTGTCTGACCCCGAGAATGTTTGATGGGACCGTGCAGACGAATAATCACTGTGTGTCTGACCCACGGAGTGTTTAATGGGACCGTGTAGAGGAATAATCACTCTGTGTCTGACCCCGGGAGTGTTCGATGGGACGGTGTAGAGGAATAATCAATCTGTGACTGACCCCCGGAGTGTGTGATGGGACGGTGTGGAGGGAGATTCACTCTGTGTCTGACCCCGGCAGTGTTTGATGGGACCGTGTTGAGGTATAATCCCTCTGTGTCTGACACCGGGAGTGTTTGATGGGACCGTGTAGATCAATAATCACTCTGTGTCTGACGCCGGGAGTGTGTGATGGGACGGTGAGGAGGGAGATTCACCCTGTGTCTGACCCCGGGAGTGTTTGATGGAACCGTGCAGAGGAATAATCACTCTCTGTTTGACCACGGGAGTGTATGATGCGTCGGTGTAGAGAAATAATCACTCAGTGTCTGACCACGGGAGTGTGTGATGGGACGGTGTGGCGGGAGATTCACTCTGTGTCTGACCCCAGGAGAGTGTGATGGGCGGTGTAGAGGAATAATCACTCTGTGGCTGACCCCTGGAGTGTTTGATTGGACCGTGTAGAGGAATAATCACTCTGTGTCTGACCCAGGGAGTGTATGATGGGACGGTGTGGATATAAATTCACTCTGTGTCTGACCCCGGGAGTGTTTGATGGGCGGTGTGGAGGGAGATTCAGTCTGTGTCTGACCCCGGGAGTGTGTGATGGGACGATTTGCAGGGAGATTCACTCTGTGTCTGACCCAGGGAGTGTGTGATGTGCGGTGTAGAGGAACATTCACTCTGTGTCTGAACCCGGGAGTGTGAGATGGGACCGTGTGGAGCAATATTCACTCTGTGTCTGACCCCGGGAGTGTTTGATCGGACCGTGGAGAAGAATAATCACTCTGTGCCTGAACAGGGTAGTGTGTGAAGGGACGGTGTGGAGGGAGATTCACTCTGTGTATGACCCCGGGAGTGTTTGATGGGACCGTGTAGAGGAATAATCACTCTGTGTCTGACCCGGGGAGTGTGTGATGGGACGGTGTCGAGGGAGATTCACTCTGTGTCTGACCCCGGCAGTGTTTGATGGGACCGTGTTGAGGAATAATCCTTCCGTGTCTGACCCCAGAAGTGTTTGATGGGACCGTGCAGAGGAATAATCACTGTGTGTCTGACCCACGGAGTGTTTGATGGTACAGTGTAGAGGAATAATCGCTCTGTGTCTGACCCCCGGGAGTGTTTGATGGGACCGTGTAGAGGAATAATCACTCTGCGTCTGACCCCGGGAGCGTGAGATGGGATCGTGTAGAGCAATAATCACTCTGTGTCTGACCCCGGGAGTGTTTGATGGTATCGTGTAGAGGAATAATCTCTCTGTTTCTGACCCCGGGATTGAGTGATGGGACGGTGTGGATTGAGATTCACTCTGTGTCTGACCCCGGGAGTGTTTGATGGGACCGTGTACAGGAATATTCACGTTTTGTCTGACCCAGGGAGTGTGTGATGGGACGGTGTTGAAGGAGATTCACACTGTGTCTGACCCCGGGAGTGTGTGATGGGACGGTGCGGAGGGAGATACACTCTGTGTCTGAACACGGTAGTGTGTGAAGGGACGGTGTGGAGGGAAATTCACTCTGTGTATGACCCCGGGAGTGTTTGATGGGACCGTGTAGAGGAATAATCACTCTGTGTATGACCCCGGGAGTGTGTGATGGGACGGTGTGGAGGGAGATTCACTCTGTGTCTGACCCCGGCAGTGTTTGATGGGACCGTGTTGAGGAATAATCCTTCTGTGTCTGACCCCAGAAGTGTTTGATTGGACCGTGTAGAGGTATAATCACTCTGTGACTGACCCCGGGAGTGTATGATGGGACGGTGTGGATATAAATTCACTCTGTGTCTGACCCCGGGAGTGTTTGATGGGACCGTGCAGAGGAATAATCACTGTGTGTCTGACCCACGGAGTGTTTGATGGTACAGTGTAGAGGAATAATCACTCTGTGTCTGACCCCGGGAGAGTGTGATGGGACGGCGTGGAGGGAGATTCACTCTGTGTCTGACCCCGAGAGTGTTTGATGGGACCGTGCAGAGGAATAATCACTGCGTGTCAGACCCACGGAGTGTTTGATGGGACCGTGTAGAGGAATAATCACTCTGTGTCTGACCCCGGGAGTGTTTGATGGGGCCGTGTAGAGGAATAATCACTCTGTGTCTGACCCCGGGAGTGTTTGATGGGACGTGTAGAGGAATATTCACGCTGTGTCTGAACCCGGGAGTGTGTGATGGGACGGTGTTGAAGGAGATTCACACTGTGTCCGACCCCGGGAGTGTGTGATGGGACGGTGTGGAGGGAGATTCACTCTGTGTCTGACCCCAGCAGTGCTTGATGGGACCGTGTTGAGGAATAATCCCTCTGTGTCTGACCCCGGGAGTGTTTGATTGGACCGTGTAGATCAATAATCACTCTGTGTCTGAGCCCGGGAGTGTGTGATGGGACGGTGTGGAGTGAGATTCACCCTGTGTCTGACCCCGGGAGTGTTTGATGGAACCGTGTAGTGGAATAATCACTCTGTGTCTGACCCACGGATTGTTTGATGGGACCGTGTAGATCAATAATCACTCTGTGTCTGACCTCGGGAGTGTGTGATGGGTCGGTGTGGATGGAGACTCACCCTGTGTCTGACACCGGGAGTGTTTGATGGGACCGTGTAGAGGAATAATCACTCTGTGTTTGACCACGGGAGTGTGTGATGCGTCGGTGTAGAGGATAAATCACTCTGTGTCTGAGCACCGGAGTGTGTGTTGGGACGGTGTGGAGGGAGATTCACTCTGTGTCTGACCCCGGGAGTGTTTGATGGGACCGTGTAGAGGAATAATCCCTCTGTGTCTGACCGCGGGAGTGTTTGATTGGACCGTGTAGAGGTATAATCTCTCTGTGTCTGACCCCGGGAGTGTTTGATGGGACCGTGTAGATCAATAATCACTCTGTTTCTGACCTCGGGAGTGTGTGATAGGACGGTGTGGAGGAGACTCACCCTGTGTCTGACACCGGGATTGTTTGATGGAACCGTGTAGAGGAATTATCACTCTGTGTTTGACCACGGGAGTGTGTGATGCATCGGTGTAGAGGGTAAATCACTCTGTGTCTGAGCACCGGAGTGTGTGTTGGGACGGTGTGGAGGGAGATTCACTCTGTGTCTGACCCCGGGATTGTTTGATGGGACCGTGTAGAGGAATAATCACTCTGTGTCTGACCACGGGCGTGTGTGATTGGACGGTGTGGAGGGAGATTCACTCTGTGTCTGACCCCGGGAGAGTGTGATGGGCGGTGTAGAGGAATAATCGCTCTGAGGCTGACACCGGGAGTGTTTGATTGGACTGTGTAGAGGAATAATCACTCTGTGTCTGACCAGGGAGTGTATGATGGGACGGTGTGGATATAAATTCACTCTGTGTCTGACCCCGGGAGTGTTTGATGGGACGGTGTGGAGGGAGATTCAGTCTGTGTCTGTCCCCGGGAGTGTGTGATGGGACGCTTTGCAGGGAGATTCACTCTGTGTCTGACCCAGGGAGTGTGTGATGTGCGGTGTAGAGGAACATTCACTCTATGTCAGACCCCGGGAATGTGAGATGGGACCGAGTAGAGCAATAATCACTCTGTGTCTGACCCCGGGAGTTTTTGATCGGACCGTGGAGAAGAATAATCACTCTGTGCCTGAACACGGTCGTGTGTGATGGGACGGTGTGGAGGGAGATTCACTCTGTGTCTGACCCCGGGAGTGTTTGATGGTATCGTGTAGAGGAATAATCTCTCTATGTCTGACCCCGGGAGTGTTTGATGGGACCGTGTAGAGGAATATTCACTCTGTGTCTGACACCGGGGAGCGTTTGGTGGGACCGTGGAGAGGAATAATCACTCTGTGTCTGACCCCGGGAGAGTTTGATGGGGCCGTGTAGAGGAATAATCACTCTGTGTCTGAACCCGGGATTGTTTGATGGTACCGTGTAGAGGAATAATCACTCTGTGTCTGACCCCGGGAGTGTTTGATGGGACGTGTAGAGGAATATTCACGCTGTGTCTGAACCCGGGAGTGTGTGATGGGACGGTGTTGAAGGAGATTCACACTGTGTCTGACCCCGGGAGTGTGTGATGGGACGGTGTCGAGGGAGATTCACTCTGTGTCTGACCCCGAGAGTGTTTGATGGGACCGTGCAGAGGAATAATCACTGCGTGTCTGACCCACGGAGTGTTTGATGGGACCGTGTAGAGGAATAATCACTCTGTGTCTGACCCCGGGAGTGTTTGATGGGGCCGTGTAGAGGAATAATCACTCTGTGTCTGACCCCGGGAGTGTTTGATGGGACGTGTAGAGGAATATTCACGCTGTGTCTGAACCCGGGAGTGTGTGATGGGACGGTGTTGAAGGAGATTCACACTGTGTCTGACCCCGGGAGTGTGTGATGGGACGGTGTGGAGGGAGATTCACTCTGTGTCTGACCCCAGCAGTGTTTGATGGGACCGTGTTGAGGAATAATCCCTCTGTGTCTGACACCGGGAGTGTGTGATGGGACGGTGTGGAGTGAGATTCACCCTGTGTCTGACCCCGGGAGTGTTTGATGGAACCGTGTAGTGGAATAATCACTCTGTGCTTGACCACGGGAGTGTGTGAGGCGTCGGAGTAGAGGATTAATCACTCTGTGTCTGACCACCGGAGTGTGTGATGGGACGGTGTGGAGGGAGATTCACTCTGTGTCTGACCCCGGGAGTGTTTGATGGGACCGTGTGGAGGAATAATCACTCAGTGTCTGACCACGGGAGTGTGTGATGGGACGGTGTGGAGGGAGATTCACTCTGTGTCTGACCCCGGGAGAGTGTGATGGGCGGTGTAGAGAAATAATCAATCTGTGGCTGACCCCGGGAGTGTTTGATTGGATCGTGTAGAGGAATAATCACTCTGTGTCTGACCCAGGGAGTGTATGATGGGACGGTGTGGATATAAGTTCACTCTGTGTCTGACCCCGGGAGTGTTTGATGGGACGGTGTGGAGGGAGATTCAGTCTGTGTCTGACCCCGGGAGTGTGTGATGGGACGATTTGCAGGGAGATTCACTCTGTGTCTGACCCGGGGAGTGTGTGATGTGCGGTGTAGAGGAACATTCACTCTGTGTCTGAACCCGAGAGTGTGAGATCGGACCGTGTAGAGCAATAATCACTCTGTGTCTGACCCCGGGAGTGTTTGATGGGACCGTGTAGAGGAATAATCACTGTGTGTCTGACCCCGGGAGTGTGTGATGTGCGGTGTAGAGGAACATTCACTCTGTGTCTGACCCCGGGAGTGTGAGATGACACCGTGTAGAGCAATATTCACTCTGTATCTGACCCCGGGAGTGTTTGATTGGACCTTGTAGTGGAATAATCATTCTGTGTCTTACCCCGGGAGTGTTTGATGGGACCGTGTAGAGGAATAATCACTCCGTGTCTGACACAGGGAATTTGTGACGGGACGGTGTGGAGGGAGATTCAATCAGTCTGACCCCGGGAGTGTTTGATGGGACCGTGTAGAGGAATAATCTCTCTGTGTCTGACCCCGGGAGTGTTTGATGGTACCGTGTAGAGGAATAAACACTCTGTGTCTGACCCCGGGAGAGTGTGATGGGACGGCGTGGAGGGAGATTCACTCTGTGTCTGACCCCGAGAGTGTTTGATGGGACCGTGCAGAGGAATAATCACTGCGTGTCTGACCCACGGAGTGTTTGATGGGACCGTGTAGAGGAATAATCATTCTGTGTCTTACCCCGGTAGTGTTTGATGGGACCGTGTAGAGGAATATTCACGCTGTGTCTGAACCCGGGAGTGTGTGATGGGACGGTGTTGAAGGAGATTCACACTGTGTCTGACCCCGGGAGTGTGTGATGGGACGGTGTGGAGGAATAATCCCTCTGTGTCTGACCCCGGGAGTGTTTGAGTGGACCGTGTAGATCAATAATCACTCTGTGTCTGACCTCGGGAGTGTGTGATGGGACGGTGTGGAGGGAGACTCACCCTGTGTCCGACACCGGGAGTGTTTGATGGAACCGTGAAGAGGAATAATCACTCTGTGTTTGACCACGGGAGTGTGTGATGCGTCGGTGTAGAGGATAAATCACTCTGTGTCTGACCCCGGGAGAGTTTGTTGGGGCCGTGTAGAGGAATACTCACTCTGTGTCTGACCCCGGGAGTGTTTGATGGGACCGTGTAGAGGAATAATCACTCTGTGTCTGACCCCGGGAGTGTGTGATGGTACCGTGTAGAGGAATAATCTCTCTGTGTCTGAAGCCGGGAGTGTTGGATGGTACCGTGTAGAGGAATAATCTCTCTGTTTCTGACCCCGGGAGTGTTTGATGGTACCGTGTAGAGGAATAATCTGTCTGTGTCTGACCCCGGGAGTGTGTGATGGGACGGTGTGGTTTGAGATTCACTCTGTGTCTGACCCCGGGAGTGTTTGATGGGACCTTGTAGTGGAATAATCATACTGTGTCTTACCCGGGGAGTGTTTGATGGGACCGTGTAGAGGAATAATCACTCTGTGTCTGACCCCCGGGAGCGTTTGATGGGACCGTGTAGAGGAATAATCACTCTGTGTCTGACCCCGGGAGAGTTTGATGGGGCCGTGTAGAGGAATAATAACTCTGTGTCTGACCCCGGGAGTGTTTGATTGGACCGTGTAGAGGAATATTCACGCTGTGTCTGACCCCGGGAGTGTGTGATGGGACTGTGTTGAAGGAGATTCACACTGTGTCTGACCCCGGGAGTGTGTGATGGGACGGTGTGGAGGGAGATTCGCACTGTGTCTGACCCCGGCAGTGTTTGATGGGACCGTGTTGAGGAATAATCCCTCTGTGTCTGACCCCGGGAGTGTTTGATTGGACCGTGTAGAGGTATAATCACTCTGTGTCTGACCCAGGGAGTGTTTGATGGGACCGTGTAGATCAATAATCACTCTGTGTCTGACCTCGGTAGTGTGTGATGGGAAGGTGTGGAGGGAGATTCACCCTGTGTCTGACCCCGGGAGTGTTTGATGGAACCGTGTAGAGGAATAATCACTCTGTGTCTGACCCTGGGAGAGTGTGATGGGACGGCGTGGAGGGAGATTCACTCTGTGTCTGACCCCGAGAGTGTTTGATGGGACCGTGCAGAGGAATAATCACTGTGTGTCTGACCCACGGAGTGTTTAATGGGACCGTGTAGAGGAATAATCACTCTGTGTCTGACCCCGGGAGTGTTCGATGGGACGGTGTAGAGGAATAATCAATCTGTGACTGACCCCCGGAGTGTGTGATGGGACGGTGTGGAGGGAGATTCACTCTGTGTCTGACCCCGGCAGTGTTTGATGGGACCGTGTTGAGGAATAATCCCTCTGTGTCTGACACCGGGAGTGTTTGATGGGACCGTGTAGATCAATAATCACTCTGTGTCTGACGCCGGGAGTGTGTGATGGGACGGTGAGGAGGAAGATTCACCCTGTGTCTGACCCCGGGAGTGTTTGATGGAACCGTGCAGAGGAATAATCACTCTCTGTTTGACCACGGGAGTGTATGATGCGTCGGTGTAGAGAAATAATCACTCAGTGTCTGACCACGGGAGTGTGTGATGGGACGGTGTGGCGGGAGATTCACTCTGTGTCTGACCCCAGGAGAGTGTGATGGGCGGTGTAGAGGAATAATCACTCTGTGGCTGACCCCTGGAGTGTTTGATTGGACCGTGTAGAGGAATAATCACTCTGTGTCTGACCCAGGGAGTGTATGATGGGACGGTGTGGATAGAAATTCACTCTGTGTCTGACCCCGGGAGTGTTTGATGGGCGGTGTGGAGGGAGATTCAGTCTGTGTCTGACCCCGGGAGTGTGTGATGGGACGATTTGCAGGTAGATTCACTCTGTGTCTGACCCAGGGAGTGTGTGATGTGCGGTGTAGAGGAACATTCACTCTGTGTCTGAACCCGGGAGTGTGAGATGGGACCGTGTGGAGCAATATTCACTCTGTGTCTGACCCCGGGAGTGTTTGATCGGACCGTGGAGAAGAATAATCACTCTGTGTCTGAACAGGGTAGTGTGTGAAGGGACGGTGTGGAGGGAGATTCACTCTGTGTATGACCCCGGGAGTGTTTGATGGGACCGTGTAGAGGAATAATCACTCTGTGTCTGACCCGGGGAGTGTGTAATGGGACGGTGTCGAGGGAGATTCACTCTGTGACTGACCCCGGCAGTGTTTGATGGGACCGTGTTGAGGAATAATCCTTCCGTGTCTGACCCCAGAAGTGTTTGATGGGACCGTGCAGAGGAATAATCACTGTGTGTCTGACCCACGGAGTGTTTGATGGTACAGTGTAGAGGAATAATCGCTCTGTGTCTGACCCCCGGGAGTGTTTGATGGGACCGTGTAGAGGAATAATCACTCTGCGTCTGACCCCGGGAGCGTGAGATGGGATCGTGTAGAGCAATAATCACTCTGTGTCTGACCCCGGGAGTGTTTGATGGTATCGTGTAGAGGAATAATCTCTCTGTTTCTGACCCCGGGATTGAGTGATGGGACGGTGTGGATTGAGATTCACTCTGTGTCTGACCCCGGGAGTGTTTGATGGGACCTTGTAGTGGAATAATCACTCTGTGTCTTACCCCGGGAGTGTTTGATGGGACCGTGTACAGGAATATTCACGTTTTGTCTGACCCAGGGAGTGTGTGATGGGACAGTGTTGAAGGAGATTCACACTGTGTCTGACCCCGGGAGTGTGTGATGGGACGGTGCGGAGGGAGATACACTCTGTGTCTGAACACGGTAGTGTGTGAAGGGACGGTGTGGAGGGAAATTCACTCTGTGTATGACCCCGGGAGTGTTTGATGGGACCGTGTAGAGGAATAATCACTCTGTGTATGACCCCGGGAGTGTGTGATGGGACGGTGTGGAGGGAGATTCACTCTGTGTCTGACCCCGGCAGTGTTTGATGGGACCGTGTTGAGGAATAATCCTTCTGTGTCTGACCCCAGAAGTGTTTGATTGGACCGTGTAGAGGTATAATCACTCTGTGACTGACCCCGGGAGTGTATGATGGGACGGTGTGGATATAAATTCACTCTGTGTCTGACCCCGGGAGTGTTTGATGGGACCGTGCAGAGGAATAATCACTGTGTGTCTGACCCACGGAGTGTTTGATGGTACAGTGTAGAGGAATAATCACTCTGTGTCTGACCCCGGGAGAGTGTGATGGGACGGCGTGGAGGGAGATTCTCTCTGTGTCTGACCCCGAGAGTGTTTGATGGGACCGTGCAGAGGAATAATCACTGCGTGTCAGACCCACGGAGTGTTTGATGGGACCGTGTAGAGGAATAATCACTCTGTGTCTGACCCCGGGAGTGTTTGATGGGGCCGTGTAGAGGAATAATCACTCTGTGTCTGACCCCGGGAGTGTTTGATGGGACGTGTAGAGGAATATTCACGCTGTGTCTGAACCCGGGAGTGTGTGATGGGACGGTGTTGAAGGAGATTCACACTGTGTCCGACCCCGGGAGTGTGTGATGGGACGGTGTGGAGGGAGATTCACTCTGTGTCTGACCCCAGCAGTGCTTGATGGGACCGTGTTGAGGAATAATCCCTCTGTGTCTGACCCCGGGAGTGTTTGATTGGACCGTGTAGATCAATAATCACTCTGTGTCTGAGCCCGGGAGTGTGTGATGGGACGGTGTGGAGTGAGATTCACCCTGTGTCTGACCCCGGGAGTGTTTGATGGAACCGTGTAGTGGAATAATCACTCTGTGTCTGACCCACGGATTGTTTGATGGGACCGTGTAGATCAATAATCACTCTGTGTCTGACCTCGGGAGTGTGTGATGGGTCGGTGTGGATGGAGACTCACCCTGTGTCTGACACCGGGAGTGTTTGATGGGACCGTGTAGAGGAATAATCACTCTGTGTTTGACCACGGGAGTGTGTGATGCGTCGGTGTAGAGGATAAATCACTCTGTGTCTGAGCACCGGAGTGTGTGTTGGGACGGTGTGGAGGGAGATTCACTCTGTGTCTGACCCCGGGAGTGTTTGATGGGACCGTGTAGAGGAATAATCCCTCTGTGTCTGACCGCGGGAGTGTTTGATTGGACCGTGTAGAGGTATAATCTCTCTGTGTCTGACCCCGGGAGTGTTTGATGGGACCGTGTAGATCAATAATCACTCTGTTTCTGACCTCGGGAGTGTGTGATAGGACGGTGTGGAGGAGACTCACCCTGTGTCTGACACCGGGATTGTTTGATGGAACCGTGTAGAGGAATTATCACTCTGTGTTTGACCACGGGAGTGTGTGATGCATCGGTGTAGAGGGTAAATCACTCTGTGTCTGAGCACCGGAGTGTGTGTTGGGACGGTGTGGAGGGAGATTCACTCTGTGTCTGACCCCGGGATTGTTTGATGGGACCGTGTAGAGGAATAATCACTCTGTGTCTGACCACGGGCGTGTGTGATTGGACGGTGTGGAGGGAGATTCACTCTGTGTCTGACCCCGGGAGAGTGTGATGGGCGGTGTAGAGGAATAATCGCTCTGAGGCTGACACCGGGAGTGTTTGATTGGACTGTGTAGAGGAATAATCACTCTGTGTCTGACCAGGGAGTGTATGATGGGACGGTGTGGATATAAATTCACTCTGTGTCTGACCCCGGGAGTGTTTGATGGGACGGTGTGGAGGGAGATTCAGTCTGTGTCTGTCCCCGGGAGTGTGTGATGGGACGCTTTGCAGGGAGATTCACTCTGTGTCTGACCCAGGGAGTGTGTGATGTGCGGTGTAGAGGAACATTCACTCTATGTCAGACCCCGGGAATGTGAGATGGGACCGAGTAGAGCAATAATCACTCTGTGTCTGACCCCGGGAGTTTTTGATCGGACCGTGGAGAAGAATAATCACTCTGTGCCTGAACACGGTCGTGTGTGATGGGACGGTGTGGAGGGAGATTCACTCTGTGTCTGACCCCGGGAGTGTTTGATGGTATCGTGTAGAGGAATAATCTCTCTATGTCTGACCCCGGGAGTGTTTGATGGGACCGTGTAGAGGAATAATCACTCTGTGTCTGACACCGGGGAGCGTTTGGTGGGACCGTGGAGAGGAATAATCACTCTGTGTCTGACCCCGGGAGAGTTTGATGGGGCCGTGTAGAGGAATAATCACTCTGTGTCTGAACCCGGGATTGTTTGATGGTACCGTGTAGAGGAATAATCACTCTGTGTCTGACCCCGGGAGTGTTTGATGGGACGTGTAGAGGAATATTCACGCTGTGTCTGAACCCGGGAGTGTGTGATGGGACGGTGTTGAAGGAGATTCACACTGTGTCTGACCCCGGGAGTGTGTGATGGGACGGTGTGGAGGAAGATTCACTCTGTGTCTGACCCCGAGAGTGTTTGATGGGACCGTGCAGAGGAATAATCACTGCGTGTCTGACCCACGGAGTGTTTGATGGGACCGTGTAGAGGAATAATCACTCTGTGTCTGACCCCGGGAGTGTTTGATGGGGCCGTGTAGAGGAATAATCACTCTGTGTCTGACCCCGGGAGTGTTTGATGGGACGTGTAGAGGAATATTCACGCTGTGTCTGAACCCGGGAGTGTGTGATGGGACGGTGTTGAAGGAGATTCACACTGTGTCTGACCCCGGGAGTGTGTGATGGGACGGTGTGGAGGGAGATTCACTCTGTGTCTGACCCCAGCAGTGTTTGATGGGACCGTGTTGAGGAATAATCCCTCTGTGTCTGACACCGGGAGTGTTTGATTGGACCGTGTAGATCAATAATCACTCTGTGTCTGACCCCGGGAGTGTGTGATGGGACGGTGTGGAGTGAGATTCACCCTGTGTCTGACCCCGGGAGTGTTTGATGGAACCGTGTAGTGGAATAATCACTCTGTGCTTGACCACGGGAGTGTGTGAGGCGTCGGAGTAGAGGATTAATCACTCTGTGTCTGACCACCGGAGTGTGTGATGGGACGGTGTGGAGGGAGATTCACTCTGTGTCTGACCCCGGGAGTGTTTGATGGGACCGTGTGGAGGAATAATCACTCAGTGTCTGACCACGGGAGTGTGTGATGGGACGGTGTGGAGGGAGATTCACTCTGTGTCTGACCCCGGGAGAGTGTGATGGGCGGTGTAGAGAAATAATCAATCTGTGGCTGACCCCGGGAGTGTTTGATTGGATCGTGTAGAGGAATAATCACTCTGTGTCTGACCCAGGGAGTGTATGATGGGACGGTGTGGATATAAATTCACTCTGTGTCTGACCCCGGGAGTGTTTGATGGGACGGTGTGGAGGGAGATTCAGTCTGTGTCTGACCCCGGGAGTGTGTGATGGGACGATTTGCAGGGAGATTCACTCTGTGTCCGACCCAGGGAGTGTGTGATGTGCGGTGTAGAGGAACATTCACTCTGTGTCTGAACCCGAGAGTGTGAGATCGGACCGTGTAGAGCAATAATCACTCTGTGTCTGACCCCGGGAGTGTTTGATGGGACCGTGTAGAGGAATAATCACTGTGTGTCTGACCCCGGGAGTGTGTGATGTGCGGTGTAGAGGAACATTCACTCTGTGTCTGACCCCGGGAGTGTGAGATGACACCGTGTAGAGCAATATTCACTCTGTATCTGACCCCGGGAGTGTTTGATTGGACCTTGTAGTGGAATAATCATTCTGTGTCTTACCCCGGGAGTGTTTGATGGGACCGTGTAGAGGAATAATCACTCCGTGTCTGACACAGGGAATTTGTGACGGGACGGTGTGGAGGGAGATTCAATCAGTCTGACCCCGGGAGTGTTTGATGGGACCGTGTAGAGGAATAATCTCTCTGTGTCTGACCCCGGGAGTGTTTGATGGTACCGTGTAGAGGAATAAACACTCTGTGTCTGACCCCGGGAGAGTGTGATGGGACGGCGTGGAGGGAGATTCACTCTGTGTCTGACCCCGAGAGTGTTTGATGGGACCGTGCAGAGGAATAATCACTGCGTGTCTGACCCACGGAGTGTTTGATGGGACCGTGTAGAGGAATAATCACTCTGTGTCTGACCCCGGGAGTGTTTGATGGGACCTTGTAGTGGAATAATCATTCTGTGTCTTACCCCGGTAGTGTTTGATGGGACCGTGTAGAGGAATATTCACGCTGTTTCTGAACCCGGGAGTGTGTGATGGGACGGTGTTGAAGGAGATTCACACTGTGTCTGACCCCGGGAGTGTGTGATGGGACGGTGTGGAGGAATAATCCCTCTGTGTCTGACCCCGGGAGTGTTTGAGTGGACCGTGTAGATCAATAATCACTCTGTGTCTGACCTCGGGAGTGTGTGATGGGACGGTGTGGAGGGAGACTCACCCTGTGTCCGACACCGGGAGTGTTTGATGGAACCGTGAAGAGGAATAATCACTCTGTGTTTGACCACGGGAGTGTGTGATGCGTCGGTGTAGAGGATAAATCACTCTGTGTCTGACCCCGGGAGTGTTTGATGGGGCCGTGTAGAGGAATTATCACTCTGTGTCCGACCCCGGGAGTGTGTGATGGGACGGTGTGGAGGGAGATTCACTCTGTGTCTGACCCCAGCAGTGCTTGATGGGACCGTGTTGAGGAATAATCCCTCTGTGTCTGACCCCGGGAGTGTTTGATTGGACCGTGTAGATCAATAATCACTCTGTGTCTGAGCCCGGGAGTGTGTGATGGGACGGTGTGGAGTGAGATTCACCCTGTGTCTGACCCCGGGAGTGTTTGATGGAACCGTGTAGTGGAATAATCACTCTGTGTCTGACCCACGGATTGTTTGATGGGACCGTGTAGATCAATAATCACTCTGTGTCTGACCTCGGGAGTGTGTGATGGGTCGGTGTGGATGGAGACTCACCCTGTGTCTGACACCGGGAGTGTTTGATGGGACCGTGTAGAGGAATAATCACTCTGTGTTTGACCACGGGAGTGTGTGATGCGTCGGTGTAGAGGATAAATCACTCTGTGTCTGAGCACCGGAGTGTGTGTTGGGACGAGGTGGAGGGAGATTCACTCTGTGTCTGACCCCGGGAGTGTTTGATGGGACCGTGTAGAGGAATAATCCCTCTGTGTCTGACCGCGGGAGTGTTTGATTGGACCGTGTAGAGGTATAATCTCTCTGTGTCTGACCCCGGGAGTGTTTGATGGGACCGTGTAGATCAATAATCACTCTGTTTCTGACCTCGGGAGTGTGTGATAGGACGGTGTGGAGGAGACTCACCCTGTGTCTGACACCGGGATTGTTTGATGGAACCGTGTAGAGGAATTATCACTCTGTGTTTGACCACGGGAGTGTGTGATGCATCGGTGTAGAGGGTAAATCACTCTGTGTCTGAGCACCGGAGTGTGTGTTGGGACGGTGTGGAGGGAGATTCACTCTGTGTCTGACCCCGGGATTGTTTGATGGGACCGTGTAGAGGAATAATCACTCTGTGTCTGACCACGGGCGTGTGTGATTGGACGGTGTGGAGGGAGATTCACTCTGTGTCTGACCCCGGGAGAGTGTGATGGGCGGTGTAGAGGAATAATCGCTCTGAGGCTGACACCGGGAGTGTTTGATTGGACTGTGTAGAGGAATAATCACTCTGTGTCTGACCAGGGAGTGTATGATGGGACGGTGTGGATATAAATTCACTCTGTGTCTGACCCCGGGAGTGTTTGATGGGACGGTGTGGAGGGAGATTCAGTCTGTGTCTGTCCCCGGGAGTGTGTGATGGGACGCTTTGCAGGGAGATTCACTCTGTGTCTGACCCAGGGAGTGTGTGATGTGCGGTGTAGAGGAACATTCACTCTATGTCAGACCCCGGGAATGTGAGATGGGACCGAGTAGAGCAATAATCACTCTGTGTCTGACCCCGGGAGTTTTTGATCGGACCGTGGAGAAGAATAATCACTCTGTGCCTGAACACGGTCGTGTGTGATGGGACGGTGTGGAGGGAGATTCACTCTGTGTCTGACCCCGGGAGTGTTTGATGGTATCGTGTAGAGGAATAATCTCTCTATGTCTGACCCCGGGAGTGTTTGATGGGACCGTGTAGAGGAATAATCACTCTGTGTCTGACACCGGGGAGCGTTTGGTGGGACCGTGGAGAGGAATAATCACTCTGTGTCTGACCCCGGGAGAGTTTGATGGGGCCGTGTAGAGGAATAATCACTCTGTGTCTGAACCCGGGATTGTTTGATGGTACCGTGTAGAGGAATAATCACTCTGTGTCTGACCCCGGGAGTGTTTGATGGGACGTGTAGAGGAATATTCACGCTGTGTCTGAACCCGGGAGTGTGTGATGGGACGGTGTTGAAGGAGATTCACACTGTGTCTGACCCCGGGAGTGTGTGATGGGACGGTGTGGAGGGAGATTCACTCTGTGTCTGACCCCGAGAGTGTTTGATGGGACCGTGCAGAGGAATAATCACTGCGTGTCTGACCCACGGAGTGTTTGATGGGACCGTGTAGAGGAATAATCACTCTGTGTCTGACCCCGGGAGTGTTTGATGGGGCCGTGTAGAGGAATAATCACTCTGTGTCTGACCCCGGGAGTGTTTGATGGGACGTGTAGAGGAATATTCACGCTGTGTCTGAACCCGGGAGTGTGTGATGGGACGGTGTTGAAGGAGATTCACACTGTGTCTGACCCCGGGAGTGTGTGATGGGACGGTGTGGAGGGAGATTCACTCTGTGTCTGACCCCAGCAGTGTTTGATGGGACCGTGTTGAGGAATAATCCCTCTGTGTCTGACACCGGGAGTGTTTGATTGGACCGTGTAGATCAATAATCACTCTGTGTCTGACCCCGGGAGTGTGTGATGGGACGGTGTGGAGTGAGATTCACCCTGTGTCTGACCCCGGGAGTGTTTGATGGAACCGTGTAGTGGAATAATCACTCTGTGCTTGACCACGGGAGTGTGTGAGGCGTCGGAGTAGAGGATTAATCACTCTGTGTCTGACCACCGGAGTGTGTGATGGGACGGTGTGGAGGGAGATTCACTCTGTGTCTGACCCCGGGAGTGTTTGATGGGACCGTGTGGAGGAATAATCACTCAGTGTCTGACCACGGGAGTGTGTGATGGGACGGTGTGGAGGGAGATTCACTCTGTGTCTGACCCCGGGAGAGTGTGATGGGCGGTGTAGAGAAATAATCAATCTGTGGCTGACCCCGGGAGTGTTTGATTGGATCGTGTAGAGGAATAATCACTCTGTGTCTGACCCAGGGAGTGTATGATGGGACGGTGTGGATATAAATTCACTCTGTGTCTGACCCCGGGAGTGTTTGATGGGACGGTGTGGAGGGAGATTCAGTCTGTGTCTGACCCCGGGAGTGTGTGATGGGACGATTTGCAGGGAGATTCACTCTGTGTCCGACCCAGGGAGTGTGTGATGTGCGGTGTAGAGGAACATTCACTCTGTGTCTGAACCCGAGAGTGTGAGATCGGACCGTGTAGAGCAATAATCACTCTGTGTCTGACCCCGGGAGTGTTTGATGGGACCGTGTAGAGGAAAAATCACTGTGTGTCTGACCCCGGGAGTGTGTGATGTGCGGTGTAGAGGAACATTCACTCTGTGTCTGACCCCGGGAGTGTGAGATGACACCGTGTAGAGCAATATTCACTCTGTATCTGACCCCGGGAGTGTTTGATTGGACCTTGTAGTGGAATAATCATTCTGTGTCTTACCCCGGGAGTGTTTGATGGGACCGTGTAGAGGAATAATCACTCCGTGTCTGACACAGGGAATTTGTGACGGGACGGTGTGGAGGGAGATTCAATCAGTCTGACCCCGGGAGTGTTTGATGGGACCGTGTAGAGGAATAATCTCTCTGTGTCTGACCCCGGGAGTGTTTGATGGTACCGTGTAGAGGAATAAACACTCTGTGTCTGACCCCGGGAGAGTGTGATGGGACGGCGTGGAGGGAGATTCACTCTGTGTCTGACCCCGAGAGTGTTTGATGGGACCGTGCAGAGGAATAATCACTGCGTGTCTGACCCACGGAGTGTTTGATGGGACCGTGTAGAGGAATAATCACTCTGTGTCTGACCCCGGGAGTGTTTGATGGGACCTTGTAGTGGAATAATCATTCTGTGTCTTACCCCGGTAGTGTTTGATGGGACCGTGTAGAGGAATATTCACGCTGTTTCTGAACCCGGGAGTGTGTGATGGGACGGTGTTGAAGGAGATTCACACTGTGTCTGACCCCGGGAGTGTGTGATGGGACGGTGTGGAGGAATAATCCCTCTGTGTCTGACCCCGGGAGTGTTTGAGTGGACCGTGTAGATCAATAATCACTCTGTGTCTGACCTCGGGAGTGTGTGATGGGACGGTGTGGAGGGAGACTCACCCTGTGTCCGACACCGGGAGTGTTTGATGGAACCGTGAAGAGGAATAATCACTCTGTGTTTGACCACGGGAGTGTGTGATGCGTCGGTGTAGAGGATAAATCACTCTGTGTCTGACCCCGGGAGTGTTTGATGGGGCCGTGTAGAGGAATTATCACTCTGTGTCTGACCCCGGGAGTGTTTGATGGGACCGTGTAGAGGAATATTCACGCTGTGTCTGAACCCGGGAGTGTGTGATGGGACGGTGTTGAAGGAGATTCACACTGTGTCTGACCCCGGGAGTGTGTGATGGGACGGTGTGGAGGGAGATTCACTCTGTGTCTGACCCCAGCAGTGTTTGATGGGACGTGTTGAGGAATAATCCCTCTGTGTCTGACCACGGGAGTGTTTGATTGGACCGTGTAGAGGTATAATCACTCTGTGTCTGACCCCGGGAGTGTTTGATGGGACGGTGTGGAGGGAGATTCACCCTGTGTCTGACCCCGGGAGTGTTTGATGGAACCGTGTAGTGGAATAATCACTCTGTGTTTGACCACGGGAGTGTGTGAGGCGTCGGAGTAGAGGATTAATCACTCTGTGTCTGACCACCGGAGTGTGTGATGGGACGGTGTGGAGGGAGATTCACTCTGTGTCTGACCCCGGGAGTGTTTGATGGGACCGTGTGGAGGAATAATCACTCAGTGTCTGACCACGGGAGTGTGTGATGGGACGGTGTGGAGGGAGATTCACTCTGTGTCTGACCCCGGGAGAGTGTGATGGGCGGTGTAGAGGAATAATCAATCTGTGGCTGACCCCGGGAGTGTTTGATTGGAACGTGTAGAGGAATAATCACTCTGTGTCTGACCCAGGGAGTGTATGATGGGACGGTGTGGATATAAATTCACTCTGTGTCTGACCCCGGGAGTGTTTGATGGGACGGTGTGGAGGGAGATTCAGTCTGTGTCTGACCCCGGGAGTGTGTGATGGGACGATTTGCAGGGAGATTCACTCTGTGTCTGACCCAGGGAGTGTGTGATGTGCGGTGTAGAGGAACATTCACTCTGTGTCTGAACCCGAGAGTGTGAGATGGGACCGGGTAGAGCAATAATCACTCTGTGTCTGACCCCGGGAGTGTTTGATCGGACGGTGGAGAAGAATAATCACTCTGTGTCTGAACACGGTAGTGTGTGAAGGGACGGTGTGGTGGGAGATTCACTCTGTGTCTGACCCCGGGAGTGTTTGATGGGACCGTGTAGAGGAATAATCACTCTGTGTCTGACCCCGGGAGAGTTTGATGGGGCCGTGTAGAGGAATAATCACTCTGTGTCTGACCCCGGGATTGTTTGATGGGACCGTGTAGAGGAATATTCACGCTGTGTCTGACCCCGGGAGTGTGTGATGGGACGGTGTTGAAGGAGATTCACACTGCGTCCGACCCCGGGAGTGTGTGATGGGACGGTGTGGGGGGAGATTCACTCTGTGTCTGACCCCGGCAGTGTTTGATGGGACCGTGTAGATCAATAATCACTCTGTGTCTGACCTCGGGAGTGTGTGATGGGACGGTGTGGATGGAGACTCACCCTGTGTCTGACACCGGGAGTGTTTGATGGAACCGTGTAGAGGAATAATCACTCTGTGTTTGACCACGGGAGTGTGTGGTGCGTCGGTGTAGAGGATAAATCACTCTGTGTCTGAGCACCGGAGTGTGTGTTGGGACGGTGTGGAGGGAGAGTCACTCTGTGTCTGACCCCGGGAGTGTTTGATGGGACCGTGTAGAGGAATAATCACTCTGTGTCTGACCACGTGCGTGTGTGATTGGACGGTGTGCAGGGAGATTCACTCTGTGTCTGACCCCGGGAGTGTTTGATTGGACTGTGTAGAGGAATAATCACTCTGTGTCTGACCAGGGAGTGTATGATGGGACGGTGTGGATAATAATTCACTCTGTGTCTGACCCCGGGAGTGTTTGATGGGACGGTGTGGAGGGAGAATCAGTCTGTGTCTGACCCCGGGAGTGTGTGATGGGACGATTTGCAGGGAGATTCACTCTGTGTCTGACCCAGGGAGTGTGTGATGTGCGGTGTAGAGGAACATTCACTCTGTGTCTGACCACGGGAGTGTGAGATGGGACCGTGTAGAGCAATAATCACTGTGTCTGACCCCGGGAGTTTTTGATCGGACCGTGGAGAAGAATAATCACTCTGTGCCTGAACACGGTCGTGTGTGATGGGACGGTGTGGAGGGAGATTCACTCTGTGTCTGACCCCGGGAGTGTTTGATGGTATCGTGTAGAGGAATAATCTCTCTATGTCTGACCCCGGGAGTGTTTGATGGGACCGTGTAGAGGAATAATCACTCTGTGTCTGACACCGGGGAGCGTTTGGTGGGACCGTGGAGAGGAATAATCACTCTGTGTCTGACCCCGGGAGAGTTTGATGGGGCCGTGTAGAGGAATAATCACTCTGTGTCTGAACCCGGGATTGTTTGATGGTACCGTGTAGAGGAATAATCACTCTGTGTCTGACCCCGGGAGTGTTTGATGGGACGTGTAGAGGAATATTCACGCTGTGTCTGAACCCGGGAGTGTGTGATGGGACGGTGTTGAAGGAGATTCACACTGTGTCTGACCCCGGGAGTGTGTGATGGGACGGTGTGGAGGGAGATTCACTCTGTGTCTGACCCCGAGAGTGTTTGATGGGACCGTGCAGAGGAATAATCACTGCGTGTCTGACCCACGGAGTGTTTGATGGGACCGTGTAGAGGAATAATCACTCTGTGTCTGACCCCGGGAGTGTTTGATGGGGCCGTGTAGAGGAATAATCACTCTGTGTCTGACCCCGGGAGTGTTTGATGGGACCGTGTAGATCAATAATCACTCTGTGTCTGACCCCGGGAGTGTGTGATGGGACGGTGTGGAGTGAGATTCACCCTGTGTCTGACCCCGGGAGTGTTTGATGGAACCGTGTAGTGGAATAATCACTCTGTGCTTGACCACGGGAGTGTGTGAGGCGTCGGAGTAGAGGATTAATCACTCTGTGTCTGACCACCGGAGTGTGTGATGGGACGGTGTGGAGGGAGATTCACTCTGTGTCTGACCCCGGGAGTGTTTGATGGGACCGTGTGGAGGAATAATCACTCAGTGTCTGACCACGGGAGTGTGTGATGGGACGGTGTGGAGGGAGATTCACTCTGTGTCTGACCCCGGGAGAGTGTGATGGGCGGTGTAGAGAAATAATCAATCTGTGGCTGACCCCGGGAGTGTTTGATTGGATCGTGTAGAGGAATAATCACTCTGTGTCTGACCCAGGGAGTGTATGATGGGACGGTGTGGATATAAATTCACTCTGTGTCTGACCCCGGGAGTGTTTGATGGGACGGTGTGGAGGGAGATTCAGTCTGTGTCTGACCCCGGGAGTGTGTGATGGGACGATTTGCAGGGAGATTCACTCTGTGTCCGACCCAGGGAGTGTGTGATGTGCGGTGTAGAGGAACATTCACTCTGTGTCTGAACCCGAGAGTGTGAGATCGGACCGTGTAGAGCAATAATCACTCTGTGTCTGACCCCGGGAGTGTTTGATGGGACCGTGTAGAGGAATAATCACTGTGTGTCTGACCCCGGGAGTGTGTGATGTGCGGTGTAGAGGAACATTCACTCTGTGTCTGACCCCGGGAGTGTGAGATGACACCGTGTAGAGCAATATTCACTCTGTATCTGACCCCGGGAGTGTTTGATTGGACCTTGTAGTGGAATAATCATTCTGTGTCTTACCCCGGGAGTGTTTGATGGGACCGTGTAGAGGAATAATCACTCCGTGTCTGACACAGGGAATTTGTGACGGGACGGTGTGGAGGGAGATTCAATCAGTCTGACCCCGGGAGTGTTTGATGGGACCGTGTAGAGGAATAATCTCTCTGTGTCTGACCCCGGGAGTGTTTGATGGTACCGTGTAGAGGAATAAACACTCTGTGTCTGACCCCGGGAGAGTGTGATGGGACGGCGTGGAGGGAGATTCACTCTGTGTCTGACCCCGAGAGTGTTTGATGGGACCGTGCAGAGGAATAATCACTGCGTGTCTGACCCACGGAGTGTTTGATGGGACCGTGTAGAGGAATAATCACTCAGTGTCTGACCCCGGGAGTGTTTGATGGGACCTTGTAGTGGAATAATCATTCTGTGTCTTACCCCGGTAGTGTTTGATGGGACCGTGTAGAGGAATATTCACGCTGTTTCTGAACCCGGGAGTGTGTGATGGGACGGTGTTGAAGGAGATTCACACTGTGTCTGACCCCGGGAGTGTGTGATGGGACGGTGTGGAGGAATAATCCCTCTGTGTCTGACCCCGGGAGTGTTTGAGTGGACCGTGTAGATCAATAATCACTCTGTGTCTGACCTCGGGAGTGTGTGATGGGACGGTGTGGAGGGAGACTCACCCTGTGTCCGACACCGGGAGTGTTTGATGGAACCGTGAAGAGGAATAATCACTCTGTGTTTGACCACGGGAGTGTGTGATGCGTCGGTGTAGAGGATAAATCACTCTGTGTCTGACCCCGGGAGTGTTTGATGGGGCCGTGTAGAGGAATTATCACTCTGTGTCTGACCCCGGGAGTGTTTGATGGGACCGTGTAGAGGAATATTCACGCTGTGTCTGAACCCGGGAGTGTGTGATGGGACGGTGTTGAAGGAGATTCACACTGTGTCTGACCCCGGGAGTGTGTGATGGGACGGTGTGGAGGGAGATTCACTCTGTGTCTGACCCCAGCAGTGTTTGATGGGACGTGTTGAGGAATAATCCCTCTGTGTCTGACCACGGGAGTGTTTGATTGGACCGTGTAGAGGTATAATCACTCTGTGTCTGACCCCGGGAGTGTTTGATGGGACGGTGTGGAGGGAGATTCACCCTGTGTCTGACCCCGGGAGTGTTTGATGGAACCGTGTAGTGGAATAATCACTCTGTGTTTGACCACGGGAGTGTGTGAGGCGTCGGAGTAGAGGATTAATCACTCTGTGTCTGACCACCGGAGTGTGTGATGGGACGGTGTGGAGGGAGATTCACTCTGTGTCTGACCCCGGGAGTGTTTGATGGGACCGTGTGGAGGAATAATCACTCAGTGTCTGACCACGGGAGTGTGTGATGGGACGGTGTGGAGGGAGATTCACTCTGTGTCTGACCCCGGGAGAGTGTGATGGGCGGTGTAGAGGAATAATCAATCTGTGGCTGACCCCGGGAGTGTTTGATTGGAACGTGTAGAGGAATAATCATTCTGTGTCTGACCCAGGGAGTGTATGATGGGACGGTGTGGATATAAATTCACTCTGTGTCTGACCCCGGGAGTGTTTGATGGGACGGTGTGGAGGGAGATTCAGTCTGTGTCTGACCCCGGGAGTGTGTGATGGGACGATTTGCAGGGAGATTCACTCTGTGTCTGACCCAGAGAGTGTGTGATGTGCGGTGTAGAGGAACATTCACTCTGTGTCTGAACCCGAGAGTGTGAGATGGGACCGTGTAGAGCAATAATCACTCTGTGTCTGACCCCGGGAGTGTTTGATCGGACGGTGGAGAAGAATAATCACTCTGTGTCTGAACACGGTAGTGTGTGAAGGGACGGTGTGGTGGGAGATTCACTCTGTGTCTGACCCCGGGAGTGTTTGATGGGACCGTGTAGAGGAATAATCACTCTGTGTCTGACCCCGGGAGAGTTTGATGGGGCCGTGTAGAGGAATAATCACTCTGTGTCTGACCCCGGGATTGTTTGATGGGACCGTGTAGAGGAATATTCACGCTGTGTCTGACCCCGGGAGTGTGTGATGGGACGGTGTTGAAGGAGATTCACACTGCGTCCGACCCCGGGAGTGTGTGATGGGACGGTGTGGGGGGAGATTCACTCTGTGTCTGAACCCGGCAGTGTTTGATGGGACCGTGTAGATCAATAATCACTCTGTGTCTGACCTCGGGAGTGTGTGATGGGACGGTGTGGATGGAGACTCACCCTGTGTCTGACACCGGGAGTGTTTGATGGAACCGTGTAGAGGAATAATCACTCTGTGTTTGACCACGGGAGTGTGTGGTGCGTCGGTGTAGAGGATAAATCACTCTGTGTCTGAGCACCGGAGTGTGTGTTGGGACGGTGTGGAGGGAGAGTCACTCTGTGTCTGACCCCGGGAGTGTTTGATGGGACCGTGTAGAGGAATAATCACTCTGTGTCTGACCACGTGCGTGTGTGATTGGACGGTGTGGAGGGAGATTCACTCTGTGTCTGACCCCGGGAGTGTTTGATTGGACTGTGTAGAGGAATAATCACTCTGTGTCTGACCAGGGAGTGTATGATGGGACGGTGTGGATAATAATTCACTCTGTGTCTGACCCCGGGAGTGTTTGATGGGACGGTGTGGAGGGAGAATCAGTCTGTGTCTGACCCCGGGAGTGTGTGATGGGACGATTTGCAGGGAGATTCACTCTGTGTCTGACCCAGGGAGTGTGTGATGTGCGGTGTAGAGGAACATTCACTCTGTGTCTGACCACGGGAGTGTGAGATGGGACCGTGTAGAGCAATAATCACTGTGTCTGACCCCGGGAGTGTTTGATGGTACCGTGGAGAGGAATAATCACTCTGTGTCTGACCCAGGGGAGAGTTTGATGGGACCGTGTAGAGGAATAATCACTCTGTGTCTGACCCCGGGATTGTTTGATGGGACCGTGTAGAGGAATATTCACGCTGTGTCTGACCCGGGGAGTGTGTGATGGGACGGTGTTGAAGGAGATTCACACTGTGTCTGACCCCGGGAGTGTGTGATGGGACGGTGTGGAGGGAGATTCACTCTGTGTCTGACCCCGGCAGTGTTTGATGGGACCGTGTTGAGGAATAATCCCTCTGTGTATGACCCAGGGAGTGTGTGATGGGACCGTGTGGAGGGAGATTCACTCTGTGTCTGACCCCGGGAGTGTGTGATGGGCGGTGTAGAGGAATAATCACTCTGTGTCTGACCCCGGGAGTTTGTGACGTGACGGTTTGGAGGGAGATTCACTCTGTGTCTGACTCCGGGAGTGTTTCATGGGACCGTGTAGAGGAATAATCACTCTGTGTCTGATCCCCGGGAGCGTTTGATGGGACCGTGTAGAGGAATAATCACTCTGTGTCTGACCCCGGGATAGTTTGATGGGGCCGTGTAGAGGAATAATCACTCTGTGACTGACCAGGGAGTGTATGATGGGACGGTGTGGATATAAATTCACTCTGTGTCTGACCCCGGGAGTGTTTGATGGGACGGTGTGGAGGGAGATTCAGTCTGTGTCTGTCCCCGGGAGTGTGTGATGGGACGATTTGCAGGGAGATTCACTCTGTGTCTGACCCAGGGAGTGTGTGATGTGCGGTGTAGACGAACATTCACTCTGTGTCTGACCCCGGGAGTGTGAGATGGGACCGTGTGGAGGGAGATTCAGTCTGTGTCTGTCCCCGGGAGTGTGTGATGGGACGGTGTGGAGGGAGATTCACTCTGTGTCTGACCCCGGCAGTGTTTGATGGGACCGTGTTGAGGAATAATCCCTCTGTGTCTGACCCCGGGAGTGTTTGATTGGACCGTGTAGAGGTATAATCACTCTGTGTCTGACCCCGGGAGTGTTTGATGGGACCGTGTAGATCAATAATCACTCTGTGTCTGACCTCTGGAGTGTTTGATGGAACCGTGTAGAGGAATAATCAATCTGTGTTTGACCACGGGAGTGTGTGATGCGTCGGTGTGGAGGGAGATTCACTTTGTGTCTGACCCCGGGAGTGTTTGATGGGACCGTGTAGAGGAATAATCACTCTGTGTCTGACCACGGGCGTGTGTGATTGGACGGTGTGGAGGGAGATTCACTCTGTGTCTGACCGCGGGAGAGTGTGATGGGCGGTGTAGAGGAATAATCACTCTGTGGATGACCCCGGGAGTGTTTGATTAGACTGTGTAGAGGAATAATCACTCTGTGTCTGACCAGGGAGTGTATGATGGGACGGTGTGGATATAAATTCACTCTGTGTCTGACCCCCGGAGTGTTTGATGGGACCGTGTAGAGGAATAATCACACTGTGTCTGACACCGGGAGTGTGTGATGGGACGGTGTGTAGGGAGATTCAGTCTGTGTCTGTCCCCGGGAGTGTGTGATGGGACGATTTGCAGGGAGATTCACTCTGTGTCTGACCCAGGGAGTGTGTGATGTGCGGTGTAGAGGGACATTCACTCTGTGTCTGACCCCGGGAGTGTGAGATGGGACCGTGTCGAGCAATAATCACTCTGTGTCTGACCCCGGAAGTGTTTGATGGTATCGTGTAGAGGAATAATCTCACTGTGTCTGACCCCGGGAGTGTTTGATGGTATCGTGTAGAGGAATAATCTCTCTGTGTCTGACCCCGGGAGTGTGTGATGGGACGGTGTGGATTGAGATTCACTCTGTGTCTGACCCCGGGAGTGTTTGATGGGACCATGTAGTGGAATAATCACTCTGTGTCTTACCCCGGGAGTGTTTGATGGGACCGTGCAGAGGAATAATCACACTGTGTCTGACCCCGGGAGAGTTTGATGGGGCCGTGTAGAGGAATAATCACTCTGTGTCTGACCCCGGGAGTGTTTGATGGGACCGTGTAGAGGAATATTCACGTTGTGTCTGACCCCGGGAGTGTGTGATGGGACGGTGTTGAAGGAGATTCACACTGTGTCTGTCCCCGGGAGTGTGTGATGGGACGGTGTGGAGGGAGATACACACTGTGTCTGACCCCGGCAGTGTTTGATGGGACCGTGTTGAGGAATAATCCCTCTGTGTATGACCCAGGGAGTGTGTGATGGGACCGTGTGGAGGGAGATTCACTCTGTGTCTGACCCCGGGAGTGTGTGATGTGACGGTTTGGAGGGAGATTCACTCTGTGTCTGACCCCGGGAGTTTGTGACGTGACGGTTTGGAGGGAGATTCACTCTGTGTCTGACCCCGGGAGTGTTCGCTGGAACCGTGTAGAGGAATAATCACTCTGTCTGACCCCGGGAGTGTGTGTTGGGACGGTGTGGACGGAGATTCACTCTGTGCCTGACCCCGGGAGTGCTTCATGGGACCGTGTAGAGGAATAATCACTCTGTGTCTGATCCCCGGGAGCGTTTGATGGGACCGTGTAGAGGAATAATCACTCTGTTGTTGACCCCGGGATAGTATGATGGGGCCGTGTAGAGGAATAATCACTCTGTGACTGACCAGGGAGTGTATGATGGGACGGTGTGGATATAAATTCACTCTGTGTCTGACCCCGGGAGTGTTTGATGTGCGGTGTAGAGGAACATTCAATCTGTGTCTGACCCCGGGAGTGTGAGATGGGACTGTGTAGAGCAATAATCACTCCGTGTCTGACCCCGGGAGTGTTTGATGGGACCGTGGAGAAGAATAAACACTCTGTGTCTGAACACGGGAGTGTGTGATGGGACGGTGTGGAGGGAGATTCACTCTGTGTCTGACCCCGGGAGTGTTTGATGGGACGGTGTAGAGGAACATTCACTCTGTGTCTGACCCCGGGAGTGTGAGATGGGACCGTGTCGAGCAATAATCACTCTGTGTCTGTCCCCGGGAGTGTGTGATGGGACGATTTGCAGGGAGATTCACTCTGTGTCTGACCCAGGGAGTGTGTGATGTGCGGTGTAGAGGAACATTCACTCTGTGTCTGACCCCGGGAGTGTGCGATGGGACCGAGTAGAGCAATAATCACTCTGTGTCTGACCCCGGGAGTGTTTGATCGCACCGTGGAGAAGAATAATCACTCTGTGCCTGAACACAGTCGTGTGTGAAGGGACGGTGTGGAGGGAGATTCACTCTGTGTCTGACCCCGGGAGTGATTGATGGGACTGTGTAGAGGAATAATCACTCTGTGTATGACCCAGGGAGTGTGTGATGGGACCGTGTGGAGGGAGATTCACTCTGTGCCTGACCCCAGGAGTGTTTGCTAGAACCGTGTAGAGGAATAATCACTCTGTCTGACCACGGGAGTGTGTGTTGGGACGGTGTGGACGGAGATTCACTCTGTGTCTGACCCCGGGAGTGTTTCATGGGACCGTGTAGAGGAATAATCACTCTGTGTCTGATCCCCGGGAGCGTTTGATGGGACCGTGCAGAGGAATAATCACTCTGAGGCTGACCCCGGGAGTGTTTGATTGGACTGTGTAGAGGAATAATCACTCTGTGTCTGACCAGGGAGTGTATGATGGGACGGTGTGGATATAAATTCACTCTGTGTCTGACCCCGGGAGTGTTTGATGGGACGGTGTGTAGGGAGATTCAGTCTGTGTCTGTCCCCGGGAGTGTGTGATGGGACGATTTGCAGGGAGATTCACTCTGTGTCTGACCCAGGGAGTGTGTGATGTGCGGTGTAGAGGAACATTCACTCTGTGTCTGACCCCGGGAGTGTGAGATGGGACCGAGTAGAGCAATAATCACTCTGTGTCTGACCCCGGGAGTGTTTGATCGGACCGTGGAGAAGAATAATCACTCTGTGTCTGAACACGGTCGTGTGTGAAGGGACGGTGTGGAGGGAGATTCACTCTGTGTCTGACCCCGGGAGTGTTTGATGGGACCGTGTAGAGGAATAATCACTCTGTGTCTGACCCGGGAGTGTGTGATGTGCGGTGTAGAGGAACATTCACTCTGTGTCTGACCCCGGGAGTGTGAGATGGGACCGTGTAGAGCAATATTCACTCTGTGTCTGACCCCGGGAGTGTTTGATGGTATCGTGTAGAGGAATAATCTCTCTATGTCTGACCCCGGGAGTGTTTGATGGGACCGTGTAGAGGAATAATCACTCTGTGTCTGACCCCGGGAGAGTTTGATGGGGCCGTTTAGAGGAATAATCACTCTGTGTCTGACCCCGGGATTGTTTGATGGGACCGTGTAGAGGAATATTCTCACTGTGTCTGACCCCGGGAGTGTGTGATGGGACGGTGTGGAGGGAGATTCACTCTGTGTCTGACCCCGGCAGTGTTTGATGGGACCGTGTTGAGGAATAATCCCTCTGTGTCTGACCCCGGGAGTGTTTGATTGGACCGTGTAGAGGTATAATCACTCTGTGTCTGACCCCGGGAGTGTGTGATGTGCGGTGTAGAGGAACATTCACTCTGTGTCTGACCCCGGGAGTGTGAGATGGGACCGTGTAGAGCAATATTCACTCTGTGTCTGACCCCGGGAGTGTTTGATGGTATCGTGTAGAGGAATAATCTCTCTATGTCTGACCCCTGGAGTGTTTGATGGGACCGTGTAGAGGAATAATCACTCTGTGTCTGACCCCGGGAGAGTTTGATGGGGCCGTGTAGAGGAATAATCACTCTGTGTCTGACCCCGGGATTGTTTGATGGGACCGTGTAGAGGAATATTCTCACTGTGTCTGACCCCGGGAGTGTGTGATGGGACGGTGTGGAGGGAGATTCACTCTGTGTCTGACCCCGGCAGTGTTTGATGGGACCGTGTTGAGGAATAATCCCTCTGTGTCTGACCCCGGGAGTGTTTGATTGGACCGTGTAGAGGTATAATCACTCTGTGTCTGACCCCGGGAGTGTTTGATGGGACCGTGTAGATCAATAATCACTCTGTGTTTGACCTCGGGAGTGTTTGATGGAACCGTGTAGAGGAATAATCAATCTGTGTTTGTCCACGGCAGTGTGTGATGCGTCGGTGTGGAGGGAGGTTCACTTTGTGTCTGACCCCGGGAGTGTTTGATCGGACCGTGTAGAGGAATAATCACTCTGTGTCTGACCACGGGCGTGTGTGATTGCACGGTGTGGAGGGAGATTCACTCTGTGTCTGACCGCGGGAGAGTGTGATGGGCGGTGTAGAGGAATAATCACTCTGTGGCTGACCCCGGGAGAGTTTGATTGGACTGTGTAGAGGAATAATCACTCTGTGTCTGACCAGGGAGTGTATGATGGGACGGTGTGGATATAAATTCACTCTGTGTCTGACCCCGGGAGTGTTTGATGGGACGGTGTGGAGGGAGATTCTGTCTGTGTCTGTCCCCGGGAGTGTGTGATGGGACGATTTGCAGGGAGATTCACTCTGTGTCTGACCCAGGGAGTGTGTGATGTGCGGTGTAGAGGAACATTCACTCTGTGTCTGACCCCGGGAGAGTGAGATGGGACAGTGTAGAGCAATAATCACTCCGTGTCTGACCCCGGGAGTGTTTGATGGGACCGTGGAGAAGAATAATCACTCTGTGTCTGAACACGGGAGTGTGTGATGGGACGGTGTGGAGGGAGATTCACTCTGTGTCTGACCCGGGGAGTGTTTGATGGGACGGTGTAGAGGAACATTCACTCTGTGTCTGACCCCGGGAGTGTGAGATGGGACCGTGTCGAGCAATAATCACTCTGTGTCTGACCCCGGGAGTGTTTGATGGTATCGTGTAGAGGAATAATCTCACTGTGTCTGACCCCGGGAGTGTTTGATGGTATCGTGTAGAGGAATAATCTCTCTGTGTCTGACCCCGGGAGTGTGTGATGGGACGGTGTGGATTGAGATTCACTCTGTGTCTGACCCCGGGAGTGTTTAATGGGACCATGTAGTGGAATAATCACTCTGTGTCTTACCCCGGGAGTGTTTGATGGGACCGTGCAGAGGAATAATTACTCTGTGTCTGACCCCGGGAGTGTTTGATGGGACCGTGCAGAGGAATAATCACACTGTGTCTGACCCCGGGAGTGTGTGATGGGCGGTGTAGAGGAATAATCACTCTGTGTCTGACCCCGGGAGTTTGTGACGTGACGGTTTGGAGGGAGATTCACTCTGTGTCTGACCCCGGGAGTGTTTGCTGGGACCGTGTAGAGGAATAATCACTCTGTCTGACCCCGGGAGTGTGTGTTGGGACGGTGTGGACGGAGATTCACTCTGTGTCTGACCCCGGGAGTGTTTCATGGGACCGTGTAGAGGAATAATCACTCTGTGTCAGATCCCCGGGAGCGTTTGATGGGACCGTGTAGAGGAATAATCACTCTGTGTCTGACCCCGGGATTGTTTGATGGGGCCGTGTAGAGGAATAATCACTCTGTGACTGACCAGGGAGTGTATGATGGGACGGTGTGGATATAAATTCACTCTGTGTCTGACCCCGGGAGTGTTTGATGGGACGGTGTGGAGGGAGATTCAGTCTGTGTCTGTCCCCGGGAGTGTGTGATGGGACGATTTGCAGGGAGATTCACTCTGTGTCTGACCCAGGGAGTGTGTGATGTGCGGTGTAGAGGAACATTCACTCTGTGTCTGACCCCGGGAGTGTGAGATGGGACCGTGTAGAGCAATAATCACTCCGTGTCTGACCCCGGGAGTGTTTGATGGGACCGTGGAGAAGAATAATCACTCTGTGTCTGAACACGGGAGTGTGTGATGGGACGGTGTGGAGGGAGATTCACTCTGTGTCTGACCCAGGGAGTGTGTGATGGGACCGTGTCGAGCAATAATCACTCTGTGTCTGTCCCCGGGATTGTGTGATGGGACGATTTGCAGGGAGATTCACTCTGTGTCTGACCCAGGGAGTGTGTGATGTGCGGTGTAGAGGAACATTCACTCTGTGTCTGACCCCGGGAGTGTTTGATCGGACCGTGGAGAAGAATAATCACTCTGTGCCTGAACACGGTCGTGTGTGAAGGGACGGTGTGGAGGGAGATTCACTCTGTGTCTGACCCCGGGAGATTTTGATGGGACCGTGTAGAGGAATAATCACTCTGTGTCTGACCACGGGAGTGTGTGATGTGCGGTGTAGATGAACATTCACTCTGTGTCTGACCCCGGGTGTGTGAGATGGGACCGTGTAGAGCAATATTCACTCTGTGTCTGACCCCGGGAGTGTTTGATGGTATCGTGTAGAGGAATAATCTCTCTATGTCTGACCCCGGGAGTGTTTGATGGGACCGTGTAGAGGAATAATCACTCTGTGTCTGACCCCGGGGAGAGTTTGATGGGACCGTGTAGAGGAATAATCACTCTGTGTCTGACCCCGGGAGAGTTTGATGGGGCCGTGTAGAGAAATAATCACTCTGTGTCTGACCCCGGGATTGTTTGATGGGACCGTGTAGAGGAATATTCACGCTGTGTCTGACCCCGGGAGTGTGTGATGGGACGGTGTTGAAGGAGATTCACACTGTGTCTGACCCCGGGAGTGTGTGATGGGACGGTGTGGAGGGAGATTCACTCTGTGTCTGACCCCGGCAGTGTTTGATGGGACCGTGTTGAGGAATAATCCCTCTGTGTCTGACCCCGGGAGTGTTTGATTGGACCGTGTAGAGGTATAATCACTCTGTGTCTGACCCCGGGAGTGTTTGATGGGACCGTGTAGATCAATAATCACTCTGTGTCTGACCTCGGGAGTGTTTGATGGAACCGTGTAGAGGAATAATCAATCTGTGTTTGACCACGGGAGTGTGTGATGAGTAGGTGTGGAGGGAGATTCACTTTGTGTCTGACCCCGGGAGTGTTTGATGGGACCGTGTAGAGGAATAATCACTCTGTGTCTGACCCCGGGAGTGTTTGATGGGACGGTGTGGAGGGAGATTCAGTCTGTGTCTGACCCAGGGAGTGTGTGATGTGCGGTGTAGAGGAACATTCACTCTGTGTCTGACGCCGGGAGTGTGAGATTGGACCGTGTAGAGCAATAATCACTCCGTGTCTGACCCCGGGAGTGTTTGATGGGACCGTGGAGAAGAATAATCAGTCTCTGTCTGAACACGGGAGTGTGTGATGGGACGGTGTGGAGGGAGATTCACTCTGTGTCTGACCCCGGGAGTGTTTGATGGGACGGTGTAGAGGAACATTCACTCTGTGTCTGACACCGGGAGTGTGAGATGGTATCGTGTAGAGGAATAATCTCACTGTGTCTGACCCCGGGAGTGTTTGATGGTATCGTGTAGAGGAATAATCTCTCTGTGTCTGACCCCGGGAGTGTGTGATGGGACGGTGTGGATTGAGATTCACTCTGTGTCTGACCCCGGGAGTGTTTAATGGGACCATGTAGTGGAATAATCACTCTCTGTCTTACCCCGGGAGTGTTTGATGGGACCGTGCAGAGGAATAATCACTCTGTGTCTGACCCCGGGAGTGTTTGATGGGACCGTGCAGAGGAATAATCACACTGTGTCTGACCCCGGGAGTGTGTGATGGGCGGTGTAGAGGAATAATCACTCTGTGTCTGACCCCGGGAGTTTGTGACGTGACGGATTGGAGGGAGATTCACTCTGTGTCTGACCCCGGGAGTGTTTGCTGGGACCGTGTAGAGGAATAATTACTCTGTCTGACCCCGGGAGTGTGTGTTGGGACGGTGTGGACGGAGATTCACTCTGTGTCTGACCCCGGGAGTGTTTCATGGGACCGTGTAGAGGAATAATCACTCTGTGTCTGATCCCCGGGAGCGTTTGATGGGACCGTGTAGAGGAATAATCACTCTGTGTCTGACCCCGGGATAGTTTGATGGGGCCGTGTAGAGGAATAATCACTCTGTGACTGACCAGGGAGTGTATGATGGGACGGTGTGGATATAAATTCACTCTGTGTCTGACCCCGGGAGTGTTTGATGGGACGGTGTGGAGGGAGATTCAGTCTGTGTCTGTCCCCGGGAGTGTGTGATGGGACGATTTGCAGGGAGATTCACTCTGTGTCTGATCCAGGGAGTGTGTGATGTGCGGTGTAGAGGAACATTCACTCTGTGTCTGACCCCGGGAGTGTGAGATGGGACCGTGTAGAGCAATAATCACTCCGTGTCTGACCCCGGGAGTGTTTGATGGGACCGTGGAGAAGAATAATCACTCTGTGTCTGAACACGGGAGTGTGTGATGGGACGGTGTGGAGGGAGATTCACTCTGTGTCTGACCCCGGGAGTGTTTGATGGGACGGTGTAGAGGAACATTCAATCTGTGTCTGACCCCGGGAGTGTGAGTTGGGACCGTGCGGAGCAATAATCACTCTGTGTCTGTCCCCGGGATTGTGTGATGGGACGATTTGCAGGGAGATTCACTCTGTGTCTGACCCAGGGAGTGTGTGATGTGCGGTGTAGAGGAACATTCACTCTGTGTCTGACCCCGGGAGTGTTTGATCGGACCGTGGAGAAGAATAATCACTCTGTGCCTGAACACGGTCGTGTGTGAAGGGACGGTGTGGAGGGAGATTCACTCTGTGTCTGACCCCGGGAGATTTTGATGGGACCGTGTAGAGGAATAATCACTCTGTGTCTGACCACGGGAGTGTGTGATGTGCGCTGTAGATGAACATTCACTCTGTGTCTGACCCCGGGTGTGTGAGATGGGACCGTGTAGAGCAATATTCACTCTGTGTCTGACCCCGGGAGTGTTTGATGGTATCGTGTAGAAGAATAATCTCTCTATGTCTGACCCCGGGAGTGTTTGATGGGACCGTGTAGAGGAATAATCACTCTGTGTCTGACCCCTGGGAGCGTTTGATGGGACCGTGTAGAGGAATAATCACTCTGTGTCTGACCCCGGGAGAGTTTGATGGGGCCGTGTAGAGAAATAATCACTCTGTGTCTGACCCCGGGATTGTTTGATGGGACCGTGTAGAGGAATATTCACGCTGTGTCTGACCCCGGGAGTGTGTGATGGGACGGTGTTGAAGGAGATTCACACTGTGTCTGACCCCGGGAGTGTGTGATGGGACGGTGTGGAGGGAGATTCACTCTGTGTCTGACCCCGGCAGTGTTTGATGGGACCGTGTTGAGGAATAATCCCTCTGTGTCTGACCCCGGGAGTGTTTGATTGGACCGTGTAGAGGTATAATCACTCTGTGTCTGACCCCGGGAGTGTTTGATGGGACCGTGTAGATCAATAATCACTCTGTGTCTGACCTCGGGAGTGTTTGATGGAACCGTGTAGAGGAATAATCAATCTGTGTTTGACCACGGGAGTGTGTGATGCGTCGGTGTGGAGGGAGATTCACTTTGTGTCTGACCCCGGGAGTGTTTGATGGGACCGTGTAGCGGAATAATCACTCTGTGTCTGACCACGGGCGTGTGTGATTGGACGGTGTGGAGGGAGATTCACTCTGTGTCTGACCCCGGGAGAGTTTGATGGGACGGTGTAGAGGAACATTCACTCTGTGTCTGACCCCGGGAGTGTGAGATGGGACCGTGTCGAGCAATAATCACTCTGTGTCTGTCCCCGGGATTGTGTGATGGGACGATTTGCAGGGAGATTCACTCTGTGTCTGACCCAGGGAGTGTGTGTTGGGACGGTGTGGAGGGAGATTCACTCTGTGTCTGACCCCGGGAGATTTTGATGGGACCGTGTAGAGGAATAATCACTCTGTGTCTGACCACGGGAGTGTGTGATGTGCGGTGTAGATGAACATTCACTCTGTGTCTGACCCCGGGAGTGTTTGAAGGGACCGTGTAGAGGAATATTCACGTTGTGTCTGACCCCGGCAGTGTTTGCTGGGACCGTGTTGAGGAATAATCCCTCTGTGTATGACCCAGGGAGTGTGTGATGGGACCGTGTGGAGGGAGATTCACTCTGTGTCTGACCCCGGGAGTGTGTGATGGGCGGTGTAGAGGAATAATCACTCTGTGTCTGACCCCGGGAGTTTGTGACGTGACGGTTTGGAGGGAGATTCACTCTGTGTCTGACCCCGGGAGTGTTTGCTGGAACCGTGTAGAGGAATAATCACTCTGTCTGACCCCGGGAGTGTGTGTTGGGACGGTGTGGACGGAGATTCACTCTGTGTCTGACCCCGGGAGTGTTTCATGGGACCGTGTAGAGGAATAATCACTCTGTGTCTGATCCCCGGGAGCGTTTGATGGGACCGTGTAGAGGAATAATCACTCTGTGTCTGACCCCGGGATAGTTTGATGGGGCCGTGTAGAGGAATAATCACTCTGTGACTGACCAGGGAGTGTATGATGGGACGGTGTGGATATAAATTCACTCTGTGTCTGACCCCGGGAGTGTTTGATGGGACGGTGTGGAGGGAGATTCAGTCTGTGTCTGTCCCCGGGAGTGTGTGATGGGACGATTTGCAGGGAGATTCACTCTGTGTCTGACCCAGGGAGTGTGTGATGTGCGGTGTAGAGGAACATTCACTCTGTGTCTGACCCCGGGAGTGTGAGATGGGACCGTGTAGAGCAATAATCACTCCGTGTCTGACCCCGGGAGTGTTTGATGGGACCGTGGAGAAGAATAATCACTCTGTGTCTGAACACGGGAGTGTGTGATGGGACGGTGTGGAGGGAGATTCACTCTGTTCTGACCCCGGGAGATTTTGATGGGACCGTGTAGAGGAATAATCACTCTGTGTCTGACCACGGGAGTGTGTGATGTGCGGTGTAGATGAACATTCACTCTGTGTCTGACCCCGGGAGTGTGAGATGGGACCGTGTAGAGCAATATTCACTCTGTGTCTGACCCCGGGAGTGTTTGATGGTATCGTGTAGAGGAATAATCTCTCTATGTCTGACCCCGGGAGTGTTTGATGGGACCGTGTAGAGGAATAATCACTCTGTGTCTGACCCCGGGGAGCGTTTGATGGGACCGTGTAGAGGAATAATCACTCTGTGTCTGACCCCGGGAGAGTTTGATGGGGCCGTGTAGAGAAATAATCACTCTGTGTCTGACCCCGGGATTGTTTGATGGGACCGTGTAGAGGAATATTCACGCTGTGTCTGACCCCGGGAGTGTGTGATGGGACGGTGTTGAAGGAGATTCACACTGTGTCTGACCCCGGGAGTGTGTGATGGGACGGTGTGGAGGGAGATTCACTCTGTGTCTGACCCCGGCAGTGTTTGATGGGACCGTGTTGAGGAATAATCCCTCTGTGTCTGACCCCGGGAGTGTTTGATTGGATCTTGTAGAGGTATAATCACTCTGTGTCTGACCCCGGGAGTGTTTGATGGGACCGTGTAGATCAATAATCACTCTGTGTCTGACCTCGGGAGTGTTTGATGGAACCGTGTAGAGGAATAATCAATCTGTGTTTGACCACGGGAAGTGTGTGATGCGTCGGTGTGGAGGGAGATTCACTTTGTGTCTGACCCCGGGAGTGTTTGATGGGACCGTGTAGAGGAATAATCACTCTGTGTCTGACCACGGGCGTGTGTGATTGGACGGTGTGGAGGGAGATTCACTCTGTGTCTGACCGCGGGAGAGTGTGATGGGCGGTGTAGAGGAATAATCACACTGTGGCTGACCCCGGGAGTGTTTGATTGGACTGTGTAGAGGAATAATCACTCTGTGTCTGACCAGGGAGTGTATGATGGGACGGTGTGGATATAAATTCACTCTGTGTCTGACCCCGGGAGTGTTTGATGGGACGGTGTGGAGGGAGATTCAGTCTGTGTCTGTCCCCGGGAGTGTGTGATGGGACGATTTGCAGGGAGATTCACTCTGTGTCTGACCCAGGGAGTGTGTGATGTGCGGTGTAGAGGAACATTCACTCTGTGTCTGACCCCGGGAGTGTGAGATGGGACCGTGTAGAGCAATAATCACTCCGTGTCTGACCCCGGGAGTGTTTGATGGGACCGTGGAGAAGAATAATCACTCTCTGTCTGAACACGGGAGTGTGTGATGGGACGGTGTGGAGGGAGATTCACTCTGTGTCTGACCCCGGGAGTGTTTGATGGGACGGTGTAGAGGAACATTCACTCTGTGTCTGACCCCGGGAGTGTGAGATGGGACCGTGTCGAGCAATAATCACTCTGTGTCTGACCCCGGGAGTGTTTGATGGTATCGTGTAGAGGAATAATCTCACTGTGTCTGACCCCGGGAGTGTTTGATGGTATCGTGTAGAGGAATAATCTCTCTGTGTCTGACCCCGGGAGTGTGTGATGGGACGGTGTGGATTGAGATTCACTCTGTGTCTGACCCCGGGAGTGTTTGATGGGACCATGTATTGGAATAATCACTCTGTGTCTTACCCCGGGAGTGTTTGATGGGGCCGTGTAGATGCATAATCACTCTGTGTCTGACCCCGGGAGTGTTTGATGGGACCGTGTAGAGGAATATTCACGTTGTGTCTGACCCCGGGAGAGTGTGATGGGACGGTGTTGAAGGAGATTCACACTGTGTCTGACCCCGGGAGAGTGTGATGGGACGGTGTTGAAGGAGATTCACACTGTGTCTGTCCCCGGGAGTGTGTGATGGGACGGTGTGGAGGGAGATACACTCCGTGTCAAACCCCGGCAGTGTTTGATGGGACCGTGTTGAGGAATAATCCCTCTGTGTCTGACCCAGGGAGTGTGTGATTTGCGGTGTAGAGGAACATTCACTCTGTGTCTGACCCCGGGAGTGTGAGATGGGACAGTGTAGAGCAATAATCACTCCGTGTCTGACCCCGGGAGTGTTTGATGGGACCGTGGAGAAGAATAATCACTCTGTGTCTGAACACGGGAGTGTGTGATGGGACGGTGTGGAGGGAGATTCTCTCTGTGTCTGACCCCGGGAGTGTTTGATGGGACGGTGTAGAGGAACATTCACTCTGTGTCTGACCCCGGGAGTGTGAGATGGGACCGTGTCGAGCAATAATCACTCTGTGTCTGACCCCGGGAGTGTTTGATGGTATCGTGTAGAGGAATAATCTCACTGTGTCTGACCCCGGGAGTGTTTGATGGTATCGTGTAGAGGAATAATCTCTCTGTGTCTGACCCCGGGAGTGTGTGATGGGACGGTGTGGAGGGAGATTCCGTCTGTGTCTGTCCCCGGGAGTGTGTGATGGGACGATTTGCAGGGAGATTCACTCTGTGTCTGACCCAGGGAGTGTGTGATGTGCGGTGTAGAGGAACATTCACACTGTGTCTGACCCCGGGAGTGTGAGATGGGACAGTGTAGAGCAATAATCACTCCGTGTCTGACCCCGGGAGTGTTTGATGGGACCGTGGAGAAGAATAATCACTCTGTGTCTGAACACGGGAGTGTGTGATGGGACGGTGTGGAGGGAGATTCACTCTGTGTCTGACCCCGGGAGTGTTTGATGGGACGGTGTAGAGGAACATTCACTCTGTGTCTGACCCCGGGAGTGTGAGATGGGACCGTGTCGAGCAATAATCACTCTGTGTCTGACCCCGGGAGTGTTTGATGGTATCGTGTAGAGGAATAATCTCACTGTGTCTGACCCCGGGAGTGTTTGATGGTATCGTGTAGAGGAATAATCTCTCTGTGTCTGACCCCGGGAGTGTGTGATGGGACGGTGTGGATTGAGATTCACTCTGTGTCTGACCCCGGGAGTGTTTAATGGGACCATGTAGTGGAATAATCACTCTGTGTCTTACCCCGGGAGTGTTTGATGGGACCGTGCAGAGGAATAATCACTCTGTGTCTGACCCCGGGAGTGTTTGATGGGACCGTGCAGAGGAATAATCAGACTGTGTCTGACCCCGGGAGAGTTTGATGGGGCCGTGTAGAGGAATAATCACTCTGTGTCTGACCCCGGGAGTGTTTGATGGGACCGTGTAGAGGAATATTCACGTTGTGTCTGACCCCGGCAGTGTTTGATGGGACCGTGTTGAGGAATAATCCCTCTGTGTATGACCCAGGGAGTGTGTGATGGGACCGTGTGGAGGGAGATTCACTCTGTGTCTGACCCCGGGAGTGTGTGATGGGCGGTGTAGAGGAATAATCACTCTGTCTGACCCCGGGAGTGTGTGTTGGGACGGTGTGGACGGAGATTCACTCTGTGTCTGACCCCGGGAGTGTTTCATGGGACCGTGTAGAGGAATAATCACTCTGTGTCTGATCCCCGGGAGCGTTTGATGGGACCGTGTAGAGGAATAATCACTCTGTGTCTGACCCCGGGATAGTTTGATGGGGCCGTGTAGAGGAATAATCACTCTGTGACTGACCAGGGAGTGTATGATGGGACGGTGTGGATATAAATTCACTCTGTGTCTGACCCCGGGAGTGTTTGATGGGACGGTGTGGAGGGAGATTCAGTCTGTGTCTGTCCCCGGGAGTGTGTGATGGGACGACTTGCAGGGAGATTCACTCTGTGTCAGACCCAGGGAGTGTGTGATGTGCGGTGTAGAGGAACATTCACTCTGTGTCTGACCCCGGGAGTGTGAAATGGGACCGTGTAGAGCAATAATCACTCCGTGTCTGACCCCGGGAGTGTTTGATGGGACCGTGGAGAAGAATAATCACTCTGTGTCTGAACACGGGAGTGTGTGATGGGACGGTGTGGAGGGAGATTCACTCTGTGTCTGATCCCCGGGAGCGTTTGATGGGACCGTGTAGAGGAATAATCACTCTGTGTCTGACCCCGGGAGTGTGTGTTGGGACGGTGTAGAGGAATAATCACTCTGTGTCTGATCCCCGGGAGCGTTTGATGGGACCGTGTAGAGGAATAATCACTCTGTCTGACCCCGGGAGTGTGTGTTGGGACGGTGTGGACGGAGATTCACTCTGTGTCTGACCCCGGGAGTGTTTCATGGGACCGTGTAGAGGAATAATCACTCTGTGTCTGATCCCCGGGAGCGTTTGATGGGACCGTGTAGAGGAATAATCACTCTGTGTCTGACCCCGGGATAGTTTGACGGGGCCGTGTAGAGGAATAATCACTCTGTGACTGACCAGGGAGTGTATGATGGGACGGTGTGGATATAAATTCACTCTGTGTCTGACCCCGGGAGTGTTTGATGGGACGGTGTGGAGGGAGATTCAGTCTGTGTCTGTCCCCGGGAGTGTGTGATGGGACGATTTGCAGGGAGATTCACTCTGTGTCTGACCCAGGGAGTGTGTGATGTGCGGTGTAGAGGAACATTCACTCTGTGTCTGACCCCGGGAGTGTGAAATGGGACCGTGTAGAGCAATAATCACTCCGTGTCTGACCCCGGGAGTGTTTGATGGGACCGTGGAGAAGAATAATCACTCTGTGTCTGAACACGGGAGTGTGTGATGGGACGGTGTGGAGGGAGATTCACTCTGTGTCTGACCCCGGGAGTGTTTGATGGGACGGTGTAGAGGAACATTCACTCTGTGTCTGACCCCGGGAGTGTGAGATGGGACCGTGTCGAGCAATAATCACTCTGTGTCTGTCCCCGGGATTGTGTGATGGGACGATTTGCAGGGAGATTCACTCTGTGTCTGACCCAGGGAGTGTGTGATGTGCGGTGTAGAGGAACATTCACTCTGTGTCTGACCCCGGGAGTGTGAGATGGGACCGAGTAGAGAAATAATCACTCTGTGTCTGACCCCGGGAGTGTTTGATCGGACCGTGGAGAAGAATAATCACTCTGTGCCTGAACACGGTCGTGTGTGAAGGGACGGTGTGGAGGGAGACTCACTCTGTGTCTGACCCCGGGAGTGTTTGATGGGACCGTGTAGAGGAATAATCACTCTGTGTCTGACCCCGGGAGTGTGTGATGTGCGGTGTAGAGGAACATTCACTCTGTGTCTGACCCCGGGAGTGTGAGATGGGACCGTGTAGAGCAATATTCACTCTGTGTCTGACCCCGGGAGTGTTTGATGGTATCGTGTAGAGGAATAATCTCTCTATGTCTGACCCCGGGACTGTTTGATGGGACCGTGTAGAGGAATAATCACTCTGTGTCTGACCCCGGGGAGCGTTTGATGGGACCGTGTAGAGGAATAATCACTCTGTGTCTGACCCCGGGAGAGTTTGATGGGGCCGTGTAGAGGAATAATCACTCTGTGTCTGACCCCGGGATTGTTTGATGGGACCGTGTAGAGGAATATTCACGCTGTGTCTGACCCCGGGAGTATGTGATGGGACGGTGTTGAAGGAGATTCACACTGTGTCAGACCCCGGGAGTGTGTGATGGGACGGTGTGGAGGGAGATTCACTCTGTGTCTGACTCCGGCAGTGTTTGATGGGACCGTGTTGAGGAATAATCCCTCTGTGTCTGACCCCGGGAGTGTTTGATTGGACCGTGTAGAGGTATAATCACTCTGTGTCTGACCCCGGGAGTGTTTGAAGGGACCGTGTAGATCAATAATCACTCTGTGTCTGACCTCGGGAGTGTTTGATGGTACCGTGTAGAGGAATAATCAATCTGTGTTTGACCACGGGAGTGTGTGATGCGTCGGTGTGGAGGGAGATTCACTTTGTGTCTGACCCCGGGAGTGTTTGCTGGGACCGTGTAGAGGAATAATCACTCTGTGTCTGACCACGGGCGTGTGTGATTGGACGGTGTGGAGGGAGATTCACTCTGTGTCTGACCGCGGGAGAGTGTGATGGGCGGTGTAGAGGAATAATCACACTGTGGCTGACCCCGGGAGTGTTTGATTGGACTGTGTAGAGGAATAATCACTCTGTGTCTGACCAGGGAGTGTATGATGGGACGGTGTGGATATAAATTCACTCTGTGTCTGACCCCGGGAGTGTTTGATGGGACGGTGTGGAGGGAGATTCAGTCTGTGTCTGTCCCCGGGAGTGTGTGATGGGACGATTTGCAGGGAGATTCACTCTGTGTCTGACCCAGGGAGTGTGTGATGTGCGGTGTAGACGAACATTCACTCTGTGTCTGACCCCGGGAGTGTGAGATGGGACCGTGTAGAGCAATAATCACTCCGTGTCTGACCCCGGGAGTGTGTGATGGGACGGTGTGGAGGAGATTCACTCTGTGTCTGACCCCGGGAGTGTTTGATGGGACGGTGTAGAGGAACATTCACTCTGTGTCTGACCCCGGGAGTGTGAGATGGGACCGTGTCGAGCAATAATCACTCTGTGTCTGACCCCGGGAGTGTTTGATGGTATCGTGTAGAGGAATAATCTCACTTTGTCTGACCCCGGGAGTGTTGGATGGTATCGTGTAGAGGAATAATCTCTCTGTGTCTGACCCCGGGAGTGTGTGATGGGACGGTGTGGATTGAGATTCACTCTGTTTCTGACCCCGGGAGTGTTTGATGGGACCATGTATTGGAATAATCACTCTGTGTCTTACACCGGGAGTGTTTGATGGGACCGTGCAGAGGAATAATCACACTGTGTCTGACCCCGGGAGAGTTTGATGGGGCCGTGTAGAGGAATAATCACTCTGTGTCTGACCCCGGGAGTGTTTGATGGGACCGTGTAGAGGAATATTCACGTTGTGTCTGACCCCGGGAGAGTGTGATGGGACGGTGTTGAAGGAGATTCACACTGTGTCTGTCCCCGGGAGTGTGTGATGGGACGGTGTGGAGGGAGATACACTCTGTGTCAAACCCCGGCAGTGTTTGATGGGACCGTGTTGAGGAATAATCCCTCTGTGTATGACCAAGGGAGTGTGTGATGGGACCGTGTGGAGGGAGATTCACTCTGTGTCTGACCCCGGGATTGTGTGATGGGCGGTGTAGAGGAATAATCACTCTGTGTCTGACCAGGAGTGTATGATGGGACGGGGTGGATATAAATTCACTCTGTGTCTGACCCCGGGAGAGTTTGATGGGACGGTGTGGAGGGAGATTCAGTCTGTGTCTGAACCCGGGAGTGTTTGATGGGACGGTGTAGAGGAACATTCACTCTGTGTCTGACCCCGGGAGTGTGAGATGGGACCGTGTCGAGCAATAATCACTCTGTGTATGACCCCGGGAGTATGTGTTGGGACGGTGTGGACGGAGATTCACTCTGTGTCTGACCCCTGGAGTGTTTCATGGGACCGTGTAGAGGAATAATCACTCTGTGTCTGATCCCCGGGAGCGTTTGATGGGACCGTGTAGAGGAATAATCACTCTGTGTCTGACCACGGGCGTGTGTGATTGTACGGTGTAGAGGAATAATCACTCTGTGTCTGACCAGGGAGTGTATGATGGGACGGTGTGGATATAAATTCACTCTGTGTCTGACCCCGGGAGTGTTTGATGGGACGGTGTGGAGGGAGATTCCGTCTGTGTCTGTCCCCGGGAGTGTGTGATGGGACGATTTGCAGGGAGATTCACTCTGTGTCTGACCCATGGAGTGTGTGATGTGCGGTGTAGAGGAACATTCACTCTGTGTCTGACCCTGGGAGTGTGAGATGGGACCGTGTAGAGCAGTAATCACTCCGTGTCTGACCCCGGGAGTGTTTGTTGGGACCGTGGAGAAGAATAATCACTCTCTGTCTGAACACGGGAGTGTGTGATGGGACGGTGTGGAGGGAGATTCACTCTGTGTCTGACCCCGGGAGTGTTTGATGGGACGGTGTAGAGGAACATTCACTCTGTGCCTGACCCCGGGAGTGTGAGATGGGACCGTGTCGAGCAATAATCACTCTGTGTCTGACCCCGGGAGTGTTTGATGGGGCCGTGTAGAGGAATAATCACTCTGTGTCTGACCCCAGGAGTGTTTGATGGTACCGCGTAGAGGAATAATCGCTCTGTGTCTGACCCGGGAGTGTGTGATGGGACGGTGTGGATTGAGATTCACTCTGTGTCTGACCCCGGGAGTGTTTGATGGGACCATGTAGTGGAATAATCACTCTGTGTCTTACCCCGGGAGTGTTTGATGGGACCGTGCAGAGGAATAATCACACTGTGTCTGACCCCGGGAGAGTTTGATGGGGCCGTGTAGAGGAATAATCACTCTGTGTCTGACCCCGGGTGTGTTTGATGGGACCGTGTAGAGGAATATTCACGTTGTGTCTGAACCCGGGAGAGTGTGATGGGACGGTGTTGAAGGAGATTCACACTGTGTCTGTCCCCGGGAGTGTGTGATGGGACGGTGTGGAGGGAGATACACTCTGTGTCAAACCCCGGCAGTGTTTGATGGGACCGTGTTGAGGAATAATCCCTCTGTGTATGACCCAGGGAGTGTGTGATGGGACCGTGTGGAGGGAGATTCACTCTGTGTCTGACCCCTAAAGTGTTTGCTGGAACCGTGTAGAGGAATAATCACTCTGTCTGACCCCGGGAGCGTTTGATCGGACCGTGTAGAGGAATAATCACTCTGTGTCTGACCCCGGGATAGTTTGATGGGGCCGTGTAGAGGAATAATCACTCTGTGTCTGACCAGGGAGTGTATGATGGGACGGGTTGGAAATAAATTCACTCTGTGTCTGACCCCGGGAGTGTTTGATGGGACGGTGTGGAGGGAGATTCAGTCTGTGTCTGAACCCGGGAGTGTTTGATGGGACGGTGTAGAGGAACATTCACTCTGTGTCTGACCCCGGGAGTGTGAGATGGGACCGTGTCGAGCAATAATCACTCTGTGTCTGACCCCGGGAGTATGTGTTGGGACGGTGTGGACGGAGATTCACTCTGTGTCTGACCCCGGGAGTGTTTCATGGGACCGTGTAGAGGAATAATCACTCTGTGTCTGATCCCCGGGAGCGTTTGATGGGACCGTGTAGAGGAATAATCACTCTGTGTCTGACCCCGAGAGTGTTTGATGGGACCGTGCAGAGGAATAATCACTCAGTGTCTGACCCCCGGGAGTGTTTGATGGTATCGTGTAGAGGAATAATCTCTCTGTGTCTGACCCCGGGAGTGTGTGATGGGACGGTGTGGATTGAGATTCACTCTGTGTCTGACCCCGGGAGTGTTTGATGGGACCATGTAGTGGAATAATCACTCTGTGTCTGACCCCGGGAGAGTTTGATGGGGCCGTGTAGAGGAATAATCACTCTGTGTCTGACCCCGGGAGTGTTTGATGGGACCGTGTAGAGGAATATTCACGTCGTGTCTGACCCCGGGAGAGTGTGATGGGACGGTGTTGCAGGAGAATCACACTGTGTCTGTCCCCGGGAGTGTGTGATGGGACGGTGTGGAGGGAGATACACTCTGTGTCAAACCCCGGCAGTGTTTGATGGGACCGTGTTGAGGAATAATCCCTCTGTGTATGACCCAGGGAGTGTGTGATCGGACCGTGTAGAGGAATAATCACTCTGTGTCTGACCCCGGGATAGTTTGATGGGGCCGTGTAGAGGAATAATCACTCTGTGTCTGACCAGGGAGTGTATGATGGGACGGGGTGGATATAAATTCACTCTGTGTCTGACCCCGGGAGTGTTTGATGGGACGGTGTGGAGGGAGATTCAGTCTGTGTCTGAACCCGGGAGTGTTTGATGGGACGGTGTAGAGGAACATTCACTCTGTGTCTGACCCCGGGAGTGTGAGATGGGACCGTGTCGAGCAATAATCACTCTGTGTCTGACCCCGGGAGTGTGAGATGGGACCGTGTAGAGCAATAATCACTCTGTGTCTGACCCCGGGAGTGTTTGATGGTATCGTGTAGAGGAATAATCTCTCTGTGTCTGACCCCGGGAGTGTTTGATGGTATCGTGTAGAGGAATAATCTCCCTGTGTCTGAACCCGGGAGTGTGTGATGGGATGGTGTGGATTGAGATTCACTCTGTGTCTGACCCCGGGAGTGTTTAATGGGACCTTGTAGTGGAATAATCATTCTGTGTCTTACCCCGGGAGTGTTTGATGGGACCGTGTAGAGTAATAATCACTCTGTGTCTGACCCCCGGGAGCGTTTGATGGGACCGTGTAGAGGAATAATCACTCTGTGTCTGAACCCGGGAGAGTTTGATGGGGCCGTGTAGAGGAATAATCACTCTGTGTCTGACCCCGGGAGTGTGTGATGGGACGGTGTTGAAGGAGATTCACACTGTGTCTGACCCCGGGAGTGTGTGTTGGGACGGTGTGGGGGGAGATTCACTCTGTGTCTGACCCCGGCAGTGTTTGATGGGACCGTGTTGAGGAATAATCCCTTTGTGTCTGTCCCTGGGAGTGTTTGATTGGACCGTGTAGATCAATAATCACTCTGTGTCTGACCTCGGGAGTGTGTGATGGGACGGTGTGGAGGGAGATTCACCCTGTGTCTGACCCCGGGAGTGTTTGATGGAACCGTGTAGAGGAATAATCACTCTGTGTTTGACCACGGGAGTGTGTGATGCGTCGGTGTAGAGGATTAATCACTCTGTGTCTGAGCACCGGAGTGTGTGATTTGACGGTGTGGAGGGAGATTCACTCTGTGTCTGACCCCGGGAGTGTTTGATGGGACCGTGTTGAGGAATAATCCCTCTGTGTATGACCCACGGAGTGTGTGATCGGACCGTGTAGAGGAATAATCACTCTGTGTCTGACCCCGGGATAGTTTGATGGGGCAGTGTAGAGGAATAATCACTCTGTGTCTGACCAGGGAGTGTATGATGGGACGGGGTGGATATAAATTCACTCTGTGTCTGACCCCGGGAGTGTTTGATGGGACGGTGTGGAGGGAGATTCAGTCTGTGTCTGAACCCGGGAGTGTTTGATGGGACGGTGTAGAGGAACATTCACTCTGTGTCTGACCCCGGGAGTGTGAGATGGGACCGTGTCGAGCAATAATCACTCTGTGTCTGACCCCGGGAGTGTGAGATGGGACCGTGTAGAGCAATAATCACTCTGTGTCTGACCCCGGGAGTGTTTGATGGTATCGTGTAGAGGAATAATCTCTCTGTGTCTGACCCCGGGAGTGTTTGATGGTATCGTGTAGAGGAATAATCTCCCTGTGTCTGAACCCGGGAGTGTGTGATGGGATGGTGTGGATTGAGATTCACTCTGTGTCTGACCCCGGGAGTGTTTAATGGGACCTTGTAGTGGAATAATCATTCTGTGTCTTACCCCGGGAGTGTTTGATGGGACCGTGTAGAGTAATAATCACTCTGTGTCTGACCCCCGGGAGCGTTTGATGGGACCGTGAAGAGGAATAATCACTCTGTGTCTGAACCCGGGAGAGTTTGATGGGGCCGTGTAGAGGAATAATCACTCTGTGTCTGACCCCGGGAGTGTGTGATGGGACGGTGTTGAAGGAGATTCACACTGTGTCTGACCCCGGGAGTGTGTGTTGGGACGGTGTGGGGGGAGATTCACTCTGTGTCAGACCCCGGCAGTGTTTGATGGGACCGTGTTGAGGAATAATCCCTTTGTGTCTGTCCCTGGGAGTGTTTGATTGGACCGTGTAGATCAATAATCACTCTGTGTCTGACCTCGGGAGTGTGTGATGGGACGGTGTGGAGGGAGATTCACCCTGTGTCTGACCCCGGGAGTGTTTGATGGAACCGTGTAGAGGAATAATCACTCTGTGTTTGACCACGGGAGTGTGTGATGCGTCGGTGTAGAGGATTAATCACTCTGTGTCTGAGCACCGGAGTGTGTGATTTGACGGTGTGGAGGGAGATTCACTCTGTGTCTGACCCCGGGAGTGTTTCATGGGACCGTGTAGAGGAATAATCACTCTGTGTCTGAACCCGGGAGAGTTTGATGGGGCCGTGTAGAGGAATAATCACTCTGTGTCTGACCCCGGGAGTGTGTGATGGGACGGTGTTGAAGGAGATTCACACTGTGTCTGACCCCGGGAGTGTGTGTTGGGACGGTGTGGGGGGAGATTCACTCTGTGTCTGACCCCGGCAGTGTTTGATGGGACCGTGTTGAGGAATAATCCCTTTGTGTCTGTCCCTGGGAGTGTTTGATTGGACCGTGTAGATCAATAATCACTCTGTGTCTGACCTCGGGAGTGTGTGATGGGACGGTGTGGAGGGAGATTCACCCTGTGTCTGACCCCGGGAGTGTTTGATGGAACCGTGTAGAGGAATAATCACTCTGTGTTTGACCACGGGAGTGTGTGATGCGTCGGTGTAGTGGATTAATCACTCTGTGTCTGAGCACCGGAGTGTGTGATTTGACGGTGTGGAGGGAGATTCACTCTGTGTCTGACCCCGGGAGTGTTTGATGGGACCGTGTTGAGGAATAATCCCTCTGTGTATCACCCACGGAGTGTGTGATCGGACCGTGTAGAGGAATAATCACTCTGTGTCTGACCCCGGGATAGTTTGATGGGGCAGTGTAGAGGAATAATCACTCTGTGTCTGACCAGGGAGTGTATGATGGGACGGGGTGGATATAAATTCACTCTGTGTCTGACCCCGGGAGTGTTTGATGGGACGGTGTGGAGGGAGATTCAGTCTGTGTCTGAACCCGGGAGTGTTTGATGGGACGGTGTAGAGGAACATTCACTCTGTGTCTGACCCCGGGAGTGTGAGATGGGACCGTGTCGAGCAATAATCACTCTGTGTCTGACCCCGGGAGTGTGAGATGGGACCGTGTAGAGCAATAATCACTCTGTGTCTGACCCCGGGAGTGTTTGATGGTATCGTGTAGAGGAATAATCTCTCTGTGTCTGACCCCGGGAGTGTTTGATGGTATCGTGTAGAGGAATAATCTCCCTGTGTCTGAACCCGGGAGTGTGTGATGGGATGGTGTGGATTGAGATTCACTCTGTGTCTGACCCCGGGAGTGTTTAATGGGACCTTGTAGTGGAATAATCATTCTGTGTCTTACCCCGGGAGTGTTTGATGGGACCGTGTAGAGCAATAATCACTCTGTGTCTGACCCCCGGGAGCGTTTGATGGGACCGTGTAGAGGAATAATCACTCTGTGTCTGAACCCGGGAGAGTTTGATGGGGCCGTGTAGAGGAATAATCACTCTGTGTCTGACCCCGGGAGTGTGTGATGGGACGGTGTTGAAGGAGATTCACACTGTGTCTGACCCCGGGAGTGTGTGTTGGGACGGTGTGGGGGGAGATTCACTCTGTGTCAGACCCCGGCAGTGTTTGATGGGACCGTGTTGAGGAATAATCCCTTTGTGTCTGTCCCTGGGAGTGTTTGATTGGACCGTGTAGATCAATAATCACTCTGTGTCTGACCTCGGAAGTGTGTGATGGGACGGTGTGGAGGGAGATTCACCCTGTGTCTGACCCCGGGAGTGTTTGATGGGACCGTGTAGAGAAATAATCACACTGTGTCTGACCCCCGGGAGAGTTGATGGGACCGTGTAGAGGAATAATCACTCAGTGTCTGACTCCCGGGAGTGTTTGATGGAACCGTGTAGAGGAATAATCACTCTGTGTTTGACCACGGGAGTGTGTGATGCGTCGGTGTAGAGGATTAATCACTCTGTGTCTGAGCACCGGAGTGTGTGATTTGACGGTGTGGAGGGAGATTCACTCTGTGTCTGACCCCGGGAGTGTTTCATGGGACCGTGTAGAGGAATAATCACTCTGTGTCTGACCACGGGCGTGTGTGATTGGACGGAGTGGAGGGTGATTCACTCTGTGTCTGACCCCGGGAGTGTTTGATGGGACCGTGTAGAGGAATAATCACTCTGTGTCTGACCACGGGCGTGTGTGATTGGACGGAGTGGAGGGAGATTCACTCTGTGTCTGACCCCGGGAGTGTTTGATGGGACGGTGTGGAGGGAGATTCAGTCTGTGTCTGTCCCCGGGAGTGTGTGATGGGACGATTTGCAGGGAGATTTACTCTGTGTCTGACCCAGGGAGTGTGTGATGTGCGGTGTAGAGGAACATTCACTCTGTGTCTGACCCCGGGAGTGTGAGATGGGTCCGTGTAGAGCAATAATCACTCCGTGTCTGACCCCGGGAGTGTTTGATGGGACCGTGGAGAAGAATAATCACTCTGTGTCTGAACACGGGAGTGTGTGATGGGACGGTGTGGAGGGAGATTCACTCTGTGTCTGACCCCGGGAGTGTTTGATGGGACGGTGTAGAGGAACATTCACTCTGTGTCTGACCCCGGGAGTGTGAGATGGGACCGTGTCGAGCAATAATCACTCTGTGTCTGACCCCGGGAGTGTTTGATGGTATCGTGTAGAGGAATAATCTCACTGTGTCTGACCCCGGGATTGTTTGATGGTATCGTGTAGAGGAATAATCTCTCTGTGTCTGACCCCGGGAGTGTGTGATTGGACGGTGTGGATTGAGATTCACTCTGTGTCTGACCCCGGGAGTGTTTGATGGGACCATGTAGTGGAATAATCACTCTGTGTCTTACCCCGGGAGTGTTTGATGGGACCGTGCAGAGGAATAATCACACTGTGTCTGACCCCGGGAGAGTTTGATGGGGTCGTGTAGAGGAATAATCACTCTGTGTCTGACCCCGGGAGTGTTTGATGGGACCGTGTAGAGGAATATTCACGTTGTGTCTGACCCCGGCAGTGTGTGCTGGGACGGTGTTGAAGGAGATTCACACTGTGTCTGTCCCCGGGAGTGTGTGATGGGACGGTGTGGAGGGAGATACACTCTGTGTCTGACCCCGGCAGTGTTTGATGGGACCGTGTTGAGGAATAATCCCTCTGTGTATGACCCAGGGAGTGTGTAATGGGACCGTGTGGAGGGAGATTCAATCTGTGTCTGACCCCGGGAGTGTGTGATGGGCGGTGTAGAGGAATAATCACTCTGTGTCTGACCCCGGGAGTTTGTGACGGGACGGTTTGGAGGGAGATTCACTCTGTGTCTGACCCCGGGAGTGTTTGCTGGAACCGTGTAGAGGAATAATCACTCTGTCTGACCCCGGGAGTGTGTGTTGGGACGGTGTGGACGTAGATTCACTCTGTGTCTGACCCCGGGAGTGTTTCATGGGACCGTGTAGAGGAATAATCACTCTGTGTCTGATCCCCGGGAGCGTTTGATCGGACCGTGTAGAGGAATAATCACACTGTGTCTGACCCCGGGATAGTTTGATGGGGCCGTGTAGAGGAATAATCACTCTGTGTCTGACCAGGGAGTGTATGATGGGACGGTGTGGATATAAATTCACTCTGTGTCTGACCCCGGGAGTGTTTGATGGGACGGTGTGGAGGGAGATTCAGTCTGTGTCTGTCCCCGGGAGTGTGTGATGGGACGATTTGCAGGGAGATTCACTCTGTGTCTGACCTCGGGACTGTGTGATGGGACGGTGTGGATTGAGATTCACTCTGTGTCTGACCCCGGGAGTGTTTGATGGGACCATGTATTGGAATAATCACTCTGTGTCTTACCCCGGGAGTGTTTGATGGGACCGTGCAGAGGAATAATCACACTGTGTCTGACCCCGGGAGAGTTTGATGGGGCCGTGTAGAGGAATAATCACTCTGTGTCTGACCCCGGGAGTGTTTGATGGGACCGTGTAGAGGAATATTCACGTTGTGTCTGACCCCGGGAGAGTGTGATGGGACGGTGTTGAAGGAGATTCACACTGTGTCTGTCCCCGGGAGTGTGTGATTGGACGGTGTGGAGGGAGATACACTCTGTGTCAAACCCCGGCAGTGTTTGATGGGACCGTGTTGAGGAATAATCCCTCTGTGTATGACCCAGGGAGTGTGTGATGGGACCGTGTGGAGGGAGATTCACTCTGTGTCTGACCCCGGGAGTGTGTGATGGGCGGTGTAGAGGAATAATCACTCTGTGTCTGACCCCGGGAGTTTGTGACGGGACGGTTTGGAGGGAGATTCACTCTGTGTCTGAACCCTAAAGTGTTTGCTGGAACCGTGTAGAAGAATAATCACTCTGTCTGACCCCGGGAGCGTTTGATCGGACCGTGTAGAGGAATAATCACTCTGTGTCTGACCCAGGGAGTGTGTGATGGGACCGTGTGGAGGGAGATTCACTCTGTGTCTGACCCCGGGAGTGTGTGATGGGCGGTGTAGAGGAATAATCACTCTGTGTCTGACCCCGGGAGTTTGTGACGGGACGGTTTGGAGGGATATTCACTCTGTGTCTGACCCCTAAAGTGTTTGCTGGAACCGTGTAGAAGAATAATCACTCTGTCTGACCCCGGGAGCGTTTGATCGGACCGTGTAGAGGAATAATCACTCTGTGTATGACCAGGGAGTGTATGATGGGACGGGGTGGATATAAATTCACTCTGTGTCTGACCCCGGGAGTGTTTGATGGAACGGTGTGGAGGGAGATTCAGTCTGTGTCTGAACCCGGGAGTGTTTGATGGGACGGTGTAGAGGAACATTCACTCTGTGTCTGACCCCGGGAGTGTGAGATGGGACCGTGTCGAGCAATAATCACTCTGTGTCTGACCCCGGGAGTATGTGTTGGGACGGTGTGGACGGAGATTCACTCTGTGTCTGACCCCTGGAGTGTTTCATGGGACCGTGTAGAGGAATAATCACTCTGTGTCTGATCCCCGGGAGCGTTTGATGGGACCGTGTAGAGGAATAATCACTCTGTGTCTGACCACGGGCGTGTGTGATTGGACGGTGTGGAGGGAGATTCACTCTGTGTCTGACCGCGGGAGAGTGTGATGGGCGGTGTAGAGGAATAATCACACTGTGGCTGACCCCGGGAGTGTTTGATTGGACTGTGTAGAGGAATAATCACTCTGTGTCTGACCAGGGAGTGTATGATGGGACGGTGTGGATATAAATTCACACTGTGTCTGACCCCGGGAGTGTTTGATGGGACGGTGTGGAGGGAGATTCAGTCTGTGTCTGTCCCCGGGAGTGTGTGATGGGACGATTTGCAGGGAGATTCACTCTGTGTCTGACCCAGGGAGTGTGTGATGTGCGGTGTAGAGGAACATTCACTCTGTGTCTGACCCTGGGAGTGTGAGATGGGACCGTGTAGAGCAGTAATCACTCCGTGTCTGACCCCGGGAGTGTTTGATGGGACCGTGGAGAAGAATAATCACTCTCTGTCTGACCCCGGGAGTGTTTGATGGGACGGTGTAGAGGAACATTCACTCTGTGTCTGACCCCGGGAGTGTGAGATGGGACCGTGTCGAGCAATAATCACACTGTGTCTGACCCCGGGAGTGTTTGATGGTATCGTGTAGAGGAATAATCTCACTGTGTCTGACCCCGGGAGTGTTTGATGGTATCGTGTAGAGGAATAATCTCTCTGTGTCTGACCCCGGGAGTGTGTGATGGGACGGTGTGGATTGAGATTCACTCTGTGTCTGACCCCGGGAGTGTTTGATGGGACCATGTAGTGGAATAATCACTCTGTGTCTTACCCCGGGAGTGTTTGATGGGACCGTGCAGAGGAATAATCACACTGTGTCTGACCCCGGGAGAGTTTGATGGGGCCGTGTAGAGGAATAATCACTCTGTTTCTGACCCCGGGTGTGTTTGATGGGACCGTGTAGAGGAATATTCACGTTGTGTCTGACCCCGGGAGAGTGTGATGGGACGGTGTTGAAGGAGATTCACACTGTGTCTGTCCCCGGGAGTGTGTGATGGGACGGTGTGGAGGGAGATACACTCTGTGTCAAACCCCGGCAGTGTTTGATGGGACCGTGTTGAGGAATAATCCCTCTGTGTATGACCCAGGGAGTGTGTGATGGGACCGTGTGGAGGGAGATTCACTCTGTGTCTGACCCCTAAAGTGTTTGCTGGAACCGTGTAGAGGAATAATCACTCTGTCTGACCCCGGGAGCGTTTGATCGGACCGTGTAGAGGAATAATCACTCTGTGTCTGACCCCGGGATAGTTTGATGGGGCCGTGTAGAGGAATAATCACTCTGTGTCTGACCAGGGAGTGTATGATGGGACGGGTTGGAAATAAATTCACTCTGTGTCTGACCCCGGGAGTGTTTGATGGGACGGTGTGGAGGGAGATTCAGTCTGTGTCTGAACCCGGGAGTGTTTGATGGGACGGTGTAGAGGAACATTCACTCTGTGTCTGACCCCGGGAGTGTGAGATGGGACCGTGTCGAGCAATAATCACTCTGTGTCTGACCCCGGGAGTATGTGTTGGGACGGTGTGGACGGAGATTCACTCTGTGTCTGACCCCGGGAGTGTTTCATGGGACCGTGTAGAGGAATAATCACTCTGTGTCTGATCCCCGGGAGCGTTTGATGGGACCGTGTAGAGGAATAATCACTCTGTGTCTGACCCCGAGAGTGTTTGATGGGACCGTGCAGAGGAATAATCACTCAGTGTCTGACCCCCGGGAGTGTTTGATGGTATCGTGTAGAGGAATAATCTCTCTGTGTCTGACCCCGGGAGTGTGTGATGGGACGGTGTGGATTGAGATTCACTCTGTGTCTGACCCCGGGAGTGTTTGATGGAACGGTGTGGAGGGAGATTCAGTCTGTGTCTGAACCCGGGAGAGTTTGATGGGGCCGTGTAGAGGAATAATCACTCTGTGTCTGACCCCGGGAGTGTTTGATGGGACCGTGTAGAGGAATATTCACGTTGTGTCTGACCCCGGGAGAGTGTGATGGGACGGTGTTGAAGGAGATTCACACTGTGTCTGTCCCCGGGAGTGTGTGATGGGACGGTGTGGAGGGAGAGACACTCTGTGTCAAACCCCGGCAGTGTTTGATGGGACCGTGTTGAGGAATAATCCCTCTGTGTATGACCCAGGGAGTGTGTGATCGGACCGTGTAGAGGAATAATCACTCTGTGTCTGACCCCGGGATAGTTTGATGGGGCCGTGTAGAGGAATAATCACTCTGTGTCTGACCAGGGAGTGTATGATGGGACGGGGTGGATATAAATTCACTCTGTGTCTGACCCCGGGAGTGTTTGATGGGACGGTGTGGAGGGAGATTCAGTCTGTGTCTGAACCCGGGAGTGTTTGATGGGACGGTGTAGAGGAACATTCACTCTGTGTCTGACCCCGGGAGTGTTTGATGGGACCTTGTAGAGGAATAATCACTCTGTGTCTGACCCCGGGATAGTTTGATGGGGCCGTGTAGAGGAATAATCACTCTGTGTCTGACCAGGGAGTGTATGATGGGACGGGGTGGATATAAATTCACTCTGTGTCTGACCCCGGGAGTGTTTGATGGGACGGTGTGGAGGGAGATTCAGTCTGTGTCTGAACCCGGGAGTGTTTGATGGGACGGTGTAGAGGAACATTCACTCTGTGTCTGACCCCGGGAGTGTGAGATGGGACCGTGTCGAGCAATAATCACTCTGTGTCTGACCCCGGGAGTGTGAGATGGGACCGTGTAGAGCAATAATCACTCTGTGTCTGACCCCGGGAGTGTTTGATGGTATCGTGTAGAGGAATAATCTCTCTGTGTCTGACCCCGGGAGTGTTTGATGGGACCGTGTAGAGCAATAATCACTCTGTGTCTGACCCCGGGAGTGTGAGATGGGACCGTGTCGAGCAATAATCACTCTGTGTCTGACCCCGGGAGTGTGAGATGGGACCGTGTAGAGCAATAATCACTCTGTGTCTGACCCCGGGAGTGTTTGATGGTATCGTGTAGAGGAATAATCTCTCTGTGTCTGACCCCGGGAGTGACTGATGGTATCGTGTAGAGGAATAATCTCCCTGTGTCTGAACCCGGGAGTGTGTGATGGGATGGTGTGGATTGAGATTCACTCTGTGTCTGACCCCGGGAGTGTTTAATGGGACCTTGTAGTGGAATAATCATTCTGTGTCTTACCCCGGGAGTGTTTGATGGGACCGTGTAGAGTAATAATCACTCTGTGTCTGACCCCCGGGAGCGTTTGATGGGACCGTGTAGAGGAATAATCACTCTGTGTCTGAACCCGGGAGAGTTTGATGGGGCCGTGTAGAGGAATAATCACTCTGTGTCTGACCCCGGGAGTGTGTGATGGGACGGTGTTGAAGGAGATTCACACTGTGTCTGACCCCGGGAGTGTGTGTTGGGACGGTGTGGGGGGAGATTCACTCTGTGTCTGACCCCGGCAGTGTTTGATGGGACCGTGTTGAGGAATAATCCCTTTGTGTCTGTCCCTGGGAGTGTTTGATTGGACCGTGTAGATCAATAATCACTCTGTGTCTGACCTCGGGAGTGTGTGATGGGACGGTGTGGAGGGAGATTCACCCTGTGTCTGACCCCGGGAGTGTTTGATGGAACCGTGTAGAGGAATAATCACTCTGTGTTTGACCACGGGAGTGTGTGATGCGTCGGTGTAGAGGATTAATCACTCTGTGTCTGAGCACCGGAGTGTGTGATTTGACGGTGTGGAGGGAGATTCACTCTGTGTCTGACCCCGGGAGTGTTTGATGGGACCGTGTTGAGGAATAATCCCTCTGTGTATGACCCAGGGAGTGTGTGATCGGACCGTGTAGAGGAATAATCACTCTGTGTCTGACCCCGGGATAGTTTGATGGGGCCGTGTAGAGGAATAATCACTCTGTGTCTGACCAGGGAGTGTATGATGGGACGGGGTGGATATAAATTCACTCTGTGTCTGACCCCGGGAGTGTTTGATGGGACGGTGTGGAGGGAGATTCAGTCTGTGTCTGAACCCGGGAGTGTTTGATGGGACGGTGTAGAGGAACATTCACTCTGTGTCTGACCCCGGGAGTGTGAGATGGGACCGTGTCGAGCAATAATCACTCTGTGTCTGACCCCGGGAGTGTGAGATGGGACCGTGTAGAGCAATAATCACTCTGTGTCTGACCCCGGGAGTGTTTGATGGTACGGTGTAGAGGATTAATCACTCTGTGTCTGAGCACCGGAGTGTGTGATTTGACGGTGTGGAGGGAGATTCACTCTGTGTCTGACCCCGGGAGTGTTTGATGGGACCGTGTAGATTAATAATCACTCTGTGTCTGACCACGGGCGTGTGTGATTGGACGGAGTGGAGGGAGATTCACTCTGTGTCTGACCCCGGGAGTGTTTGATGGGACCGTGTAGAGGAATAATCACTCTGTGTCTGACCACGGGCGTGTGTGATTGGACGGAGTGGAGGGAGATACACTCTGTGTCTGACCCCGGGAGTGTTTGATGGGACGGTGTGGAGGGAGATTCAGTCTGTGTCTGTCCCCGGGAGTGTGTGATGGGACGATTTGCAGGGAGATTTACTCTGTGTCTGACCCAGGGAGTGTGTGATGTGCGGTGTAGAGGAACATTCACTCTGTGTCTGACCCCGGGAGTGTGAGATGGGTCCGTGTAGAGCAATAATCACTCCGTGTCTGACCCCGGGAGTGTTTGATGGGACCGTGGAGAAGAATAATCACTCTGTGTCTGAACACGGGAGTGTGTGATGGGACGGTGTGGAGGGAGATTCACTCTGTGTCTGACCCCGGGAGTGTGAGATGGGACCGTGTCGAGCAATAATCACTCTGTGTCTGACCCCGGGAGTGTTTGATGGTATCGTGTAGAGGAATAATCTCACTGTGTCTGACCCCGGGAGTGTTTGATGGTATCGTGTAGAGGAATAATCTCTCTGTGTCTGACCCCGGGAGTGTGTGATTGGACGGTGTGGATTGAGATTCACTCTGTGTCTGACCCCGGGAGTGTTTGATGGGACCATGTAGTGGAATAATCACTCTGTGTCTTACCCCGGGAGTGTTTGATGGGACCGTGCAGAGGAATAATCACACTGTGTCTGACCCCGGGAGAGTTTGATGGGGCCGTGTAGAGGAATAATCACTCTGTGTCTGACCCCGGGAGTGTTTGATGGGACCGTGTAGAGGAATATTCACGTTGTGTCTGACCCCGGCAGTGTGTGATGGGACGGTGTTGAAGGAGATTCACACTGTGTCTGACCCCGGGAGTGTGTGTTGGGACGGTGTGGGGGGAGATTCACTCTGTGTCTGACCCCGGCAGTGTTTGATGGGACCGTGTTGAGGAATAATCCCTTTGTGTCTGTCCCTGGGAGTGTTTGATTGGACCGTGTAGATCAATAATCACTCTGTGTCTGACCTCGGGAGTGTGTGATGGGACGGTGTGGAGGGAGATTCACCCTGTGTCTGACCCCGGGAGTGTTTGATGGAACCGTGTAGAGGAATAATCACTCTGTGTTTGACCACGGGAGTGTGTGATGCGTCGGTGTAGAGGATTAATCACTCTGTGTCTGAGCACCGGAGTGTGTGATTTGACGGTGTGGAGGGAGATTCACTCTGTGTCTGACCCCGGGAGTGTTTGATGGGACCGTGTTGAGGAATAATCCCTCTGTGTATGACCCACGGAGTGTGTGATCGGACCGTGTAGAGGAATAATCACTCTGTGTCTGACCCCGGGATAGTTTGATGGGGCCGTGTAGAGGAATAATCACTCTGTGTCTGACCAGGGAGTGTATGATGGGACGGGGTGGATATAAATTCACTCTGTGTCTGACCCCGGGAGTGTTTGATGGGACGGTGTGGAGGGAGATTCAGTCTGTGTCTGAACCCGGGAGTGTTTGATGGGACGGTGTAGAGGAACATTCACTCTGTGTCTGACCCCGGGAGTGTGAGATGGGACCGTGTCGAGCAATAATCACTCTGTGTCTGACCCCGGGAGTGTGAGATGGGACCGTGTAGAGCAATAATCACTCTGTGTCTGACCCCGGGAGTGTTTGATGGTATCGTGTAGAGGAATAATCTCTCTGTGTCTGACCCCGGGAGTGACTGATGGTATCGTGTAGAGGAATAATCTCCCTGTGTCTGAACCCGGGAGTGTGTGATGGGATGGTGTGGATTGAGATTCACTCTGTGTCTGACCCCGGGAGTGTTTAATGGGACCTTGTAGTGGAATAATCATTCTGTGTCTTACCCCGGGAGTGTTTGATGGGACCGTGTAGAGTAATAATCACTCTGTGTCTGACCCCCGGGAGCGTTTGATGGGAACGTGTAGAGGAATAATCACTCTGTGTCTGAACCCGGGAGAGTTTGATGGGGCCGTGTAGAGGAATAATCACTCTGTGTCTGACCCCGGGAGTGTGTGATGGGACGGTGTTGAAGGAGATTCACACTGTGTTTGACCCCGGGAGTGTGTGTTGGGACGGTGTGGGGGGAGATTCACTCTGTGTCAGACCCCGGCAGTGTTTGATGGGACCGTGTTGAGGAATAATCCCTTTGTGTCTGTCCCTGGGAGTGTTTGATTGGACCGTGTAGATCAATAATCACTCTGTGTCTGACCTCGGGAGTGTGTGATGGGACGGTGTGGAGGGAGATTCACCCTGTGTCTGACCCCGGGAGTGTTTGATGGAACCGTGTAGAGGAATAATCACTGTGTGTTTGACCACGGGAGTGTGTGATGCGTCGGTGTAGAGGATTAATCACTCTGTGTCTGAGCACCGGAGTGTGTGATTTGACGGTGTGGAGGGAGATTCACTCTGTGTCTGACCCCGGGAGTGTTTGATGGGACCGTGTAGAGGAATAATCACTCTGTGTCTGACCACGGGCGTGTGTGATTGGACGGAGTGGAGGGAGATTCACTCTGTGTCTGACCCCGGGAGTGTTTGATGGGACGGTGTGGAGGGAGATTCAGTCTGTGTCTGTCCCCGGGAGTGTGTGATGGGACGATTTGCAGGGAGATTTACTCTGTGTCTGACCCAGGGAGTGTGTGATGTGCGGTGTAGAGGAACATTCACTCTGTGTCTGACCCCGGGAGTGTGAGATGGGTCCGTGTAGAGCAATAATCACTCCGTGTCTGACCCCGGGAGTGTTTGATGGGACCGTGGAGAAGAATAATCACTCTGTGTCTGAACACGGGAGTGTGTGATGGGACGGTGTGGAGGGAGATTCACTCTGTGTCTGACCCCGGGAGTGTTTGATGGGACGGTGTAGAGGAACATTCACTCTGTGTCTGACCCCGGGAGTGTGAGATGGGACCGTGTCGAGCAATAATCACTCTGTGTCTGACCTCGGGAGTGTTTGATGGTATCGTGTAGAGGAATAATCTCACTGTGTCTGACCCCGGGAGTGTTTGATGGTATCGTGTAGAGGAATAATCTCTCTGTGTCTGACCCCGGGAGTGTGTGATTGGACGGTGTGGATTGAGATTCACTCTGTGTCTGACCCCGGGAGTGTTTGATGGGACCATGTAGTGGAATAATCACTCTGTGTCTTACCCCGGGAGTGTTTGATGGGACCGTGCAGAGGAATAATCACACTGTGTCTGACCCCGGGAGAGTTTGATGGGGCCGTGTAGAGGAATATTCACGTTGTGTCTGACCCCGGCAGTGTGTGCTGGGACGGTGTTGAAGGAGATTCACACTGTGTCTGTCCCCGGGAGTGTGTGATGGGACGGTGTGGAGGGAGATACACTCTGTGTCTGACCCCGGCAGTGTTTGATGGGACCGTGTTGAGGAATAATCCCTCTGTGTATGACCCAGGGAGTGTGTGATGGGACCGTGTGGAGGGAGATTCACTCTGTGTCTGACCCCGGGAGTGTGTGATGGGCGGTGTAGAGGAATAATCACTCTGTGTCTGACCCCGGGAGTTTGTGACGGGACGGTTTGGAGGGAGATTCACTCTGTGTCTGACCCCGGGAGTGTTTGCTGGAACCGTGTAGAGGAATAATCACTCTGTCTGACCCCGGGAGTGTATGTTGGGAGGGTGTGGACGGAGATTCACTCTGTGTCTGACCCCGGGAGTGTTTCATGGGACCGTGTAGAGGAATAATCACTCTGTGTCTGATCCCCGGGAGCGTTTGATCGGACCGTGTAGAGGAATAATCACTCTGTGTCTGACCCCGGGATAGTTTGATGGGGCCGTGTAGAGGAATAATCACTCTGTGTCTGACCAGGGAGTGTATGATGGGACGGTGTGGATATAAATTCACTCTGTGTCTGACCCCGGGAGTGTTTGATGGGACGGTGTGGAGGGAGATTCAGTCTGTGTCTGTCCCCGGGAGTGTGTGATGGGACGATTTGCAGGGAGATTCACTCTGTGTCTGACCCAGGGAGTGTGTGATGTGCGGTGTAGAGGAACATTCACTCTGTGTCTGACCCCGGTAGTGTGAGATGGGACCGTGTAGAGCAATAATCACTTCCGTGTCTGACCCCGGGAGTGTTTGATGGGACCGTGGAGAAGAATAATCACTCTGTGTCTGAACACGGGAGTGTGTGATGGGACGGTGTGGAGGGAGATTCACTCTGTGTCTGAACCCGGGAGTGTTTGATGGGACGGTGTAGACGAACATTCACTCTGTGTCTGACCCCGGGAGTGTTTCATGGGACCGTGTAGAGGAATAATCACTCTGTGTCTGATCCCCGGGAGCGTTTGATGGGACCGTGTAGAGGAATAATCACTCTGTGTCTGACCCCGGGAGTTTTTGATGGGACCGTGTAGAGGAATAATCTCTTTGTGTCTGACCCCGGGAGTGTTTGATGGTACCGTGTAGAGGTATAATCTCTCTGTGTCTGACCCCGGGAGTGTTTGATGGTACCGTGTAGAGTAATAATCTCTCTGCGTCTGACCCAGGGAGTGTGTGATGGGACGGTGTGGATTGAGATTCACTCTGTGTCTGACCCCGGGAGTGTTTGATTGGACCCTGTAGAGGAATAATCACTCTGTGTCTGACCACGGGAGTGTGAGATGGGACGGTGTGGAGGGAGATTCGCTCTGTGTCTGACCCCGGGAGAGTGTGATGGGCGGTGTAGAGGAATAATCACTCTGTGGCTGACCCCGGGAGTGTTTGATTGGACTGTGTAGAGGAATAATCACTCTGTGTCTGACCAGGGAGTGTATGATGGGACGGTGTGGATATAAATTCACTCTGTGTCTGACCCTGGGAGTGTTTGATGGGACGGTGTGGAGGGAGATTCAGTCTGTGTCTGTCCCCGGGAGTGTTTGATTGGACGATTTGCAGGGAGATTCACTCTGTGTCTGACCCAGGGAGTGTGAGATGGGACCGTGTGGAGGGAGATTCGCTCTGTGTCTGACCCCGGGAGAGTGTGATGGGCGGTGTAGAGGAATAATCACTCTGTGGCTGACCCCGGGAGTGTATGATGGGACGGTGTGGATATAAATTCACTCGTTTGCTGACCACGGGAGTGTTTGATGGGACGGTGTGGAGGGAGATTCAGTCTGTGTCTGACCCCGGGAGTGTTTGATTGGACCGTGTAGAGGAATAATCACTCTGTGTCTGACCAGGGAGTGTATGATGGGACGGTGTGGATATAAATTCACTCTGTGTCTGACCCTGGGAGTGTTTGATGGGACGGTGTGGAGGGAGATTCAGTCTGTGTCTGTCCCCGGGAGTGTTTGATGGGACGATTTGCAGGGAGATTCACTCTGTGTCTGACCCAGGGAGTGTGTGATGTGCGGTGTAGAGGAACATTCACTCTGTGTCTGACCCCGGGAGTGTGAGATGGGACCGTGTAGAGCAATAATCACTCCGTGTCTGACCCCGGGAGTGTTTGATGGGACCGTGGAGAAGAATAATCTCTCTGTGTCTGAACACGGGAGTGTGTGATGGGACGGTGTGGAGGGAGATTCACTCTGTGTCTGACCCCGGGAGTGTTTGATGGGACGGTGTGGAGGGAGATTCAGTCTGTGTCTGTCCCCGGGAGTGTGTGATGGGACGATTTGCAGGGAGATTTACTCTGTGTCTGACCCAGGGAGTGTGTGATGTGCGGTGTAGAGGAACATTCACTCTGTGTCTGACCCCGGGAGTGTGAGATGGGTCCGTGTAGAGCAATAATCACTCCGTGTCTGACCCCGGGAGTGTTTGATGGGACCGTGGAGAAGAATAATCACTCTGTGTCTGAACACGGGAGTGTGTGATGGGACGGTGTGGAGGGAGATTCACTCTGTGTCTGACCCCGGGAGTGTTTGATGGGACGGTGTAGAGGAACATTCACTCTGTGTCTGACCCCGGGAGTGTGAGATGGGACCGTGTCGAGCAATAATCACTCTGTGTCTGACCTCGGGAGTGTTTGATGGTATCGTGTAGAGGAATAATCTCACTGTGTCTGACCCCGGGAGTGTTTGATGGTATCGTGTAGAGGAATAATCTCTCTGTGTCTGACCCCGGGAGTGTGTGATTGGACGGTGTGGATTGAGATTCACTCTGTGTCTGACCCCGGGAGTGTTTGATGGGACCATGTAGTGGAATAATCACTCTGTGTCTTACCCCGGGAGTGTTTGATGGGACCGTGCAGAGGAATAATCACACTGTGTCTGACCCCGGGAGAGTTTGATGGGGCCGTGTAGAGGAATATTCACGTTGTGTCTGACCCCGGCAGTGTGTGCTGGGACGGTGTTGAAGGAGATTCACACTGTGTCTGTCCCCGGGAGTGTGTGATGGGACGGTGTGGAGGGAGATACACTCTGTGTCTGACCCCGGCAGTGTTTGATGGGACCGTGTTGAGGAATAATCCCTCTGTGTATGACCCAGGGAGTGTGTGATGGGACCGTGTGGAGGGAGATTCACTCTGTGTCTGACCCCGGGAGTGTGTGATGGGCGGTGTAGAGGAATAGTCACTCTGTGTCTGACCCCGGGAGTTTGTGACGGGACGGTTTGGAGGGAGATTCACTCTGTGTCTGACCCCGGGAGTGTTTGCTGGAACCGTGTAGAGGAATAATCACTCTGTCTGACCCCGGGAGTGTATGTTGGGAGGGTGTGGACGGAGATTCACTCTGTGTCTGACCCCGGGAGTGTTTCATGGGACCGTGTAGAGGAATAATCACTCTGTGTCTGATCCCCGGGAGCGTTTGATCGGACCGTGTAGAGGAATAATCACTCTGTGTCTGACCCCGGGATAGTTTGATGGGGCCGTGTAGAGGAATAATCACTCTGTGTCTGACCAGGGAGTGTATGATGGGACGGTGTGGATATAAATTCACTCTGTGTCTGACCCCGGGAGTGTTTGATGGGACGGTGTGGAGGGAGATTCAGTCGGTGTCTGTCCCCGGGAGTGTGTGATGGGACGATTTGCAGGGAGATTCACTCTGTGTCTGACCCAGGGAGTGTGTGATGTGCGGTGTAGAGGAACATTCACTCTGTGTCTGACCCCGGTAGTGTGAGATGGGACCGTGTAGAGCAATAATCACTTCCGTGTCTGACCCCGGGAGTGTTTGATGGGACCGTGGAGAAGAATAATCACTCTGTGTCTGAACACGGGAGTGTGTGATGGGACGGTGTGGAGGGAGATTCACTCTGTGTCTGAACCCGGGAGTGTTTGATGGGACGGTGTAGAGGAACATTCACTCTGTGTCTGACCCCGGGAGTTTGAGATGGGACCGTGTCGAGCAATAATCACTCTGTGTCTGACCCCGGGAGTATGTGTTGGGACGGTGTGGACGGAGATTCACTCTGTGTCTGACCCCGGGAGTGTTTCATGGGACCGTGTAGAGGAATAATCACTCTGTGTCTGATCCCCGGGAGCGTTTGATGGGACCGTGTAGAGGAATAATCACTCTGTGTCTGACCCCGGGAGTTTTTGATGGGACCGTGTAGAGGAATAATCTCTTTGTGTCTGACCCCGGGAGTGTTTGATGGTACCGTGTAGAGGTATAATCTCTCTGTGTCTGACCCCGGGAGTGTTTGATGGTACCGTGTAGAGTAATAATCTCTCTGCGTCTGACCCAGGGAGTGTGTGATGGGACGGTGTGGATTGAGATTCACTCTGTGTCTGACCCCGGGAGTGTTTGATGGGACCCTGTAGAGGAATAATCACTCTGTGTCTGACCACGGGAGTGTGAGATGGGACGGTGTGGAGGGAGATTCGCTCTGTGTCTGACCCCGGGAGAGTGTGATGGGCGGTGTAGAGGAATAATCACTCTGTGGCTGACCCCGGGAGTGTTTGATTGGACTGTGTAGAGGAATAATCACTCTGTGTCTGACCAGGGAGTGTATGATGGGACGGTGTGGATATAAATTCACTCTGTGTCTGACCCTGGGAGTGTTTGATGGGACGGTGTGGAGGGAGATTCAGTCTGTGTCTGTCCCCGGGAGTGTTTGATTGGACGATTTGCAGGGAGATTCACTCTGTGTCTGACCCAGGGAGTGTGAGATGGGACCGTGTAGAGCAATAATCACTCCGTGTCTGACCAGGGAGTGTATGATGGGACGGTGTGGATATAAATTCACTCGTTTGCTGACCACGGGAGTGTTTGATGGGACGGTGTGGAGGGAGATTCAGTCTGTGTCTGACCCCGGGAGTGTTTGATTGGACCGTGTAGAGGAATAATCACTCTGTGTCTGACCAGGGAGTGTATGATGGGACGGTGTGGATATAAATTCACTCTGTGTCTGACCCTGGGAGTGTTTGATGGGACGGTGTGGAGGGAGATTCAGTCTGTGTCTGTCCCCGGGAGTGTTTGATGGGACGATTTGCAGGGAGATTCACTCTGTGTCTGACCCAGGGAGTGTGTGATGTGCGGTGTAGAGGAACATTCACTCTGTGTCTGACCCCGGGAGTGTGAGATGGGACCGTGTAGAGCAATAATCACTCCGTGTCTGACCCCGGGAGTGTTTGATGGGACCGTGGAGAAGAATAATCTCTCTGTGTCTGAACACGGGAGTGTGTGATGGGACGGTGTGGAGGGAGATTCACTCTGTGTCTGACCCCGGGAGTGTTTGATGGGACGGTGTAGAGGAACATTCACTCTGTGTCTGACCCCGGGAGTGTGAGATGGGACAGTGTCGAGCAATAATCACTCTGTGTCTGACCCCGGGAGTGTTTGATGGTATCGTGTAGAGGAATAATCTCACTGTGTCTGACCCCGGGAGTGTTTGATGGTATCGTGTAGAGGAATAATCTCTCTGTGTCTGACCCCGGGAGTGTGTGATTGGACGGTGTGGATTGAGATTCACTCTGTGTCTGACCCCGGGAGTGTTTGATGGGACCATGTAGTGGAATAATCACTCTGTGTCTTAACCCGGGAGTGTTTGATGGGACCGTGCATAGGAATAATCACACTGTGTCTGACCCCGGGAGAGTTTGATGGGGCCGTGTAGAGGAATAATCACTCTGTGTCTGACCCCGGCAGTGTGTGCTGGGACGGTGTTGAAGGAGATTCACACTGTGTCTGTCCCCGGGAGTGTGTGATGGGACGGTGTGGAGGGAGATACACTCTGTGTCTGAACCCGGCAGTGTTTGATGGGACCGTGTTGAGGAATAATCCCTCTGTGTATGACCCAGGGAGTGTGTGATGGGACCGTGTGGAGGGAGATTCACTCTGTGTCTGACCCCGGGAGTGTGTGATGGGACCGTGTAGAGCAATAATCACTTCCGTGTCTGACCCCGGGAGTGTTTGAATGGACCGTGGAGAAGAATAATCACTCTGTGTCTGAACACGGGAGTGTGTGATGGGACGGTGTGGAGGGAGTTTCTCTCTGTGTCTGAACCCGGGAGTGTTTGATGGGACGGTGTAGAGGAACATTCACTCTTTGTCTGACCCCGGGAGTTTGAGATGGGACCGTGTCGAGCAATAATCACTCTGTGTCTGACCCCGGGAGTATGTGTTGGGACGGTGTGGACGGAGATTCACTCTGTGTCTGACCCCGGGAGTGTTTCATGGGACCGTGTAGAGGAATAATCACTCTGTGTCTGATCCCCGGGAGCGTTTGATGGGACCGTGTAGAGGAATAATCACTCTGTGTCTGACCCCGGGTGTTTTTGATGGGACCGTGTAGAGGAATAATCTCTTTGTGTCTGACCCCGGGAGTGTTTGATGGTACCGTGTAGAGGTATAATCTCTCTGTGTCTGACCCCGGGAGTGTTTGATGGTACCGTGTAGAGTAATAATCTCTCTGAGTCTGACCCAGGGAGTGTGTGATGGGACGGTGTGGATTGAGATTCACTCTGTGTCTGACCCCGGGAGTGTTTGATGGGACCCTGTAGAGGAATAATCACTCTGTGTCTGACCACGGGAGTGTGAGATGGGACGGTGTGGAGGGAGATTCGCTCTGTGTCTGACCCCGGGAGAGTGTGATGGGCGGTGTAGAGGAATAATCACTCTGTGTCTGACCCTGGGAGTGTTTGATGGGACGGTGTGGAGGGAGATTCAGTCTGTGTCTGTCACCGGGAGTGTTTGATGGGACGATTTGCAGGGAGATTCACTCTGTGTCTGACCAGGGAGTGTATGATGGGACGGTGTGGATATAAATTCACTCTGTGTCTGACCCTGGGAGTGTTTGATGGGACGGTGTGGAGGGAGATTCAGTCTGTGTCTGTCCCCGGGAGTGTTTGATGGGACGATTTGCACGGAGATTCACTCTGTGTCTGACCCAGGGAGTGTGAGATGGGACCGTGTAGAGCAATAATCACTCCGTGTCTGACCCCGGGAGTGTTTGATGGGACCGTGGAGAAGAATAATCACTCTGTGTCTGAACACGGGAGTGTGTGATGGGACGGTGTGGACGGAGATTCACTCTGTGTCTGACCCCGGGAGTGTTTGATGGGACGGTGTAGAGGAACATTCACTCTGTGTCTGACCACGGGAGTGTGAGATGGGACGGTGTGGAGGGAGATTCGCTCTGTGTCTGACCCCGGGAGAGTGTGATGGGCGGTGTAGAGGAATAATCACTCTGTGGCTGACCCCGGGAGTGTATGATGGGACGGTGTGGATATAAATTCACTCGGTTGCTGACCACGGGAGTGTTTGATGGGACGGTGTGGAGGGAGATTCAGTCTGTGTCTGACCCCGGGAGTGTTTGATTGGACTGTGTAGAGGAATAATCACTCTGTGTCTGACCAGGGAGTGTATGATGGGACGGTGTGGATATAAATTCACTCTGTGTCTGACCCTGGGAGTGTTTGATGGGACGGTATGGAGGGAGATTCAGTCTGTGTCTGTCCCCGGGAGTGTTTGATGGGACGATTTGCAGGGAGATTCACTCTGTGTCTGACCCAGGGAGTGTGTGATGTGCGGTGTAGAGGAACATTCACTCTGTGTCTGACCCCGGGAGTGTGAGATGGGACCGTGTAGAGCAATAATCACTCCGTGTCTGACCCCGGGAGTGTTTGATGGGACCTTGGAGAAGAATAATCTCTCTGTGTCTGAACACGGGAGTGTGTGATGGGACGGTGTGGAGGGAGATTCACTCTGTGTCTGACCCCGGGAGTGTTTGATGGGACGGTGTAGAGGAACATTCACTCTGTGTCTGACCCCGGGAGTGTGAGATGGGACCGTGTCGAGCAATAATCACTCTGTGTCTGACCCCGGGAGTGTTTGATGGTATCGTGTAGAGGAATAATCTCACTGTGTCTGACCCCGGGAGTGTTTGATGGTATCGTGTAGAGGAATAATCTCTCTGTGTCTGACCCCGGGAGTGTGTGATTGGACGGTGTGGATTGAGATTCACTCTGTGTCTGACCCCGGGAGTGTTTGATGGGACCATGTAGTGGAATAATCACTCTGTGTCTTACCCCGGGAGTGTTTGATGGGACCGTGCATAGGAATAATCACACTGTGTCTGACCCCGGGAGAGTTTGATGGGGCCGTGTAGAGGAATAATCACTCTGTGTCTGACCCCGGGAGTGTTTGATGGGACCGTGTAGAGGAATATTCACGTTGTGTCTGACCCCGGCAGTGTGTGCTGGGACAGTGTTGAAGGAGATTCACACTGTGTCTGTCCCCGGGAGTGTGTGATGGGACGGTGTGGAGGGAGATACACTCTGTGTCTGAACCCGGCAGTGTTTGATGGGACCGTGTTGAGGAATAATCCCTCTGTGTATGACCCAGGGAGTGTGTGATGGGACCGTGTGGAGGGAGATTCACTCTATGTCTGACCCCGGGAGTGTGTGATGGGCGGTGTAGAGGAATAATCACTCTGTGTCTGACCACGGGAGTTTGTGACGGGACGGTTTGGAGGGAGATTCACTCTGTGTCTGACCCCGGGAGTGTTTGCTGGAACCGTGTAGAGGAATAATCACTCTGTCTGACCCCGGGAGTGTGTGTTGGGACGGTGTGGACGGAGATTCACTCTGTGTCTGACCCCGGGAGTGTTTCATGGGACCGTGTAGAGGAATAATCACTCTGTGTCTGATCCCCGGGAGCGTTTGATCGGACCGTGTAGAGGAATAATCACTCTGTGTCTGACCCCGGGATAGTTTGATGGGGCCGTGTAGAGGAATAATCACTCTGTGTCTGACCAGGGAGTGTATGATGGGACGGTGTGGATATAAATTCACTCTGTGTCTGACCCCGGGAGTGTTTGATGGGACGGTGTGGAGGGAGATTCAGTCTGTGTCTGTCCCCGGGAGTGTTTGATGGGACGATTTGCAGGGAGATTCACTCTGTGTCTGACCCAGGGAGTGTGTGATGTGCGGTGTAGAGGAACATTCACTCTGTGTCTGACCCCGGTAGTGTGAGATGGGACCGTGTAGAGCAATAATCACTTCCGTGTCTGACCCCGGGAGTGTTTGATGGGACCGTGGAGATGAATAATCACTCTGTGTCTGAACACGGGAGTGTGTGATGGGACGGTGTGGAGGGAGATTCACTCTGTGTCTGAACCCGGGAGTGTTTGATGGGACGGTGTAGAGGAACATTCACTCTGTGTCTGACCCCGGGAGTGTGAGATGGGACCGTGTCGAGCAATAATCACTCTGTGTCTGACCCCGGGAGTATGTGTTGGGACGGTGTGGACGGAGATTCACTCTGTGTCTGACCCGGTACTGTTTCATGGGACCGTGTAGAGGAATAATCACTCTGTGTCTGATCCCCGGGAGCGTTTGATGGGACCGTGTAGAGGAATAATCACTCTGTGTCTGACCCCGAGAGTGTTTGATGGGACCGTGCAGAGGAATAATCACTCAGTGTCTGACCCCCGGGAGAGTTTGATGGGACCGTGTAGAGGAATAATCACTCTGTGTCTGACCCCGGGAGTTTTTGATGGGACCGTGTAGAGGAATAATCTCTTTGTGTCTGACCCCGGGAGTGTTTGATGGTACCGTGTAGAGGTATAATCTCTCTGTGTCTGACCCCGGGAGTGTTTGATGGTACCGTGTAGAGTAATAATCTCTCTGCGTCTGACCCAGGGAGTGTGTGATGGGACGGTGTGGATTGAGATTCACTCTGTGTCTGACCCCGGGAGTGTTTGATGGGACCCTGTAGAGGAATAATCACTCTGTGTCTGACCACGGGAGTGTGAGATGGGACGGTGTGGAGGGAGATTCGCTCTGTGTCTGACCATAGGAGAGTGTGATGGGCGGTGTAGAGGAATAATCACTCTGTGGCTGACCCCGGGAGTGTATGATGGGACGGTGTGGATATAAATTCACTCGGTTGCTGACCACGGGAGTGTTTGATGGGACCGTGCATAGGAATAATCACACTGTGTCTGACCCCGGGAGAGTTTGATGGGGCCGTGTAGAGGAATAATCACTCTGTGTCTGACCCCGGGAGTGTTTGATGGGACCGTGTAGAGGAATATTCACGTTGTGTCTGACCCCGGCAGTGTGTGCTGGGACGGTGTTGAAGGAGATTCACACTGTGTCTGTCCCCGGGAGTGTGTGATGGGACGGTGTGGAGGGAGATACACTCTGTGTCTGAACCCGGCAGTGTTTGATGGGACCGTGTTGAGGAATAATCCCTCTGTGTATGACCCAGGGAGTGTGTGATGGGACCGTGTGGAGGGAGATTCACTCTATGTCTGACCCCGGGAGTGTGTGATGGGCGGTGTAGAGGAATAATCACTCTGTGTCTGACCACGGGAGTTTGTGACGGGACGGTTTGGAGGGAGATTCACTCTGTGTCTGACCCCGGGAGTGTTTGCTGGAACCGTGTAGAGGAATAATCACTCTGTCTGACCCCGGGAGTGTGTGTTGGGACGGTGTGGACGGAGATTCACTCTGTGTCTGACCCCGGGAGTGTTTCATGGGACCGTGTAGAGGAATAATCACTCTGTGTCTGATCCCCGGGAGCGTTTGATCGGACCGTGTAGAGGAATAATCACTCTGTGTCTGACCCCGGGATAGTTTGATGGGGCCGTGTAGAGGAATAATCACTCTGTGTCTGACCAGGGAGTGTATGATGGGACGGTGTGGATATAAATTCACTCTGTGTCTGACCCCGGGAGTGTTTGATGGGACGGTGTGGAGGGAGATTCAGTCTGTGTCTGTCCCCGGGAGTGTGTGATGGGACGATTTGCAGGGAGATTCACTCTGTGTCTGACCCAGGGAGTGTGTGATGTGCGGTGTAGAGGAACATTCACTCTGTGTCTGACCCCGGTAGTGTGAGATGGGACCGTGTAGAGCAATAATCACTTCCGTGTCTGACCCCGGGAGTGTTTGATGGGACCGTGGAGATGAATAATCACTCTGTGTCTGAACACGGGAGTGTGTGATGGGACGGTGTGGAGGGAGATTCACTCTGTGTCTGAACCCGGGAGTGTTTGATGGGACGGTGTAGAGGAACATTCACTCTGTGTCTGACCCCGGGAGTGTGAGATGGGACCGTGTCGAGCAATAATCACTCTGTGTCTGACCCCGGGAGTATGTGTTGGGACGGTGTGGACGGAGATTCACTCTGTGTCTGACCCGGGACTGTTTCATGGGACCGTGTAGAGGAATAATCACTCTGTGTCTGATCCCCGGGAGCGTTTGATGGGACCGTGTAGAGGAATAATCACTCTGTGTCTGACCCCGAGAGTGTTTGATGGGACCGTGCAGAGGAATAATCACTCAGTGTCTGACCCCCGGGAGAGTTTGATGGGACCGTGTAGAGGAATAATCACTCTGTGTCTGACCCCGGGAGTTTTTGATGGGACCGTGTAGAGGAATAATCTCTTTGTGTCTGACCCCGGGAGTGTTTGATGGTACCGTGTAGAGGTATAATCTCTCTGTGTCTGACCCCGGGAGTGTTTGATGGTACCGTGTAGAGTAATAATCTCTCTGCGTCTGACCCAGGGAGTGTGTGATGGGACGGTGTGGATTGAGATTCACTCTGTGTCTGACCCCGGGAGTGTTTGATGGGACCCTGTAGAGGAATAATCACTCTGTGTCTGACCACGGGAGTGTGAGATGGGACGGTGTGGATATAAATTCACTCTGTGTCTGACCCTGGGAGTGTTTGATGGGACGGTGTGGAGGGAGATTCAGTCTGTGTCTGACCCCGGGAGTGTTTGATTGGACTGTGTAGAGGAATAATCACTCTGTGTCTGACCAGGGAGTGTATGATGGGACGGTGTGGATATAAATTCACTCTGTGTCTGACCCTGGGAGTGTTTGATGGGACGGTGTGGAGGGAGATTCAGTCTGTGTCTGTCCCCGGGAGTGTGTGATGGGACGATTTGCAGGGAGATTCACTCTGTGTCTGACCCAGGGAGTGTGTGATGTGCGGTGTAGAGGAACATTCACTCTGTGTCTGACCCCGGGAGTGTGAGATGGGACCGTGTAGAGCAATAATCACTCCGTGTCTGACCCCGGGAGTGTTTGATGGGACCGTGGACAAGAATAATCACTCTGTGTCTGAACACGGGAGTGTGTGATGGGACGGTGTGGAGGGAGATTCACTCTGTGTCTGAACCCGGGAGTGTTTGATGGGACGGTGTAGAGGAACATTCACTCTGTGTCTGACCCCGGGAGTGTGAGATGGGACCGTGTCGAGCAATAATCACTCTGTGTCTGACCCCGGGAGTATGTGTTGGGACGGTGTGGACGGAGATTCACTCTGTGTCTGACCCCGGGAGTGTGAGATGGGACCGTGTCGAGCAATAATCACTCTGTGTCTGACCCCGGGAGTGTTTGATGGTATCGTGTAGAGGAATAATCTCACTGTGTCTGACCCCGGGAGTGTTTGATGGTATCGTGTAGAGGAATAATCTCTCTGTGTCTGACCCCGGGAGTGTGTGATTGGACGGTGTGGATTGAGATTCACTCTGTGTCTGACCCCGGGAGTGTTTGATGGGACCATGTAGTGGAATAATCACTCTGTGTCTTACCCCGGGAGTGTTTGATGGGACCGTGCAGAGGAATAATCACACTGTGTCTGACCCCGGGAGAGTTTGATGGGGCCGTGTAGAGGAATAATCACTCTGTGTCTGACCCCGGGAGTGTTTGATGGGACCGTGTAGAGGAATATTCACGTTGTGTCTGACCCCGGCAGTGTGTGCTGGGACGGTGTTGAAGGAGATTCACACTGTGTCTGTCCCCGGGTGTGTGTGATGGGACGGTGTGGAGGGAGATACACTCTGTGTCTGACCCCGGCAGTGTTTGATGGGACCGTGTTGAGGAATAATCCCTCTGTGTATGACCCAGGGAGTGTGTGATGGGACCGTGTGGAGGGAGATTCACTCTGTGTCTGACCCCGGGAGTGTGTGATGGGCGGTGTAGAGGAATAATAACTCTGTGTCTGACCCCGGGAGTTTGTGACGGGACGGTTTGGAGGGAGATTCACTCTGTGTCTGACCCCGGGAGTGTTTGCTGGAACCGTGTAGAGGAATAATCACTCTGTCTGACCCCGGGAGTGTGTGTTGGGACGGTGTGGACGGAGATTCACTCTGTGTCTGACCCCGGGAGTGTTTCATGGGACCGTGTAGAGGAATAATCACTCTGTGTCTGATCCCCGGGAGCGTTTGATCGGACCGTGTAGAGGAATAATCACTCTGTGTCTGACCCCGGGATAGTTTGATGGGGCCGTGTAGAGGAATAATCACTCTGTGTCTGACCAGGGAGTGTATGATGGGACGGTGTGGATATAAATTCACTCTGTGTCTGACCCCGGGAGTGTTTGATGGGACGGTGTGGAGGGAGATTCAGTCTGTGTCTGTCCCCGGGAGTGTGTGATGGGACGATTTGCAGGGAGATTCACTCTGTGTCTGACCCAGGGAGTGTGTGATGTGCGGTGTAGAGGAACATTCACTCTGTGTCTGACCCCGGTAGTGTGAGATGGGACCGTGTAGAGCAATAATCACTTCCGTGTCTGACCCCGGGAGTGTTTGATGGGACCGTGGAGATGAATAATCACACTGTGTCTGAACACGGGAGTGTGTGATGGGACGGTGTGGAGGGAGATTCACTCTGTGTCTGAACCCGGGAGTGTTTGATGGGACGGTGTAGAGGAACATTCACTCTGTGTCTGACCCCGGGAGTGTGAGATGGGACCGTGTCGAGCAATAATCACTCTGTGTCTGACCCGGGACTGTTTCATGGGACCGTGTAGAGGAATAATCACTCTGTGTCTGATCCCCGGGAGCGTTTGATGGGACCGTGTAGAGGAATAATCACTCTGTGTCTGACCCCGGGAGTTTTTGATGGGACCGTGTAGAGGAATAATCTCTTTGTGTCTGACCCCGGGAGTGTTTGATGGTACCGTGTAGAGGTATAATCTCTCTGTGTCTGACCCCGGGAGTGTTTGATGGTACCGTGTAGAGTAATAATCTCTCTGCGTCTGACCCAGGGAGTGTGTGATGGGACGGTGTGGATTGAGATTCACTCTGTGTCTGACCACGGGAGTGTTTGATGGGACCCTGTAGAGGAATAATCACTCTGTGTCTGACCACGGGAGTGTGAGATGGGACGGTGTGGAGGGAGATTCGCTCTGTGTCTGACCCCGGGAGAGTGTGATGGGCGGTGTAGAGGAATAATCACTCTGTGGCTGACCCCGGGAGTGTATGATGGGACGGTGTGGATATAAATTCACTCGGTTGCTGACCACGGGAGTGTTTGATGGGACGGTGTGGAGGGAGATTCAGTCTGTGTCTGACCCCGGGAGTGTTTGATTGGACTGTGTAGAGGAATAATCACTCTGTGTCTCACCAGGGAGTGTATGATGGGACGGTGTGGATATAAATTCACTCTGTGTCTGACCCTGGGAGTGTTTGATGGGACGGTGTGGAGGGAGATTCAGTCTGTGTCTGTCCCCGGGAGTGTTTGATGGGACGATTTGCAGGGAGATTCACTCTGAGTCTGACCCAGGGAGTGTGTGATGTGCGGTGTAGAGGAACATTCACTCTGTGTCTGACCCCGGGAGTGTGAGATGGGACCGTGTAGAGCAATAATCACTCCGTGTCTGACCCCGGGAGTGTTTGATGGGACCGTGGAGAAGAATAATCACTCTGTGTCTGAACACGGGAGTGTGTGATGGGACGGTGTGGAGGGAGATTCACTCTGTGTCTGACCCCGGGAGTGTTTGATGGGACGGTGTAGAGGAACATTCACTCTGTGTCTGACCACGGGAGTGTGAGATGGGACGGTGTGGAGGGAGACTCGCTCTGTGTCTGACCCCGGGAGAGTGTGATGGGCGGTGTAGAGGAATAATCACTCTGTGGCTGACCCCGGGAGTGTATGATGGGACGGTGTGGATATAAATTCACTCGGTTGCTGACCACGGGAGTGTTTGATGGGACGGTGTGGAGGGAGATTCAGTCTGTGTCTGACCCCGGGAGTGTTTGATTGGACTGTGTAGAGGAATAATCACTCTGTGTCTGACCAGGGAGTGTATGATGGGACCGTGTGGATATAAATTCACTCTGTGTCTGACCCTGGGAGTGTTTGATGGGACGGTGTGGAGGGAGATTCAGTCTGTGTCTGTCCCCGGGAGTGTTTGATGGGACGATTTGCAGGGAGATTCACTCTGTGTCTGACCCAGGGAGTGTGTGATGTGCGGTGTAGAGGAACATTCACTCTGTGTCTGACCCCGGGAGTGTGAGATGGGACCGTGTAGAGCAATAATCACTCCGTGTCTGACCCCGGGAGTGTTTGATGGGACCGTGGAGAAGAATAATCACTCTGTGTCTGAACACGGGAGTGTGTGATGGGACGGTGTGGAGGGAGACTCACTCTGTGTCTGACCCCGGGAGTGTTTGATGGGACGGTGTAGAGGAACATTCACTCTGTGTCTGACCCCGGGAGTGTGAGATGGGACCGTGTCGAGCAATAATCACTCTGTGTCTGACCCCGGGAGTGTTTGATGGTATCGTGTAGAGGAATAATCTCACTGTGTCTGACCCCGGGAGTGTTTGATGGTATCGTGTAGAGGAATAATCTCTCTGTGTCTGACCCCGGGAGTTTGTGATTGGACGGTGTGGATTGAGATTCACTCTGTGTCTGACCCCGGGAGTGTTTGATGGGACCATGTAGTGGAATAATCACTCTGTGTCTTACCCCGGGAGTGTTTGATGGGACCGTGCAGAGGAATAATCACACTGTGTCTGACCCCGGGAGAGTTTGATGGGGCCGTGTAGGGGAATAATCACTCTGTGTCTGACCCAGGGAGTGTGTGATGGGACCGTGTGGAGGGAGATTCACTCTGTGTCTGACCCCGGGAGTGTGTGATGGGCGGTGTAGAGGAATAATCACTCTGTGTCTGACCCCGGGAGTTTGTGACGGGACGGTTTGGAGGGAGATTCACTCTGTGTCTGACCCCGGGAGTGTTTGCTGGAACCGTGTAGAGGAATAATCACTCTGTCTGACCCCGGGAGTGTGTGTTGGGACGGTGTGGACGGAGATTCACTCTGTGTCTGACCCCGGGAGTGTTTCATGGGACCGTGTAGAGGAATAATCACTCTGTGTCTGATCCCCGGGAGCGTTTGATCGGACCGTGTAGAGGAATAATCACTCTGTGTCTGACCCCGGGATAGTTTGATGGGGCCGTGTAGAGGAATAATCACTCTGTGTCTGACCAGGGAGTGTATGATGGGACGGTGTGGATATAAATTCACTCTGTGTCTGACCCCGGGAGTGTTTGATGGGACGGTGTGGAGGGAGATTCAGTCTGTGTCTGTCCCCGGGAGTGTGTGATGGGACGATTTGCAGGGAGATTCACTCTGTGTCTGACCCAGGGAGTGTGTGATGTGCGGTGTAGAGGAACATTCACTCTGTGTCTGACCCCGGGAGTGTGAGATGGGACCGTGTAGAGCAATAATCACTCCGTGTCTGACCCCGGGAGTGTTTGATGGGACCGTGGAGAAGAATAATCACTCTGTGTCTGAACACGGGAGTGTGTGATGGGACGGTGTGGAGGGAGATTCACTCTGTGTCTGACCCCGGGAGTGTTTGATGGGACGGTGTAGAGGAACATTCACTCTGTGTCTGACCACGGGAGTGTGAGATGGGACGGTGTGGAGGGAGACTCGCTCTGTGTCTGACCCCGGGAGAGTGTGATGGGAGGTGTAGAGGAATAATCACTCTGTGGCTGACCACGGGAGTGTATGATGGGACGGTGTGGATATAAATTCACTCGGTTGCTGACCACGGGAGTGTTTGATGGGACGGTGTGGAGGGAGATTCAGTCTGTGTCTGACCCCGGGAGTGTTTGTTGGGACGATTTGCAGGGAGATTCACTCTGTGTCTGACCCAGGGAGTGTGTGATGTGCGGTGTAGAGGAACATTCACTCTGTGTCTGACCCCGGGAGTGTGAGATGGGACCGTGTAGAGCAATAATCACTCCGTGTCTGACCCCGGGAGTGTTTGATGGGACCGTGGAGAAGAATAATCACTCTGTGTCTGAACACGGGAGTGTGTGATGGGACGGTGTGGAGGGAGATTCACTCTCTGTCTGACCCCGGGAGTGTTTGATGGGACGGTGTAGAGGAACATTCACTCTGTGTCTGACCCCGGGAGTGTGAGATGGGACCGTGTCGAGCAATAATCACTCTGTGTCTGACCCCGGGAGTGTTTGATGGTATCGTGTAGAGGAATAATCTCACTGTGTCTGACCCCGGGAGTGTTTGATGGTATCGTGTAGAGGAATAATCTCTCTGTGTCTGACCCCGGGAGTGTGTGATTGGACGGTGTGGATTGAGATTCACTCTGTGTCTGACCCCGGGAGTGTTTGATGGGACCATGTAGTGGAATAATCACTCTGTGTCTTACCCCGGGTGTGTTTGATGGGACCGTGCAGAGGAATAATCACACTGTGTCTGACCCCGGGAGAGTTTGATGGGGCCGTGTAGGGGAATAATCACTCTGTGTCTGACCCAGGGAGTGTGTGATGGGACCGTGTGGAGGGAGATTCACTCTGTGTCTGACCCCGGGAGTGTGTGATGGGCGGTGTAGAGGAATAAGCACTCTGTGTCTGACCCCGGGAGTTTGTGACGGGACGGTTTGGAGGGAGATTCACTCTGTGTCTGACCCCGGGAGTGTTTGCTGGAACCGTGTAGAGGAATAATCACTCTGTCTGACCCCGGGAGTGTGTGTTGGGACGGTGTGGACGGAGATTCACTCTGTGTCTGACCCCGGGAGTGTTTCATGGGACCGTGTAGAGGAATAATCACTCTGTGTCTGATCCCCGGGAGCGTTTGATCGGACCGTGTAGAGGAATAATCACTCTGTGTCTGACCCCGGGATAGTTTGATGGGGCCGTGTAGAGGAATAATCACTCTGTGTCTGACCAGGGAGTGTATGATGGGACGGTGTGGATATAAATTCACTCTGTGTCTGACCCCGGGAGTGTTTGATGGGACGGTGTGGAGGGAGATTCAGTCTGTGTCTGTCCCCGGGAGTGTGTGATGGGACGATTTGCAGGGAGATTCACTCTGTGTCTGACCCAGGGAGTGTGTGATGTGCGGTGTAGAGGAACATTCACTCTGTGTCTGACCCCGGTAGTGTGAGATGGGACCGTGTAGAGCAATAATCACTTCCGTGTCTGACCCCGGGAGTGTTTGATGGGACCGTGGAGAAGAATAATCACTCTGTGTCTGAACACGGGAGTGTGTGATGGGACGGTGTGGAGGGAGATTCACTCTGTGTCTGAACCCGGGAGAGTTTGATGGGACGGTGTAGAGGAACATTCACTCTGTGTCTGACCCCGGGAGTGTGAGATGGGACCGTGTCGAGCAATAATCACTCTGTGTCTGACCCCGGGAGTATGTGTTGGGACGGTGTGGACGGAGATTCACTCTGACCCCGGGAGTGTTTCATGGGACCGTGTAGAGGAATAATCACTCTGTGTCTGATCCCCGGGAGCGTTTGATGGGACCGTGTAGAGGAATAATCACTCTGTGTCTGACCCCGAGAGTGTTTGATGGGACCGTGCAGAGGAATAATCACTCAGTGTCTGACCCCCGGGAGAGTTTGATGGGACCGTGTAGAGGAATAATCACTCTGTGTCTGACCCCGGGAGTTTTTGATGGGACCGTGTAGAGGAATAATCTCTTTGTGTCTGACCCCGGGAGTGTTTGATGGTACCGTGTAGAGGTATAATCTCTCTGTGTCTGACCCCGGGAGTGTTTGATGGTACCGTGTAGAGTAATATTCTCTCTGCGTCTGACCCAGGGAGTGTGTGATGGGACGGTGTGGATTGAGATTCACTCTGTGTCTGACCCCGGGAGTGTTTGATGGGACCCTGTAGAGGAATAATCACTCTGTGTCTGACCACGGGAGTGTGAGATGGGACGGTGTGGAGGGAGATTCGCTCTGTGTCTGACCCCGGGAGAGTGTGATGGGCGGTGTAGAGGAATAATCACTCTGTGGCTGACCCCGGGAGTGTATGATGGGACGGTGTGGATATAAATTCACTCGGTTGCTGACCACGGGAGTGTTTGATGGGACGGTGTGGAGGGAGATTCAGTCTGTGTCTGACCCCGGGAGTGTTTGATTGGACTGTGTAGAGGAATAATCACTCTGTGTCTGACCAGGGAGTGTATGATGGGACGGTGTGGATATAAATTCACTCTGTGTCTGACCCTGGGAGTGTTTGATGGGACGGTGTGGAGGGAGATTCAGTCTGTGTCTGTCCCCGGGAGTGTGTGATGGGACGATTTGCAGGGAGATTCACTCTGTGTCTGACCCAGGGAGTGTGTGATGGGACGGTGTGGATATAAATTCACTCTGTGTCTGACCCTGGGAGTGTTTGATGGGACGGTGTGGAGGGAGATTCAGTCTGTGTCTGTCCCCGGGAGTGTGTGATGGGACGATTTGCAGGGAGATTCACTCTGTGTCTGACCCAGGGAGTGTGTGATGTGCGGTGTAGAGGAACATTCACTCTGTGTCTGACCCCGGGAGTGTGAGATGGGACCGTGTAGAGCAATAATCACTCCGTGTCTGACCCCGGGAGTGTTTGATGGGACCGTGGAGAAGAATAATCACTCTGTGTCTGAACACGGGAGTGTGTGATGGGACGGTGTGGAGGGAGATTCACTCTGTGTCTGAACCCGGGAGTGTTTGATGGGACGGTGTAGAGGAACATTCACTCTGTGTCTGACCCCGGGAGTGTGAGATGGGACCGTGTCGAGCAATAATCACTCTGTGTCTGACCCCGGGAGTATGTGTTGGGACGGTGTGGACGGAGATTCACTCTGTGTCTGACCCCGGGAGTGTTTGATGGGACCATGTAGTGGAATAATCACTCTGTGTCTTACCCCGGGAGTGTTTGATGGGACCGTGCAGAGGAATAATCACACTGTGTCTGACCCCGGGAGTGTTTGATGGGACGGTGTAGAGGAACATTCACTCTGTGTCTGACCCCGGGAGTGTGAGATGGGACCGTGTCGAGCAATAATCACTCTGTGTCTGTCCCCGGGAGTGTGTGATGGGACGATTTGCAGGGAGATTCACTCTGTGTCTGACCCAGGGAGTGTGTGATGTGCGGTGTAGAGGAACATTCACTCTGTGTCTGACCCCGGGAGTGTTTGATGGGACCGTGTAGAGGAATAATCACTCTGTGTCTGACCCCGGGAGTGTGTGATGTGCGGTGTAGAGGAACATTCACTCTGTGTCTGACCCCGGGAGTGTGAGATGGGACCGTGTAGAGCAATATTCACTCTGTGTCTGACCCCGGGAGTGTTTGATGGTATCGTGTAGAGGAATAATCTCTCTATGTCTGACCCCGGGAGTGTTTGATGGGACCGTGTAGAGGAATAATCACTCTGTGTCTGACCCCGGGGAGCGGTTGATGGGACCGTGTAGAGGAATAATCACTCTGTGTCTGACCCCGGGAGAGTTTGATGGGGCCGTGTAGAGGAATAATCACTCTGTGTCTGACCCCGGGATTGTTTGATGGGACCGTGTAGAGGAATATTCACTCTGTGTGTGACCCCGGCAGTGTGTGATGGGACGGTGTTGAAGGAGATTCACACTGTGTTGACCCCGGGAGTGTGTGATGTGCGGTGTAGAGGAACATTCACTCTGTGTCTGACCCCGGGAGTTTGTGACGGGACGGTTTGGAGGGAGATTCACTCTGTGTCTGACCCCGGGAGTGTTTGCTGGAACCGTGTAGAGGAATAATCACTCTGTCTGACCCCGGGAGTGTGTGTTGGGACGGTGTGGACGGAGATTCACTCTGTGTCTGACCCCGGGAGTGTTTCATGGGACCGTGTAGAGGAATAATCACTCTGTGTCTGATCCCCGGGAGCGTTTGATCGGACCGTGTAGAGGAATAATCACTCTGTGTCTGACACAGGGATAGTTTGATGTGGCCATGTAGAGGAATAATCACTCTGTGTCTGACCAGGGAGTGTATGATGGGACGGTGTGGATATAAATTCACTCTGTGTCTGACCCCGGGAGTGTTTGATGGGACGGTGTGGAGGGAGATTCAGTCTGTGTCTGTCCCCGGGAGTGTGTGATGGGACGATTTGCAGGGAGATTCACTCTGTGTCTGACCCAGGGAGTGTGTGATGTGCGGTGTAGAGGAACATTCACTCTGTGTCTGACCCCGGTAGTGTGAGATGGGACCGTGTAGAGCAATAATCACTTCCGTGTCTGACCCCGGGAGTGTTTGATGGGACCGTGGAGAAGAATAATCACTCTGTGTCTGAACACGGGAGTGTGTGATGGGACGGTGTGGAGGGAGATTCACTCTGTGTCTGAACCCGGGAGTGTTTGATGGGACGGTGTAGAGGAACATTCACTCTGTGTCTGACCCCGGGAGTGTGAGATGGGACCGTGTCGAGCAATAATCACTCTGTGTCTGACCCCGGGAGTATGTGTTGGGACGGTGTGGACGGAGATTCACTCTGTGTCTGACCCCGGGAGTGTTTCATGGGACCGTGTAGAGGAATAATCACTCTGTGTCTGATCCCCGGGAGCGTTTGATGGGACCGTGTAGAGGAATAATCACTCTGTGTCTGACCCCGAGAGTGTTTGATGGGACCGTGCAGAGGAATAATCACTCAGTGTCTGACCCCCGGGAGAGTTTGATGGGACCGTGTAGAGGAATAATCACTCTGTGTCTGACCCCGGGAGTGTGAGATGGGACCGTGTAGAGCAATATTCACTCTGTGTCTGACCCCGGGAGTGTTTGATGGTATCGTGTAGAGGAATAATCTCTCTGTGTCTGACCCCGGGAGTGTTTGATGGTATCGTGTAGAGGAATAATCTCTCTGTGTCTGACCCCGGGAGTGTTTGATGGGACCGTGGAGAAGAATAATCACTCTCTGTCTGAACACGGAGTGTGTGATGGGACGGTGTGGAGGGAGATTCACTCTGTGTCTGACCCCGGGAGTGTTTGATGGGACGGGGTAGAGGAACATTCACTCTGTGTCTGACCCCGGGAGTGTGAGGTGGGACCGTGTCGAGCAATAATCACTCTGTGTCTGACCCCGGGAGTGTTTGATGGTATCGTGTAGAGGAATAATCTCACTGTGTCTGACCCCGGGAGTGTTTGATGGTATCGTGTAGAGGAATAATCTCTCTGTGTCTGACCCCGGGAGTGTGTGATGGGACGGTGTGGATTGAGATTCACTCTGTGTCTGACCCCGGGAGTGTTTGATGGGACCATGTAGTGGAATAATCACTCTGTGTCTTACCCCGGGAGTGTTTGATGGGACCGTGCAGAGGAATAGTCGCACTGTGTCTGACCCCGGGATAGTTTGATGGGGCCGTGTAGAGGAATAATCACTCTGTGTCTGACCCCGGGAGTGTTTGATGGGACCGTGTAGAGGAATATTCACGTTGTGTCTGACCCCGGGAGTGTGTGATGGGACGGTGTTGAAGGAGATTCACACTGTGTCTGTCCCCGGGAGTGTGTGATGGCACGGTGTGGAGGGAGATACACTCTGTGTCTGAACCCGGCAGTGTTTGATGGGACCGTGTTGAGGAATAATCCCTCTGTGTATGACCCAGGGAGTGTGTGATGGGACCGTGTGGAGGGAGATTCACTCTGTGTCTGACCCCGGGAGTGTGTGATGGGCGGTGTAGAGGAATAATCACTCTGTGTCTGACCCCGGGAGTTTGTGACGGGACGGTTTGGAGGGAGATTCACTCTGTGTCTGACCCCGGGAGTATTTGCTGGAACCGTGTAGAGGAATAATCACTCTGTCTGACCCCGGGAGTGTGTGTTGGGACGGTGTGGACGGAGATTCACTCTGTGTCTGACCCCGGGAGTGTTTCATGGGACCGTGTAGAGGAATAATCACTCTGTGTCTGATCCCCGGGAGCGTTTGATCGGACCGTGTAGAGGAATAATCACTCTGTGTCTGACCCCGGGATAGTTTGATGGGGCCGTGTAGAGGAATAATCACTCTGTGTCTGACCAGGGAGTGTATGATGGGACGGTGTGGAGGGAGATTCAGTCTGTGTCAGTCCCCGGGAGTGTGTGATGGGACGATTTGCAGGGAGATTCACTCTGTGTCTGACCCAGGGAGTGTGTGATGTGCGGTGTAGAGGAATATTCACTCTGTGTCTGACCCCGGTAGTGTGAGATGGGACCGTGTAGAGCAATAATCACTTCCGTGTCTGACCCCGGGAGTGTTTGATGGGACCATGGAGAAGAATAATCACTCTGTGTCTGAACACGGGAGTGTGTGATGGGACGGTGTGGAGGGAGATTCACTCTGTGTCTGAACCCGGGAGTGTTTGATGGGACGGTGTAGAGGAACATTCACTCTGTGTCTGACCCCGGGAGTGTGAGATGGGACCGTGTCGAGCAATAATCACTCTGTGTCTGACCCCGGGAGTATGTGTTGGGACGGTGTGGACGGAGATTCACTCTGTGTCTGACCCCGGGAGTGTTTCATGGGACCGTGTAGAGGAATAATCACTCTGTGTCTGATCCCCGGGAGCGTTTGATGGGACCGTGTAGAGGAATAATCACTCTGTGTCTGACCCCGAGAGTGTTTGATGGGACCGTGTAGAGGAATAATCTCTTTGTGTCTGACCCCGGGAGTGTTTGATGGTACCGTGTAGAGGTATAATCTCTCTGTGTCTGACCCCGGGAGTGTTTGATGGTACCGTGTAGAGTAATAATCTCTCTGAGTCTGACCCAGGGAGTGTGTGATGGGACGGTGTGGATTGAGATTCACTCTGTGTCTGACCCCGGGAGTGTTTGATGGGACCCTGTAGAGGAATAATCACTCTGTGTCTGACCACGGGAGTGTGAGATGGGACGGTGTGGAGGGAGATTCGCTCTGTGTCTGACCCCGGGAGAGTGTGATGGGCGGTGTAGAGGAATAATCACTCTGTGGCTGACCCCGGGAGTGTATGATGGGACGGTGTGGATATAAATTCACTCGGTTGCTGACCACGGGAGTGTTTGATGGGACGGTGTGGAGGGAGATTCAGTCTGTGTCTGACCCCGGGAGTGTTTGATTGGACTGTGTAGAGGAATAATCACTCTGTGTCTCACCAGGGAGTGTATGATGGGACGGTGTGGATATAAATTCACTCTGTGTCTGACCCTGGGAGTGTTTGATGGGACGGTGTGGAGGGAGATTCAGTCTGTGTCTGTCCCCGGGAGTGTTTGATGGGACGATTTGCAGGGAGATTCACTCTGAGTCTGACCCAGGGAGTGTGTGATGTGCGGTGTAGAGGAACATTCACTCTGTGTCTGACCCCGGGAGTGTGAGATGGGACCGTGTAGAGCAGTAATCACTCCGTGTCTGACCCCGGGAGTGTTTGATGGGACCGTGGAGAAGAATAATCACTCTGTGTCTGACCCCGAGAGTGTTTGATGGGACCGTGCAGAGGAATAATCACTCAGTGTCTGACCCCCGGGAGGGTTTGATGGGACTGTGTAGAGGAATAATCACTCTGTGTCTGACCCCGGGAGTGTGAGATGGGACCGTGTCGAGCAATAATCACTCTGTGTCTGACCCCGGGAGTATGTGTTGGGACGGTGTGGACGGAGATTCACTCTGTGTCTGACCCCGGGAGTGTTTCATGGGACCGTGTAGAGGAATAATCACTCTGTGTCTGATCCCCGGGAGCATTTGATGGGACCGTGTAGAGGAATAATCACTCTGTGTCTGACCCCGAGAGTGTTTGATGGGACCGTGCAGAGGAATAATCACTCAGTGTCTGACTCCCGGGAGGGTTTGATGGGACTGTGTAGAGGAATAATCACTCTGTGTCTGACCCCGGGAGTGTGAGATGGGACCGTGTAGAGGATTAATCACTCTGTGTCTGAGCACCGGAGTGTGTGATGGGACGGTGTGGAGGGAGATTAACTCTGTGTCTGACCCCGGGAGTGTTTGATGGGACCGTGTAGAGGAATAATCACTCTGTGTCTGACCCCGGGAGTGTGTGATGTGCGGTGTAGAGGAACATTCGCTCTGTGTCTGACCCCGGGAGTGTGAGATGGGACCATGTAGAGCAATATTCACTCTGTGTCTGACCCCGGGAGTGTTTGATGGTATCGTGTAGAGGAATAATCTCTCTATGACTGACCCCGGGAGTGTTTGATGGTATCGTGTAGAGGATTAATCACTCTGTGTCTGACCCCGGGAGTGTTTGATGGGACCGTGTAGAGGAATAATCACTCTGTGTCTGACCACGGGCGTGTGTGATTGGACGGTGTGGAGGGAGATTCACTCTGTGTCTGACCCCGGGAGAGTGTGATGGGCGGTGTAGAGGAATAATCACTCTGTGGCTGACCCCGGGAATATTTGATTGGACTGTGTAGAGGAATAATCACTCTGTGTCTGACCAGGGAGTGTCTGATGGGACGGTGTGGATATAAATTCACTCTGTGTCTGACCCCGGGAGTTTTTGATGGGACGGTGTGGAGGGAGATTCAGTCTGTGTCTGTCCCCGGGAGTGTGTGATGGGACTATTTGCAGGGAGATTCACTCTGTGTCTGACCCAGGGAGTGTGTGATGTGCGGTGTAGAGGACCATTCACTCCGTGTCTGACCCCAGGAGTGTTTGAAGGGACCGTGGAGAAGAATAATCACTCTGTGTCTGTCCCCGGGAGTGTGTGATGGGACGATTTGCAGGGAGATTCACTCTGTGTCTGACCCAGGGAGTGTGTGATGTGCGGTGTAGAGGAACATTCACACTGTGTCTGACCCCGGGAGTGTGAGATGGGACCGAGTAGAGCAATAATCACTCTGTGTCTGACCCCGGGATTGTTTGATCGGACCGTGGAGAAGAATAATCACACTGTGTCTGAACACGGTCGTGTGTGAAGGGACGGTGTGGAAGGAGATTAACTCTGTGTCTGACCCCGGGAGTGTTTGATGGGACCGTGTAGAGGAATAATCACTCTGTGTCTGACCCCGGGAGTGTGTGATGTGCGGTGTAGTGGAACATTCACTCTGTGTCTGACCCCGGGAGTGTGAGATGGGACCGTGTAGAGCAATATTCACTCTGTGTCTGACCCCGGGAGTGTTTGATGGTATCGTGTAGAGGAATAATCTCTCTATGACTGACCCCGGGAGTGTTTGATGGTATCGTGTAGAGGATTAATCACTCTGTGTCTGACCCCGGGAGTGTGTGATGGGACGGTGTGGAGGGAGATTCACTTTGTGCCTGACACCGGGAGTGCTTGATGGGACCGTGTAGAGGAATAATCACTCTGTGTCTGACCACGGGCGTGTGTGATTGGACGGTGTGGAGGGAGGTTCACTCTGTGTCTGACCCCGGGAGAGTGTGATGGGCGGTGTAGAGGAATAATCACTCTGTGGCTGACCCCGGGAATATTTGATTGGACTGTGTAGAGGAATAATCACTCTGTGTCTGACCAGGGAGTGTCTGATGGGACGGTGTGGATATAAATTCACTCTGTGTCTGACCCCGGGAGTTTTTGATGGGACGGTGTGGAGGGAGATTCAGTCTGTGTCTGTCCCCGGGAGTGTGTGATGGGACGATTTGCAGGGAGATTCACTCTGTGTCTGACCCAGGGAGTTTGTGATGTGCGGTGTAGAGGACCATTCACTCCGTGTCTGACCCCAGGAGTGTTTGATGGGACCGTGGAAAAGAATAATCACTCTGTGTCTGTCCCAGGGAGTGTGTGATGGGACGATTTGCAGCGAGATTCACTCTGTGTCTGACCCAGTGAGTGTGTGATGTGCGGTGTAGAGGAACATTCACTCTGTGACTGACCCCTGGAGTGTGAGATTGGACCGTGTAGAGAAATAATCACTCCGTGTCTGACCCCGGGATTGTTTGATGGGACCGGGGAGAAGAATAATCTCTCCGTGTCTGTCCCCAGGAGTGTGTGATGGGACGATTTGCAGGGAGATTCACTCTGTGTCTGACCCAGGGAGTGTGTGATGTGCGGTGTAGAGGAACATTCACTCTGTGTCTGACCCCTGGAGTGTGAGATGGGACCGTGTAGAGAAATAATCACTCGGTGTCTGACCCCGGGAGTGTTTGATGGTATCGTGTAGAGGAATAATCTCTCTGTGTCTGACCCCGGGAGTGTGTGATGGGACGGTGTGGATTGAGATTCACTCTGTGTCTGACCCCGGGAGTGCTTGATGGGACCGTGTAGAGGAATAATCACTCTGTGTCTGACCACGGGCGTGTGTGATTGGACGGTGTGGAGGGAGGTTCACTCTGTGTCTGACCCCGGGAGAGTGTGATGGGCGGTGTAGAGGAATAATCACTCTGTGGCTGACCCCGGGAATATTTGATTGGACTGTGTAGAGGAATAATCACTCTGTGTCTGACCAGGGAGTGTCTGATGGGACGGTGTGGATATAAATTCACTCTGTGTCTGACCCCGGGAGTTTTTGATGGGACGGTGTGGAGGGAGATTCAGTCTGTGTCTGTCCCCGGGAGTGTGTGATGGGACGATTTGCAGGGAGATTCACTCTGTGTCTGACCCAGGGAGTTTGTGATGTGCGGTGTAGAGGACCATTCACTCCGTGTCTGACCCCAGGAGTGTTTGATGGGACCGTGGAAAAGAATAATCACTCTGTGTCTGTCCCCGGGAGTGTGTGATGGGACGATTTGCAGCGAGATTCACTCTGTGTCTGACCCAGGGAGTGTGTGATGTGCGGTGTAGAGGAACATTCACTCTGTGACTGACCCCTGGAGTGTGAGATGGGACCGTGTAGAGAAATAATCACTCCGTGTCTGACCCCGGGATTGTTTGATGGGACCGGGGAGAAGAATAATCTCTCCGTGTCTGTCCCCAGGAGTGTGTGATGGGACGATTTGCAGGGAGATTCACTCTGTGTCTGACCCAGGGAGTGTGTGATGTGCGGTGTAGAGGAACATTCACTCTGTGTCTGACCCCTGGAGTGTGAGATGGGACCGTGTAGAGAAATAATCACTCGGTGTCTGACCCCGGGAGTGTTTGATGGTATCGTGTAGAGGAATAATCTCTCTGTGTCTGACCCCGGGAGTGTGTGATGGGACGGTGTGGATTTTGATTCACTCTGTGTCTGACCCCGGGAGTGTTTGATGGGACCTTGTAGTGGAATAATCACTCTGTGTCTTACCCCGGGAGTGTTTGATGGAACCGTGTAGAGGAATAATCACTCTGTGTTTGACCACGGGAGTGTGTGATGCGTCGGTGTAGAGGATTAATCACTCTGTGTCTGAGCACCGGAGTGTGTGATGGGACGGTGTGGAGGGAGATTCACTCTGTGTCTGACCCCGGGAGTGTTTGATGGGGCCGTGTAGAGGAATAATCACTCTGTGTCTGACCCCGGGAGTGTTGGATGGGACCGTGTAGAGGAATAATCACTCTGTGTCTGACCCCGGGAGTGTGTGATGGGACGGTGTGGAGGGAGATACACTCTGTGTCTGACTCCGGAAGTGTTTGATGGGACCGTGTTGAGGAATAATCCCTCTGTGTATGACCCAGGGAGTGTGTGATGAGACCGTGTGGAATGGAGATTCACTCTGTGTCTGACCCCGGGAGTGTGTGATGGGCGGTGTAGAGGAATATTCACTCTGTGTCTGACCCCGGGAGTTTGTGACGGGACGGTGTGGAGGGAGATTCACTCTTTGTCTGACCCCGGGAGTGTTTGCTGGAACCGTGTAGAGGAATAATCACTCTGTCTGACCCCGGGAGTGTGTGTTGGGACGGTGTGGACGGAGATTCTCTCTGTGTCTGACCCCGGGAGTGTTTCATGGGACCGTGTAGAGGAATAATCACTCTGTGTATGATCCCCGGGAGCGTTTGATGGGACCGTGTAGAGGAATAATCACTCTGTGTCTGACCCCGGGATAGTTTGATGGGGCCGTGTAGAGGAATGATCACTCTGTGTCTGACCCCGGGAGTGTGAGATGGGACCGTGTAGAGCAATAATCACTGTGTCTGACCCCGGGAGTGTTTGATGGTATCGTGTAGAGGAATATTCTCTCTGTGTCTGACCCCGGGAGGGTTTGATGCTATCGTGTAGAGGAATAATCTCTCTGTGTCGGACCCCGGGAGTGTTTGAATGCATCGTGTAGAGGAATAATCTCCCTGTGTCTGACCCCGGGAGTGTGTGATGGGACGGAGTGGATTGAGATTCACTCTGTGTCTGACCCCGGGAGTGTTTGATGGGACCTTGTAGTGGAATAATCACTCTGTGTCTTACCCCGGGAGTGTTTGATGGGACCGTGTAGAGGAATAATCACTCTGTGTCTGACACCCGGGAGCGTTTGATGGGACCGTGTAGAGGAATAATCTCTCTGTGTCTGACCCCGGGAGTTTTTGTTGGGACCGTGTAGAGGAATATTCACGTTGTGTCTGACCCCGGGAGTGTGTGATGGGTCCGTGTTGAGGAATAATCCCTCTGAGTATGACCCAGGGAGTGTGTGATGGGATCGTCTGGAGGGAGATTCACTCTGTGTCTGACCCCGGGAGTGTGTGATGGGCGGTGTAGAGGAATAATCACTCTGTGTCTTACCCCGGGAGTGTTTGATGGAACCGTGTAGAGGAATAATCACTGTGTTTGACCACGGGAGTGTGTGATGCGTCGGTGTAGAGGATTAATCACTCTGTGTCTGAGCACCGGAGTGTGTGATGGGACGGTGTGGAGGGAGATTCACTCTGTGTCTGACCCCGGGAGTGTTTGATGGGACCGTGTAGAGGAATAATCACTCTGTGTCTGACCACGGGCGTGTGTGATTGGACGGTGTGGAGGGCGATTCACTCTGTGTCTGACCCCGGGAGTGTGAGATGGGACCGTGTAGAGCAATAATCACTCCGTGTCTGACCGCGGGAGTGTTTGATGGGACCGTGCCGAGGAATAATCACACTGTGTCTGACCCCGGGAGTGTTTGATGGGGCCGTGTAGAGGAATAATCACTCTGTGTCTGACCCCGGGAGTGTTGGATGGGACCGTGTAGAGGAATAATCACTCTGTGTCTGACCCCGGGAGTGTGTGATGGGACGGTGTGGAGGGAGATACACTCTGTGTCTGACCCCGGATGTGTTTGATGGACCGTGTTGAGGAATAATCCCTCTGTGTATGACCCAGGGAGTGTGTGATGAGACCGTGTGGAATGGAGATTCACTCTGTGTCTGACACCGGGAGTGTGTGATGGGCGGTGTAGAGGAATATTCACTCTGTGTCTGACCCCGGGAGTTTGTGACGGGACGGTGTGGAGGGAGATTCACTCTTTGTCTGACCCCGGGAGTGTTTGCTGGAACCGTGTAGAGGAATAATCACTCTGTCTGACCCCGGGAGTGTGTGTTGGGACGGTGTGGACGGAGATTCTCTCTGTGTCTGACCCCGGGAGTGTTTCATGGGACCGTGTAGAGGAATAATCACTCTGTGTCTGATCCCCGGGAGCGTTTGATGGGACCGTGTAGAGGAATAATCACTCTGTGTCTGACGCCGGGATAGTTTGATGGGGCCGTGTAGAGGAATGATCACTCTGTGTCTGACCACGGGAGTGTTTGATGGGACCGTGTAGAGGAATAATCACTCTGTGTCTGACCCCGGGAGAGTGTGATGGGACGGCGTGGAGGGAGATTCACTCTGTGTCTGACCCCGAGAGGGCTTGATGGGACCGTGCAGAGGAATAATCACTGTGTGTCTGACCCCGGGAGTGTGAGATGGGACCGTGTAGAGCAATAATCACTGTGTCTGACCCCGGGAGTGTTTGATGGTATCGTGTAGAGGAATATTCTCTCTGTGTCTGACCCCGGGAGGGTTTGATGGGACCGTGTAGAGGAATAATCACTCTGTGTCTGACCCCGGGAGTGTGATATGGGACCGTGTAGAGCCATAATCACTTTGTCTGACCCCGGGAGTGTTTGATGGTATCGTGTAGAGGAATATTCTCTCTGTGTCTGACCCCGGGAGTGTTTGATGGTATCGTGTAGAGGGAGATTCACTCTGTGTCTGACCCCGGGAGTGTTTGATGGGACCGTGTAGAGGAATAATCACTCTGTGTCTGACCCCGGGAGTGTGTGATGGGCGGTGTAGAGGGAGATTCACACTGTGTCTGACCCCGGGAGTGTTTGCTGGAACCGTGTAGAGGAATAATCACTCAGTCTGACCCCGGGAGTATGTGTTGGGACGGTGTGGACGGAGATTCACTCTGTGTCTGACCCCGGGAGTGTTTCATGGGACCGTGTAGAGGAATATTCTCTCTGTGTCTGACCCCGGGAGTGTTTGATGGTATCGTGTAGAGGGAGATTCACTCTGTGTCTGACCCCGGGAGTGTTTGATGGGACCGTGTAGAGGAATAATCACTCTGTGTCTGACCACGGGCGTGTGTGATTGGACGGTGTGGAGGTCGATTCACTCTGTGTCTGACCCCGGGAGTGTGAGATGGGACCGTGTAGAGCAATAATCACTCCGTGTCTGACCGAGGGAGTGTTTGATGGGACCGTGCCGAGGAATAATCACACTGTGTCTGACCCCGGGAGTGTTTGATGGGGCCGTGTAGAGGAATAATCACTCTGTGTCTGACCCCGGGAGTGTTGGATGGGACCGTGTAGAGGAATAATCACTCTGTGTCTGACCCCGGGAGTGTGTGATGGGACGGTGTGGAGGGAGATACACTCTGTGTCTGACCCCGGAAGTGTTTGATGGGACCGTGTTGAGGAATAATCCCTCTGTGTATGACCCAGGGAGTGTGTGATGAGACCGTGTGGAATGGAGATTCACTCTGTGTCTGACCCCGGGAGTGTGTGATGGGCGGTGTAGAGGAATATTCACTCTGTGTCTGACCCCGGGAGTTTGTGACGGGACGGTGTGGAGGGAGATTCACTCTTTGTCTGACCCCGGGAGTGTTTGATGGGACCCTGTAGAGGAATAATCACTCTGTCTGACCCCGGGAGTGTGTGTTGGGACGGTGTGGACGGAGATTCTCTCTGTGTCTGACCCCGGGAGTGTTTCATGGGACCGTGTAGAGGAATAATCACTCTGTGTCTGATCCCCGGGAGCGTTTGATGGGACCGTGTAGAGGAATAATCACTCTGTGTCTGACCCCGGGATAGTTTGATGGGGCCGTGTAGAGGAATGATCACTCTGTGTCTGACCACGGGATTGTTTGATGGGACCGTGTAGAGGAATAATCACTCTGTGTCTGACCCCGGGAGAGTGTGATGGGACGGCGTGGAGGGAGATTCACTCTGTGTCTGACCCCGAGAGTGCTTGATGGGACCGTGCAGAGGAATAATCACTTTGTGTCTGACCCCGGGAGTGTTTGATGGTATCGTGTAGAGGAATATTCTCTCTGTGTCTGACCCCGGGAGAGTGAGATGGGACCGTGTAGAGCAATAATCACTGTGTCTGACCCCGGGAGTGTTTGATGGTATCGTGTAGAGGAATATTCTCTCTGTGTCTGACCCCGGGAGGGATTGATGGTATCGTGTAGAGGAATAATCTCTCTGTGTCGGACCCCGGGAGTGTTTGAATGCATCGTGTAGAGGAATAATCTCCCTGTGTCTGACCCCGGGAGTGTGTGATGGGACGGAGTGGATTGAGATTCACTCTGTGTCTGACCCCGGGAGTGTTTGATGGGACCTTGTAGTGGAATAATCACTCTGTGTCTTACCCCGGGAGTGTTTGATGGGACCGTGTAGAGGAATAATCTCTCTGTGTCTGACACCCTGGAGCGTTTGATGGGACCGTGTAGAGGAATAATCTCTCTGTGTCTGACCCCGGGAGTTTTTGTTGGGACCGTGTAGAGGAATATTCACGTTGTGTCTGACCCCGGGAGTGTGTGATGGGTCCGTGTTGAGGAATAATCCCTCTGAGTATGACCCAGGGAGTGTGTGATGGGATCGTCTGGAGGGAGATTCACTCTGTGTCTGACCCCGGGAGTGTGTGATGGGCGGTGTAGAGGAATAATCACTCTGTGTCTGACCCTGGGAGTTTGTGACGGGACGGTGTGGAGGGAGATTCACACTGTGTCTGACCCCGGGAGTGTTTGCTGGAACCGTGTAGAGGAATAATCACTCAGTCTGACCCCGGGAGTATGTGTTGGGACGGTGTGGACGGAGATTCACTCTGTGTCTGACCCCGGGAGTGTTTCATGGGACCGTGTAGAGGAATAATCACTCTGTGTCTGACCCCGGGAGTGTTTGTTGGGACCGTGTAGAGGAAAATTCACGTTGTGTCTGACCCCGGGAGTGTGTGATGGGACGGTGTTGAAGGAGATTCACACTGTGTCTGACCCCGGGAGTGTGTGATGGGACGGTGTGGAGGGAGATACACTCTGTGTCTGCCCCGGCAGTGTTTGATGGGTCCGTGTTGAGGAATAATCCCTCTGTGCATGACTCAGGGAGTGTGTGATGGGACCGTGTGGAGGGAGATTCACTCTGTGTCTGACCCCGGGAGTTTGTGACGGGACGGTGTGGAGGGAGATTCACTCTTTGTCTGACCCCGGGAGTGTGTGATGGGACGGTGTGGAGGGAGATTCACTTTGTGCCTGACACCGGGAGTGCTTGATGGGACCGTGTAGAGGAATAATCACTCTGTGTCTGACCACGGGCGTGTGTGATTGGACGGTGTGGAGGGAGGTTCACTCTGTGTCTGACCCCGGGAGAGTGTGATGGGCGGTGTAGAGGAATAATCACTCTGTGGCTGACCCCGGGAATATTTGATTGGACTGTGTAGAGGAATAATCACTCTGTGTCTGACCAGGGAGTGTCTGATGGGACGGTGTGGATATAAATTCACTCTGTGTCTGACCCCGGGAGTTTTTGATGGGACGGTGTGGAGGGAGATTCAGTCTGTGTCTGTCCCCGGGAGTGTGTGATGGGACGATTTGCAGGGAGATTCACTCTGTGTCTGACCCAGGGAGTTTGTGATGTGCGGTGTAGAGGACCATTCACTCCGTGTCTGACCCCAGGAGTGTTTGATGGGACCGTGGAAAAGAATAATCACTCTGTGTCTGTCCCCGGGAGTGTGTGATGGGACGATTTGCAGCGAGATTCACTCTGTGTCTGACCCAGGGAGTGTGTGATGTGCGGTGTAGAGGAACATTCACTCTGTGACTGACCCCTGGAGTGTGAGATGGGACCGTGTAGAGAAATAATCACTCCGTGTCTGACCCCGGGATTGTTTGATGGGACCGGGGAGAAGAATAATCTCTCCGTGTCTGTCCCCAGGAGTGTGTGATGGGACGATTTGCAGGGAGATCACTCTGTGTCTGACCCAGGGAGTGTGTGATGTGCGGTGTAGAGGAACATTCACTCTGTGTCTGACCCCTGGAGTGTGAGATGGGACCGTGTAGAGAAATAATCACTCGGTGTCTGACCCCGGGAGTGTTTGATGGTATCGTGTAGAGGAATAATCTCTCTGTGTCTGACCCCGGGAGTGTGTGATGGGACGGTGTGGATTGAGATTCACTCTGTGTCTGACCCCGGGAGTGCTTGATGGGACCGTGTAGAGGAATAATCACTCTGTGTCTGACCACGGGCGTGTGTGATTGGACGGTGTGGAGGGAGGTTCACTCTGTGTCTGACCCCGGGAGAGTGTGATGGGCGGTGTAGAGGAATAATCACTCTGTGGCTGACCCCGGGAATATTTGATTGGACTGTGTAGAGGAATAATCACTCTGTGTCTGACCAGGGAGTGTCTGATGGGACGGTGTGGATATAAATTCACTCTGTGTCTGACCCCGGGAGTTTTTGATGGGACGGTGTGGAGGGAGATTCAGTCTGTGTCTGTCCCCGGGAGTGTGTGATGGGACGATTTGCAGGGAGATTCACTCTGTGTCTGACCCAGGGAGTTTGTGATGTGCGGTGTAGAGGACCATTCACTCCGTGTCTGACCCCAGGAGTGTTTGATGGGACCGTGGAAAAGAATAATCACTCTGTGTCTGTCCCCGGGAGTGTGTGATGGGACGATTTGCAGCGAGATTCACTCTGTGTCTGACCCAGGGAGTGTGTGATGTGCGGTGTAGAGGAACATTCACTCTGTGACTGACCCCTGGAGTGTGAGATGGGACCGTGTAGAGAAATAATCACTCCGTGTCTGACCCCGGGATTGTTTGATGGGACCGGGGAGAAGAATAATCTCTCCGTGTCTGTCCCCAGGAGTGTGTGATGGGACGATTTGCAGGGAGATTCACTCTGTGTCTGACCCAGGGAGTGTGTGATGTGCGGTGTAGAGGAACATTCACTCTGTGTCTGACCCCTGGAGTGTGAGATGGGACCGTGTAGAGAAATAATCACTCGGTGTCTGACCCCGGGAGTGTTTGATGGTATCGTGTAGAGGAATAATCTCTCTGTGTCTGACCCCGGGAGTGTGTGATGGGACGGTGTGGATTGAGATTCACTCTGTGTCTGACCCCGGGAGTGTTTGATGGGACCTTGTAGTGGAATAATCACTCTGTGTCTTACCCCGGGAGTGTTTGATGGAACCGTGTAGAGGAATAATCACTCTGTGTTTGACCACGGGAGTGTGTGATGCGTCGGTGTAGAGGATTAATCACTCTGTGTCTGAGCACCGGAGTGTGTGATGGGACGGTGTGGAGGGAGATTCACTCTGTGTCTGACCCCGGGAGTGTTTGATGGGGCCGTGTAGAGGAATAATCACTCTGTGTCTGACCCCGGGAGTGTTGGATGGGACCGTGTAGAGGAATAATCACTCTGTGTCTGACCCCGGGAGTGTGTGATGGGACGGTGTGGAGGGAGATACACTCTGTGTCTGACCCCGGAAGTGTTTGATGGGACCCTGTTGAGGAATAATCCCTCTGTGTATGACCCAGGGAGTGTGTGATGAGACCGTGTGGAATGGAGATTCACTCTGTGTCTGACCCCGGGAGTGTGTGATGGGCGGTGTAGAGGAATATTCACTCTGTGTCTGACCCCGGGAGTTTGTGACGGGACGGTGTGGAGGGAGATTCACTCTTTGTCTGACCCCGGGAGTGTTTGCTGGAACCGTGTAGAGGAATAATCACTCTGTCTGAACCCGGGAGTGTGTGTTGGGACGGTGTGGACGGAGATTCTCTCTGTGTCTGACCCCGGGAGTGTTTCATGGGACCGTGTAGAGGAATAATCACTCTGTGTCTGATCCCCGGGAGCGTTTGATGGGACCGTGTAGAGGAATAATCACTCTGTGTCTGACCCCGGGATAGTTTGATGGGGCCGTGTAGAGGAATGATCACTCTGTGTCTGACCCCGGGAGTGTGAGATGGGACCGTGTAGAGCAATAATCACTGTGTCTGACCCCGGGAGTGTTTGATGGTATCGTGTAGAGGAATATTCTCTCTGTGTCTGAACCCGGGAGGGTTTGATGCTATCGTGTAGAGGAATAATCTCTCTGTGTCGGACCCCGGGAGTGTTTGAATGCATCGTGTAGAGGAATAATCTCCCTGTGTCTGACCCCGGGAGTGTGTGATGGGACGGAGTGGATTGAGATTCACTCTGTGTCTGACCCCGGGAGTGTTTGATGGGACCTTGTAGTGGAATAATCACTCTGTGTCTTACCCCGGGAGTGTTTGATGGGACCGTGTAGAGGAATAATCACTCTGTGTCTGACACCCGGGAGCGTTTGATGGGACCGTGTAGAGGAATAATCTCTCTGTGTCTGACCCCGGGAGTTTTTGTTGGGACCGTGTAGAGGAATATTCACGTTGTGTCTGACCCCGGGAGTGTGTGATGGGTCCGTGTTGAGGAATAATCCCTCTGAGTATGACCCAGGGAGTGTGTGATGGGATCGTCTGGAGGGAGATTCACTCTGTGTCTGACCCCGGGAGTGTGTGATGGGCGGTGTAGAGGAATAATCACTCTGTGTCTTACCCCGGGAGTGTTTGATGGAACCGTGAAGAGGAATAATCACTGTGTTTGACCACGGGAGTGTGTGATGCGTCGGTGTAGAGGATTAATCACTCTGTGTCTGAGCACCGGAGTGTGTGATGGGACGGTGTGGAGGGAGATTCACTCTGTGTCTGACCCCGGGAGTGTTTGATGGGACCGTGTAGAGGAATAATCACTCTGTGTCTGACCACGGGCGTGTGTGATTGGACGGTGTGGAGGGCGATTCACTCTGTGTCTGACCCCGGGAGTGTGAGATGGGACCGTGTAGAGCAATAATCACTCCGTGTCTGACCGCGGGAGTGTTTGATGGGACCGTGCCGAGGAATAATCACACTGTGTCTGACCCCGGGAGTGTTTGATGGGGCCGTGTAGAGGAATAATCACTCTGTGTCTGACCCCGGGAGTGTTGGATGGGACCGTGTAGAGGAATAATCACTCTGTGTCTGACCCCGTGAGTGTGTGATGGGACGGTGTGGAGGGAGATACACTCTGTGTCTGACCCCGGATGTGTTTGATGGACCGTGTTGAGGAATAATCCCTCTGTGTATGACCCAGGGAGTGTGTGATGAGACCGTGTGGAATGGAGATTCACTCTGTGTCTGACCCCGGGAGTGTGTGATGGGCGGTGTAGAGGAATATTCACTCTGTGTCTGACCCCGGGAGTTTGTGACGGGACGGTGTGGAGGGAGATTCACTCTTTGTCTGACCCCGGGAGTGTTTGCTGGAACCGTGTAGAGGAATAATCACTCTGTCTGACCCCGGGAGTGTGTGTTGGGACGGTGTGGACGGAGATTCTCTCTGTGTCTGACCCCGGGAGTGTTTCATGGGACCGTGTAGAGGAATAATCACTCTGTGTCTGATCCCCGGGAGCGTTTGATGGGACCGTGTAGAGGAATAATCACTCTGTGTCTGACCCCGGGATAGTTTGATGGGGCCGTGTAGAGGAATGATCACTCTGTGTCTGACCACGGGAGTGTTTGATGGGACCGTGTAGAGGAATAATCACTCTGTGTCTGACCCCGGGAGAGTGTGATGGGACGGCGTGGAGGGAGATTCACTCTGTGTCTGACCCCGAGAGTGCTTGATGGGACCGTGCAGAGGAATAATCACTGTGTGTCTGACCCCGGGAGTGTGAGATGGGACCGTGTAGAGCAATAATCACTGTGTCTGACCCCGGGAGTGTTTGATGGTATCGTGTAGAGGAATAATCACTCTGTGTCTTACCCCGGGAGTGTTTGATGGGACCGTGCAGAGGAATAGTCGCTCTGTGTCTGACCCCGGGAGTGTGAGATGGGACCGTGTAGAGCAATAATCACTCCGTGTCTGACCGCGGGAGTGTTTGATGGGACCGTGCCGAGGAATAATCACACTGTGTCTGACCCCGGGAGTGTTTGATGGGGCCGTGTAGAGGAATAATCACTCTGTGTCTGACCCCGGGAGTGTTGGATGGGACCGTGTAGAGGAATAATCACTCTGTGTCTGACCCCGGGAGTGTGTGATGGGACGGTGTGGAGGGAGATACACTCTGTGTCTGACCCCGGATGTGTTTGATGGACCGTGTTGAGGAATAATCCCTCTGTGTATGACCCAGGGAGTGTGTGATGAGACCGTGTGGAATGGAGATTCACTCTGTGTCTGACCCCGGGAGTGTGTGATGGGCGGTGTAGAGGAATATTCACTCTGTGTCTGACCCCGGGAGTTTGTGACGGGACGGTGTGGAGGGAGATTCACTCTTTGTCTGACCCCGGGAGTGTTTGCTGGAACCGTGTAGAGGAATAATCACTCTGTCTGACCCCGGGAGTGTGTGTTGGGACGGTGTGGACGGAGATTCTCTCTGTGTCTGACCCCGGGAGTGTTTCATGGGACCGTGTAGAGGAATAATCACTCTGTGTCTGATCCCCGGGAGCGTTTGATGGGACCGTGTAGAGGAATAATCACTCTGTGTCTGACCCCGGGATAGTTTGATGGGGCCGTGTAGAGGAATGATCACTCTGTGTCTGACCACGGGAGTGTTTGATGGGACCGTGTAGAGGAATAATCACTCTGTGTCTGACCGCGGGAGAGTGTGATGGGACGGCGTGGAGGGAGATTCACTCTGTGTCTGACCCCGAGAGTGCTTGATGGGACCGTGCAGAGGAATAATCACTGTGTGTCTGACCCCGGGAGTGTGAGATGGGACCGTGTAGAGCAATAATCACTGTGTCTGACCCCGGGAGTGTTTGATGGTATCGTGTAGAGGAATATTCTCTCTGTGTCTGACCCCGGGAGGGATTGATGGGACCGTGTAGAGGAATAATCACTCTGTGTCTGACCCCGGGAGTGTGAGATGGGACCGTGTAGAGCAATAATCACTTTGTCTGACCCCGGGAGTGTTTGATGGTATCGTGTAGAGGAATATTCTCTCTGTGTCTGACCCCGGGAGTGTTTGATGGTATCGTGTAGAGGGAGATTCACTCTGTGTCTGACCCCGGGAGTGTTTGATGGGACCGTGTAGAGGAATAATCACTCTGTGTCTGACCACGGGCGTGTGTGATTGGACGGTGTGGAGGGCGATTCACTCTGTGTCTGACCCCGGGAGTGTGAGATGGGACAGTGTAGAGCAATAATCACTCCGTGTCTGACCGAGGGAGTGTTTGATGGGACCGTGCCGAGGAATAATCACACTGTGTCTGACCCCGGGAGTGTTTGATGGGGCCGTGTAGAGGAATAATCACTCTGTGTCTGACCCCGGGAGTGTTGGATGGGACCGTGTAGAGGAATAATCACTCTGTGTCTGACCCCGGGAGTGTGTGATGGGACGGTGTGGAGGGAGATACACTCTGTGTCTGACCCCGGAAGTGTTTGATGGGACCGTGTTGAGGAATAATCCCTCTGTGTATGACCCAGGGAGTGTGTGATGAGACCGTGTGGAATGGAGATTCAATCTGTGTCTGACCCCGGGAGTGTGTGATGGGCGGTGTAGAGGAATATTCACTCTGTGTCTGACCCCGGGAGTTTGTGACGGGACGGTGTGGAGGGAGATTCACTCTTTGTCTGACCCCGGGAGTGTTTGATGGGACCCTGTAGAGGAATAATCACTCTGTCTGACACCGGGAGTGTGTGTTGGGACGGTGTGGACGGAGATTCTCTCTGTGTCTGACCCCGGGAGTGTTTCATGGGACCGTGTAGAGGAATAATCACTCTGTGTCTGATCCCCGGGAGCGTTTGATGGGACCGTGTAGAGGAATAATCACTCTGTGTCTGACCCCGGGATAGTTTGATGGGGCCGTGTAGAGGAATGATCACTCTGTGTCTGACCACGGGAGTGTTTGATGGGACCGTGTAGAGGAATAATCACTCTGTGTCTGACCCCGGGAGAGTGTGATGGGACGGCGTGGAGGGAGATTCACTCTGTGTCTGACCCCGAGAGTGCTTGATGGGACCGTGCAGAGGAATAATCACTTTGTGTCTGACCCCGGGAGTGTTTGATGGTATCGTGTAGAGGAATATTCTCTCTGTGTCTGACCCCGGGAGGGTTTGATGGGACCGTGTAGAGGAATAATCACTCTGTGTCTGACCCCGGGAGTGTGAGATGGGACCGTGTAGCGGAATAATCACTCTGTGTCTGACCCCGGGTGTGTTTGATGGGACGGCGTGGAGGAAGATTCACTCTGTGTCTGACCCCGGGAGGGTTTGATGGTATCGTGTAGAGGAATAATCTCTCTGTGTCGGACCCCGGGAGTGTTTGAATGCATCGTGTAGAGGAATAATCTCCCTGTGTCTGACCCCGGGAGTGTGTGATGGGACGGAGTGGATTGAGATTCACTCTGTGTCTGACCCCGGGAGTGTTTGATGGGACCTTGTAGTGGAATAATCACTCTGTGTCTTACCCCGGGAGTGTTTGATGGGACCGTGTAGAGGAATAATCACTCTGTGTCTGACACCCGGGAGCGTTTGATGGGACCGTGTAGAGGAATAATCTCTCTGTGTCTGACCCCGGGAGTTTTTGTTGGGACCGTGTAGAGGAATATTCACGTTGTGTCTGACCCCGGGAGTGTGTGATGGGTCCGTGTTGAGGAATAATCCCTCTGAGTATGACCCAGGGAGTGTGTGATGGGATCGTCTGGAGGGAGATTCACTCTGTGTCTGACCCCGGGAGTGTGTGATGGGCGGTGTAGAGGAATAATCACTCTGTGTCTGACCCTGGGAGTTTGTGACGGGACGGTGTGGAGGGAGATTCACACTGTGTCTGACCCCGGGAGTGTTTGCTGGAACCGTGTAGAGGAATAATCACTCAGTCTGACCCCGGGAGTATGTGTTGGGACGGTGTGGACGGAGATTCACTCTGTGTCTGACCCCGGGAGTGTTTCATGGGACCGTGTAGAGGAATAATCACTCTGTGTCTGACCCCGGGAGTGTTTGTTGGGACCGTGTAGAGGAAAATTCACGTTGTGTCTGACCCCGGGAGTGTGTGATGGGACGGTGTTGAAGGAGATTCACACTGTGTCTGACCCCGGGAGTGTGTGATGGGACGGTGTGGAGGGAGATACACTCTGTGTCTGCCCCGGCAGTGTTTGATGGGTCCGTGTTGAGGAATAATCCCTCTGTGCATGACTCAGGGAGTGTGTGATGGGACCGTGTGGAGGGAGATTCACTCTGTGTCTGACCCCGGGAGTTTGTGACGGGACGGTGTGGAGGGAGATTCACTCTTTGTCTGACCCCGGGAGTGTTTGCTGGAACCGTGTAGAGGAATAATCACTCAGTCTGACCCCGGGAGTGTGTGTTGGGACCGTGTAGAGGAATAATCACTCTATGTCTGACCACGGGCGTGTGTGATTGGACGGTGTGGAGGGAGATTCACTCTGTGTCTGACCCCGGGAGAGTGTGATGGGCGGTGTAGAGGAATAATCACTCTGTGGCTGACCCCGGGAATATTTGATTGGACTGTGTAGAGGAATAATCACTCTGTGTCTGACCAGGGAGTGTCTGATGGGACGGTGTGGATATAAATTCACTCTGTGTCTGACCCCGGGAGTGTGTGATGGGACGATTTGCAGGGAGATTCACTCTGTGTCTGACCCAGGGAGTGTGTGATGTGCGGTGTAGAGGACCATTCACTCCGTGTCTGACCCCAGGAGTGTTTGATGGGACCGTGGAAAAGAATAATCACTCTGTGTCTGTCCCCGGGAGTGTGTGATGGGACGATTTGCAGGGAGATTCACTCTGTGTCTGACCCAGGGAGTGTGTGATGTGCGGTGTAGAGGAACATTCACTCTGTGACTGACCCCTGGAGTGTGAGATGGGACCGTGTAGAGAAATAATCACTCCGTGTCTGACCCCGGGATTGTTTGATGGGTCCGTGGAGAAGAATAATCTCTCCGTGTGTGTCCCCAGGAGTGTGTGATGGGACGATTTGCAGGGAGATTCACTCTGTGTCTGACCCAGGGAGTGTGTGATGTGCGGTGTAGAGGAACATTCACTCTGTGTCTGACCCCTGGAGTGTGAGATGGGACCGTGTAGAGAAATAATCACTCCGTGTCTGACCCCGGGAGTGTTTGATGGTATCGTGTAGAGGAATAATCTCTCTGTGTCTGACCCCGGGAGTGTGTGATGGGACGGTGTGGATTGAGATTCACTCTGTGTCTGACCCCGGGAGTGTTTGATGGGACCTTGTAGTGGAATAATCACTCTGTGTCTTACCCCGGGAGTGTTTGATGGAACCGTGTAGAGGAATAATCACTCTGTGTTTGACCACGGGAGTGTGTGATGCGTCGGTGTAGAGGATTAATCACTCTGTCTCTGAGCACCGGAGTGTGTGATGGGACGGTGTGGAGGGAGATTCACTCTGTGTCTGACCCCGGGAGTGTTTGATGGGACCGTGTAGAGGAATAATCACTCTGTGTCTGACCACGGGCGTGTGTGATTGGACGGTGTGGAGGGCGATTCACTCTGTGTCTGACCCCGGGAGTGTGAGATGGGACCGTGTAGAGCAATAATCACTCCGTGTCTGACCGCGGGAGTGTTTGATGGGACCGTGCCGAGGAATAATCACACTGTGTCTGACCCCGGGAGTGTTTGATGGGGCCGTGTAGAGGAATAATCACTCTGTGTCTGACCCCGGGAGTGTTGGATGGGACCGTGTAGAGGAATAATCACTCTGTGTCTGACCCCGGGAGTGTGTGATGGGACGGTGTGGAGGGAGATACACTCTGTGTCTGACCTCGGAAGTATTTGATGGGACCGTGTTGAGGAATAATCCCTCTGTGTATGACCCAGGGAGTGTGTGATGAGACCGTGTGGAATGGAGATTCACTCTGTGTCTGACCCCGGGAGTGTGTGATGGGCGGTGTAGAGGAATAATCACTCTGTGTCTGACCCCGGGAGTTTGTGACGGGACGGTGTGGAGGGAGATTCACTCTTTGTCTGACCCCGGGAGTGTTTGCTGGAACCGTGTAGAGGAATAATCACTCTGTCTGACCCCGGGAGTGTGTGTTGGGACGGTGTGGACGGAGATTCTCTTTGTGTCTGACCCCGGGAGTGTTTCATGGGACCGTGTAGAGGAATAATCACTCTGTGTCTGATCCCCGGGAGCGTTTGATGGGACCGTGTAGAGGAATAATCACTCTGTGTCTGACCCCGGGATAGTTTGATGGGGCCGTGTAGAGGAATGATCACTCTGTGTCTGACCACGGGAGTGTTTGATGGGACCGTGTAGAGGAATAATCACTCTGTGTCTGACCCCGGGAGAGTGTGATGGGACGGCGTGGAGGGAGATTTACTCAGTGTCTGACCCCGAGAGTGTTTGATGGGACCGTGCAGAGGAATAATCACTGTGTGTCTGACCCACGGAGTGTTTGATGGTACAGTGTAGAAGAATAATTGCTCTGTGTCTGACCCCCGGGAGTGTTTGATGGGACCGTGTAGAGGAATAATCACTCTGTGTCTGACCCCGGGAGTGTGAGATGGGACCGTGTAGAGCAATAATCACTGTGTCTGACCCCGGGAGTGTTTGATGGTATCGTTTAGAGGAATATTCTCTCTGTGTCTGACCCCGGGAGGGTTTGATGGTATCGTGTAGAGGAATAATCTCTCTGTGTCGGACCCCGGGAGTGTTTGAATGCATCGTGTAGAGGAATAATCTCCCTGTGTCTGACCCCGGGAGTGTGTGATGGGACGGAGTGGATTGAGATTCACTCTGTGTCTGACCCCGGGAGTGTTTGATGGGACCTTGTAGTGGAATAATCACTCTGTGTCTTACCCCGGGAGTGTTTGATGGGACCGTGTAGAGGAATAATCACTCTGTGTCTGACACCCGGGAGCGTTTGATGGGACCGTGTAGAGGTATAATCTCTCTGTGTCTGACCCCGGGAGTTTTTGTTGGGACCGTGTAGAGGAATATTCACGTTGTGTCTGACCCCGGGAGTGTGTGATGGGTCCGTGTTGAGGAATAATCCCTCTGAGTATGACCCAGGGAGTGTGTGATGGGATCGTGTGGAGGGAGATTCACTCTGTGTCTGACCCCGGGAGTGTGTGATGGGACGGTGTGGAGGGAGATACACACTGTGTCTGACCCCGGGAGTGTGTGATGGGACGGTGTGGAGGGAGATACACTCTGTGTCTGACCCCGGCAGTGTTTGATGGGTCCGTGTTGAGGAATAATCCCTCTGTGCATGACCCAGGGAGTGTGTGATGGGACCGTGTGGAGGGAGATTCACTCTGTGTCTGACCCCGGGAGTGTGTGATGGGACGGTGTAGAGGAATAATCACTCTGTGTCTGACCCCGGGAGTTTGTGACGGGACGGTGTGGAGGGAGATTCACTCTTTGTCTGACCCCGGGAGTGTTTGCTGGAACCGTGTAGAGGAATAATCACTCTGTCTGACCCCGGGAGTGTGTGTTGGGACCGTGTAGAGGAATAATCACTCTATGACTGACCACGGGCGTGTGTGATTGGACGGTGTGGAGGGAGATTCACTCTGTGTCTGACCCCGGGAGAGTGTGATGGGCGGTGTAGAGGAATAATCACTCTGTGGCTGACCCCGGGAATATTTCATTGGACTGTATAGAGGAATAATCACTCTGTGTCTGACCAGGGAGTGTCTGATGGGACGGTGTGGATATAAATTCACTCTGTGTCTGACCCCGGGAGTTTTTGATGGGACGGTGTGGAGGGAGATTCAGTCTGTGTCTGTCCCCGGGAGTGTGTGATGGGACGATTTGCAGGGAGATTCACTCTGTGTCTGACCCAGGGAGTGTGTGATGTGCGGTGTAGAGGACCATTCACTCCGTGTCTGACCCCAGGAGTGTTTGATGGGACCGTGGAAAAGAATAATCACTCTGTGTCTGTCCCCGGGAGTGTGTGATGGGACGATTTGCAGGGAGATTCACTCTGTGTCTGACCCAGGGAGTGTGTGATGTGCGGTGTAGAGGAACATTCACTCTGTGACTGACCCCTGGAGTGTGAGATGGGACCGTGTAGAGAAATAATCACTCCGTGTCTGACCCCGGGATTGTTTGATGGGACCGTGGAGAAGAATAATCTCTCCGTGTCTGTCCCCAGGAGTGTGTGATGGGACGATTTGCAGGGAGATTCACTCTGTGTCTGACCCAGGGAGTGTGTGATGTGCGGTGTAGAGGAACATTCACTCTGTGTCTGACCCCTGGAGTGTGAGATGGGACCGTGTAGAGAAATAATCACTCCGTGTCTGACCCCGGGAGTGTTTGATGGTATCGTGTAGAGGAATAATCTCTCTGTGTCTGACCCCGGGAGTGTGTGATGGGACGGTGTGGATTGAGATTCACTCTGTGTCTGACCCCGGGAGTGTTTGATGGGACCTTGTAGAAGAATAATCACTCTGTGTCTTACCCCGGGAGTGTTTGATGGAACCGTGTAGAGGAATAATCACTCTGTTTTTGACCACGGGAGTGTGTGATGCGTCGGTGTAGAGGATTAATCACTCTGTGTCTGAGCACCGGAGTGTGTGATGGGACGGTGTGGAGGGAGATTCACTCTGTGTCTGACCCCGGGAGTGTTTGATGGGACCGTGTAGAGGAATAATCACTCTGTGTCTGACCACGGGCGTGTGTGATTGGATGGTGTGGAGGGCGATTCACTCTGTGTCTGACCCCGGGAGTGTGAGATGGGACCGTGTAGAGCAATAATCACTCCGTGTCTGACCGCGGGAGTGTTTGATGGGACCGTGTTGAGGGAGATTCACTCTGTGTCTGACCCCGGGAGTGTGTGATGGGACGGTGTGGAGGGAGATACACACTGTGTCTGACCCCGGGAGTGTGTGATGGGACGGTGTGGAGGGAGATACACTCTGTGTCTGACCCCGGCAGTGTTTGATGGGTCCGTGTTGAGGAATAATCCCTCTGTGCATGACCCAGGGAGTGTGTGATGGGACCGTGTGGAGGGAGATTCACTCTGTGTCTGACCCCGGGAGTGTGTGATGGGCGGTGTAGAGGAATAATCACTCTGTGTCTGACCCCGGGAGTTTGTGACGGGACGGTGTGGAGGGAGATTCACTCTTTGTCTGACCCCGGGAGTGTTTGCTGGAACCGTGTAGAGGAATAATCACTCTGTCTGACCCCGGGAGTGTGTGTTGGGACCGTGTAGAGGAATAATCACTCTATGACTGACCACGGGCGTGTGTGATTGGACGGTGTGGAGGGAGATTCACTCTGTGTCTGACCCCGGGAGAGTGTGATGGGCGGTGTAGAGGAATAATCACTCTGTGGCTGACCCCGGGAATATTTGATTGGACTGTGTAGAGGAATAATCACTCTGTGTCTGACCAGGGAGTGTCTGATGGGACGGTGTGGATATAAATTCACTCTGTGTATGACCCCGGGAGTTTTTGATGGGACGGTGTGGAGGGAGATTCAGTCTGTGTCTGTCCCCGGGAGTGTGTGATGGGACGATTTGCAGGGAGATTCACTCTGTGTCTGACCCAGGGAGTGTGTGATGTGCGGTGTAGAGGACCATTCACTCCGTGTCTGACCCCAGGAGTGTTTGATGGGACCGTGGAAAAGAATAATCACTCTGTGTCTGTCCCCGGGAGTGTGTGATGGGACGATTTGCAGGGAGATTCACTCTGTGTCTGACCCAGGGAGTGTGTGATGTGCGGTGTAGAGGAACATTCACTCTGTGACTGACCCCTGGAGTGTGAGATGGGACCGTGTAGAGAAATAATCACTCCGTGTCTGACCCCGGGATTGTTTGATGGGACCGTGGAGAAGAATAATCTCTCCGTGTCTGTCCCCAGGAGTGTGTGATGGGACGATTTGCAGGGAGATTCACTCTGTGTCTGACCCAGGGAGTGTGTGATGTGCGGTGTAGAGGAACATTCACTCTGTGTCTGACCCCTGGAGTGTGAGATGGGATCGTGTAGAGAAATAATCACTCCGTGTCTGACCCCGGGAGTGTTTGATGGTATCGTGTAGAGGAATAATCTCTCTGTGTCTGACCCCGGGAGTGTGTGATGGGACGGTGTGGATTGAGATTCACTCTGTGCCTGACCCCGGGAGTGTTTGATGGGACCTTGTAGTGGAATAATCACTCTGTGTCTTACCCCGGGAGTGTTTGATGGAACCGTGTAGAGGAATAATCACTCTGTGTTTGACCACGGGAGTGTGTGATGCGTCGGTGTAGAGGATTAATCACTCTGTGTCTGAGCACCGGAGTGTGTGATGGGACGGTGTGGAGGGAGATTCACTCTGTGTCTGACCCCGGGAGTGTTTGATGGGACCGTGTAGAGGAATAATCACTCTGTGTCTGACCACGGGCGTGTGTGATTGGATGGTGTGGAGGGCGATTCACTCTGTGTCTGACCCCGGGAGTGTGAGATGGGACCGTGTAGAGCAATAATCACTCCGTGTCTGACCGCGGGAGTGTTTGATGGGACCGTGCCGAGGAATAATCACACTGTGTCTGACCCCGGGAGTGTTTGATGGGGCCGTGTAGAAGAATAATCACTCTGTGTCAGACCCCGAGAGTGTGTGATGGGCGGTGTAGAGGAATAATCACTCTGTGTCTGACCCCGGGAGTTTGTGACGGGACGGTGTGGAGGGAGATTCACTCTTTGTCTGACCCCGGGAGTGTTTGCTGGAACCGTGTAGAGGAATAATCACTCTGTCTGACCCCGGGAGTGTGTGTTGGGACGGTGTGGACGGAGATTCTCTTTGTGTCTGACCCCGGGAGTGTTTCATGGGACCGTGTAGAGGAATAATCACTCTGTGTCTGATCCCGGGAGCGTTTGATGGGACCGTGTAGAGGAATAATCACTCTGTGTCTGACCCCGGGATAGTTTGATGGGGCCGTGTAGAGGAATGATCACTCTGTGTCTGACCACGGGAGAGTTTGATGGGGCCGTGTAGAGGAATGATCACTCTGTGTCTGACCACGGGAGTGTTTGATGGGAACGTGTAGAGGAATAATTACTCTGTGTCTGACCCCGAGAGTGTTTGATGGGACCGTGCAGAGGAATAATCACTGTGTGTCTGACCCACGGAGTGTTTGATGGTACAGTGTAGAAGAATAATCGCTCTGTGTCTGACCCCCGGGAGTGTTTGATGGGACCGTGTAGAGGAAGAATCACTCTGTGTCTGACCCCGGGAGTGTGAGATGGTATCGTGTAGAGGAATATTCTCTCTGTGTCTGACCCCGGGAGGGTTTGATGGTATCGTGTAGAGGAATAATCTCTCTGTGTCGGACCCCGGGAGTGTTTGAATGCATCGTGTAGAGGAATAATCTCCCTGTGTCTGACCCCGGGAGTGTGTGATGGGACGGAGTGGATTGAGATTCACTCTGTGTCTGACCCCGGGAGTGTTTGATGGGACCTTGTAGTGGAATAATCACTCTGTGTCTTACCCCGGGAGTGTTTGATGGGACCGTGTAGAGGAATAATCACTCTGTGTCTGACACCCGGGAGCGTTTGATGGGACCGTGTAGAGGAATAATCTCTCTGTGTATGACCCAGGGAGTTTGTGACGGGACGGTGTGGAGGGAGATTCACTCTTTGTCTGACCCCGGGAGTGTTTGCTGGAACCGTGTAGAGGAATAATCACTCTGTCTGACCCCGGGAGTGTGTGTTGGGACGGTGTGGACGGAGATTCTCTCTGTGTCTGACACCGGGAGTGTTTCATGGGTCCGTGTAGTGGAATAATCACTCTGTGTCTGACACCCGGGAGCGTTTGATGGGACCGTGTAGAGGAATAATCCCTCTGAGTATGACCCAGGGAGTGTGTGATGGGATCGTGTGGAGGGAGATTCACTCTGTGTCTGACCCCGGGAGTGTGTGATGGGCGGTGTAGAGGAATAATCACTCTGTGTCTGACCCTGGGAGTTCGTGACGGGTCGGTGTGGAGGGAGATTCACACTGTGTCTGACCCCGGGAGTGTTTGCTGGAACCGTGTAGAGGAATAATCATTCAGTCTGACCCCGGGAGTATGTGTTGGGACGGTGTGGACGGAGATTCACTCTGTGTCTGACCCCGGGAGTGTTTCATGGGACCGTGTAGAGGAATAATCACTCTGTGTCTGACCCCGGGAGTGTTTGTTGGGACCGTGTAGAGGAAAATTCACGTTGTGTCTGACCCCGGGAGTGTGTGATGGGACGGTGTTGAAGGAGATTCACACTGTGTCTGACCCCGGGAGTGTGTGATGGGACGGTGTGGAGGAAGATACACTCTGTGTCTGACCCCGGCAGTGGTTGATGGGTCCGTGTTGAGGAATAATCCCTCTGTGCATGACCCAGGGAGTGTGTGATGGGACCGTGTGGAGGGAGATTCACTCTGTGTCTGACCCCGGGAGTGTGTGAAGGGCGGTGTAGAGGAATAATCACTCTGTGTCTGACCCCGGGAGTTTGTGACGGGACGGTGTGGAGGGAGATTCACTCTTTGTCTGACCCCGGGAGTGTTTGCTGGAACCGTGTAGAGGAATAATCACTCTGTCTGACCCCGGGAGTGTGTGTTGGGACGGTGTGGACGGAGATTCTCTCTGTGTCTGACCCCGGGAGTGTTTCATGGGTCCGTGTAGTGGAATAATCACTCTGTGTCTGACCCCGGGAGTGTGAGATGGGACCGAGTAGAGCAATAATCACTCTGTGTCTGACCCCGGGAGTGTTTGATCGGACCGTGGAGAAGAATAATCACACTGTGTCTGAACACGGTCGTGTGTGAAGGGACGGTGTGGAGGGAGATTAACTCTGTGTCTGACCCCGGGAGTGCTTGATGGGACCGTGTAGAGGAATAATCACTCTGTGTCTGATCCCGGGAGTGTGTGATGTGCGGTGTAGTGGAACATTCACTCTGTGTCTGACCCCGGGAGTGTGAGATGGGACCGTGTAGAGCAATATTCACTCTGTGTCTGACCCCGGGAGTGTTTGATGGTATCGTGTAGAGGAATAATCTCTCTATGACAGACCCCGGGAGTGTTTGATGGTATCGTGTAGAGGATTAATCACTCTGTGTCTGACCACCGGAGTGTGTGATGGGACGGTGTGGAGGGAGATTCACTTTGTGCCTGACCCCGGGAGTGCTTGATGGGACCGTGTAGAGGAATAATCACTCTGTGTCTGACCACGGGCTTGTGTGATTGGACGGTGTGGAGGGAGATTCACTCTGTGTCTGACCCCGGGAGAGTGTGATGGGCGGTGTAGAGGAATAATCACTCTGTGGCTGACCCCGGGAATATTTGATTGGACTGTGTAGAGGAATAATCACTCTGTGTCTGACCAGGGAGTGTCTGATGGGACGGTGTGGATATAAATTCACTCTGTGTCTGACCCCGGGAGTTTTTGATGGGACGGTGTGGAGGGAGATTCAGTCTGTGTCTGTCCCCGGGAGTGTGTGATGGGACGATTTGCAGGGAGATTCACTCTGTGTCTGACCCAGGGAGTGTGTGATGTGCGGTGTAGAGGACCATTCACTCCGTGTCTGACCCCAGGAGTGTTTGATGGGACCGTGGAGAAGAATAATCACTCTGTGTCTGTCCCCGGGAGTGTGTGATGGGACGATTTGCAGGGAGATTCACTCTGTGTCTGACCCAGGGAGTGTGTGATGTGCGGTGTAGAGGAACATTCACTCTGTGTCTGACCCCGGGAGTGTTTGATGGGACGGTGTGGAGGGAGATTCACTCTGTGTCTGACACAGGGAGTGTGTGATCGGACCGTGGAGAAGAATAATCACACTGTGTCTGAACACGGTCGTGTGTGAAGGGACGGTGTGGAGGGAGATTAACTCTGTGTCTGACCCCGGGAGTGTTTGATGGGACCGTGTAGAGGAATAATCACTCTGTGTCTGACCCCGGGAGTGTGTGATGTGCGGTGTAGTGGAACATTCACTCTGTGTCTGACCCCGGGAGTGTGAGATGGGACCGTGTAGAGCAATATTCACTCTGTGTCTGACCCCGGGAGTGTTTGATGGTATCGTGTAGAGGAATAATCTCTCTATGACTGACCCCGGGCGTGTTTGATGGTATCGTGTAGAGGATTAATCACTCTGTGTCTGACCACCGGAGTGTGTGATGGGACGGTGTGGAGGGAGATTCACTTTGTGCCTGACCCCGGGAGTGCCTGATGGGACCGTGTAGAGGAATAATCACTCTGTGTCTGACCACGGGCGTGTGTGATTGGACGGTGTGGAGGGAGATTCACTCTGTGTCTGACCCCGGGAGAGTGTGATGGGCGGTGTAGAGGAATAATCACTCTGTGGCTGACCCCGGGAATATTTGATTGGACTGTGTAGAGGAATAATCACTCTGTGTCTGACCAGGGAGTGTCTGATGGGACGGTGTGGATATAAATTCACTCTGTGTCTAACCCCCGGAGTTTTTGATGGGACGGTGTGGAGGGAGATTCAGTCTGTGTCTGTCCCCGGGAGTGTGTGATGGGACGATTTGCAGGGAGATTCACTCTGTGTCTGACCCAGGGAGTGTGTGATGTGCGGTGTAGAGGAACATTCACTCTGTGACTGACCCCTGGAGTGTGAGATGGGACCGTGTAGAGAAATAATCACTCCGTGTCTGACCCCGGGATTGTTTGATGGGACCGTGGAGAAGAATAATCTCTCCGTGTCTGTCCCCGGGAGTGTGTGATGGGACGATTTGCAGGGAGATTCACTCTGTGTCTGACCCAGGGAGTGTGTGATGTGCGGTGTAGAGGAACATTCACTCTGTGTCTGACCCCTGGAGTGTGAGATGGGACCGTGTAGAGAAATAATCACTCCGTGTCTGACCCCGGGAGTGTTTGATGGGACCGTGGAGAAGAATAATCTCTCTGTGTCTGACCCCGGGAGTGTTTGATGGTATCGTGTAGAGGAATAATCTCTCTGTGTCTGACCCCGGGAGTGTGTGATGGGACGTTGTGGATTGAGATTCACTCTGTGTCTGACCCCGGGAGTGTTTGATGGGACCTTGTAGTGCAATAATCACTCTGTGTCTTACCCCGGGAGTGTTTGATGGAACCGTGTAGAGGAATAATCACTCTGTGTTTGACCACGGGAGTGTGTGATGCGTCGGTGTAGAGGATTAATCACTCTGTGTCTGAGCACCGGAGTGTGTGACGGGACGGTGTGGAGGGAGATTCACTCTGTGTCTGACCCCGGGAGTGTTTGATGGGACCGTGTAGATGAATAATCACTCTGTGTCTGACCACGGGCGTGTGTGATTGGACGGTGTGGAGGGAGATTCACTCTGTGTCTGACCCCGGGAGTGTGAGATGGGACCGTGTAGAGCAATAATCACTCCGTGTCTGACCGCGGGAGTGTTTGATGGGACCGTGCCGAGGAATAATCACACTGTGTCTGACCCCGGGAGTGTTTGATGGGGCCGTGTAGAGGAATAATCACTCTGTGTCTGACCCCGGGAGTGTTGGATGGGACCGTGTAGAGGAATAATCACTCTGTGTCTGACCCCGGGAGTGTGTGATGGGACGGTGTGGAGGGAGATACACTCTGTGTCTGACCCCGGAAGTGTTTGATGGGACCGTGTTGAGGAATAATCCCTCTGTGTATGACCCAGGGAGTGTGTGATGAGACCGTGTGGAATGGAGATTCACTCTGTGTCTGACCCCGGGAGTGTGTGATGGGCGGTGTAGAGGAATAATCACTCTGTGTCTGACCCCGGGAGTTTGTGACGGGACGGTGTGGAGGGAGATTCACTCGTTGTCTGACCCCGGGAGTGTTTGCTGGAACCGTGTAGAGGAATAATCACTCTGTCTGACCCGGGGAGTGTGTGTTGGGACGGTGTGGACGGAGATTCTCTCTGTGTCTGACCCCGGGAGTGTTTCATGGGACCGTGTAGAGGAATAATCACTCTGTGTCTGATCCCCGGGAGCGTTTGATGGGACCGTGTAGAGGAATAATCACTCTGTGTCTGACCCCGGGATAGTTTGATGGGGCCGTGTAGAGGAATGATCACTCTGTGTCTGACCACGGGAGTGTTTGATGGGACCGTGTAGAGGAATAATCACTCTGTGTCTGACCCCGGGAGAGTGTGATGGGACGGCGTGGAGGGAGATTCACTCTGTGTCTGAACCCGAGAGTGTTTGATGGGACCGTGCAGAGGAATAATCACTGTGTGTCTGACCCACGGAGTGTTTGATGGTACAGTGTAGAAGAATAATCGCTCTGTGCCTGACCCCCGGGAGTGTTTGATGGGACCGTGTAGAGGAATAATCTCTCTGTGTCTGACCCCGGGAGTGTTTGATGGTATCGTGTAGAGGAATATTCTCTCTGTGTCTGAACCCGGGAGGGTTTGATGGTATCGTGTAGAGGAATAATCTCTCTGTGTCGGACCCCGGGAGTGTTTGAATGCATCGTGTCGAGGAATAATCTCCCTGTGTCTGACCCCGGGAGTGTGTGATGGGACGGAGTGGATTGTGATTCACTCTGTGTCTGACCCCGGGAGTGTTTGATGGGACCTTGTAGTGGAATAATCACTCTGTGTCTTACCCCGGGAGTGTTTGATGGGACCGTGTAGAGGAATAATCACTCTGTGTCTGACACCCGGGAGCGTTTGATGGGACCGTGTAGAGGAATAATCTCTCTGTGTCTGAACCCGGGAGTTTTTGTTGGGACCGTGTAGAGGAATATTCACGTTGTGTCTGACCCCGGGAGTGTGTGATGGGTCCGTGTTGAGGAATAATCCCTCTGAGTATGACCCAGGGAGTGTGTGATGTGATCGTGTGGAGGGAGATTCACTCTGTGTCTGATCCCGGGAGTGTGTGATGGGCGGTGTAGAGGAATAATCACTCTGTGTCTGACCCCGGGAGTGTTTGTTGGGACCGTGTAGAGGAAAATTCACGTTGTGTCTGACCCCGGGAGTGTGTGATGGGACGGTGTTGAAGGAGATTCACACTGTGTCTGACCCCGGGAGTGTGTGATGGGACGGTGTGGAGGGATATACACTCTGTGTCTGACCCCGGCAGTGTTTGATGGGTCCGTGTTGAGGAATAATCCCTCTGTGCATGACCCAGGGAGTGTGTGATGGGACCGTGTGGAGGGAGATTCACTCTGTGTCTGAACCCGTGAGTGTTTGCTGGAACCGTGTAGAGGAATAATCACTCAGTCTGACCCCGGGAGTATGTGTTGGGACGGTGTGGACGGAGATTCACTCTGTGTCTGACCCCGGGAGTGTTTCATGGGACCGTGTAGAGGAATAATCACTCTGTGTCTGACCCCGGGAGTGTTTGTTGGGACCGTGTAGAGGAAAATTCACGTTGTGTCTGACCCCGGGAGTGTGTGATGGGACGGTGTTGAAGGAGATTCACACTGTGTCTGACCCCGGGAGTGTGTGATGGGACGGTGTGGAGGGATATACACTCTGTGTCTGACCCCGGCAGTGTTTGATGGGTCCGTGTTGAGGAATAATCCCTCTGTGCATGACCCAGGGAGTGTGTGATGGGACCGTGTGGAGGGAGATTCACTCTGTGTCTGAACCCGGGAGAGTGTGATGGGCGGTGTAGAGGAATAATCACTCTGTGTCTGACCCTGGGAGTTTGTGACGGGACGGTGTGGAGGGAGCTTCACTCTGTGTCTGACCCCGGGAGTGTTTGCTGGAACCGTGTAGAGGAATAATCACTCTGTCTGACCCCGGGAGTATGTGTTGGGACGGTGTGGACGGAGATTCACTCTGTGTCTGAACCCGGGAGTGTTTCATGGGACCGTGTAGAGGAATAATCACTCTGTGTCTGATCCCCGGGAGCGTTTGATGGGACCGTGTAGAGGAATAATCACTCTGTGTCTGACCCCGGGATAGTTTGATGGGGCCGTATAGAGGAATAATCACTCTGTGTCTGACCAGGGGAGTGTTTGATGGGACCGTGTAGAGGAATAATCACTCTGTGTCTGACCCCGGGAGAGTGTGATGGGACCGTGTAGAGGAATAATCTCTCTGTGTCTGACCCCGGGAGTGTTTGATGGTACCGTGTAGAGGAATAATCTCTGTGTGTCTGACCCCGGGAGTGTTTGATGGTACCGTGTAGAGGAATAATCTCTCTGTGTCTGGCCCCGGGAGTGTGTGATGGGACGGTGTGGAGGGAGATTCACTCTGTGTCTGACCCCGGGGGTGTGTGATGGGCTGTGTAGAGGAATAATCTCTCTGTGTCGGACCCCGGGAGTGTTTGAATGCATCGGGTAGAGGAATAATCTCCCTGTGTCTGACCCCGGGATGTGTGATGGGACGGAGTGGATTGAGATTCACTCTGTGTCTGACCCCGGGAGCGTTTGATGGGACCGTGTAGTGGAATAATCACTCTGTGTCTGACCCCGGGAGTGTGTGATGTGCGGTGTAGAGGAACATTCACTCTGTGTCTGACCCCGGGAGTGTGAGATGGGACCGTGTAGAGCAATATTCACTCTGTGTCTGACCCCGGGAGTGTTTGATGGTATCGTATAGAGGAATGATCTCTCTGTGTCTGACCCCGGGAGTGTTTGATGTTATCTTGTAGAGGAATAATCTCCCTGTGTCGGACCCCGGGAGTGTGTGATGGGACGGTGTGGATTGAGATTCGCTCTGCGTCTGACCCCGGGAGTGTTTGATGGTACCGTGTAGAGGAATAATCTCTCTGTGTCTGACCCCGGGAGTGTTTGATTGTACCGTGTAGAGGAATAATCTCTATGTCTGGCCCCGGGAGTGTGTGATGGGACGGTGTGGAGGGAGATTCACACTGTGTCTGACCCCGGGGGTGTGTGATGGGCTGTGTAGAGGAATAATCATTCCGTGTATGACGCCGGGAATTTGTGACGGGACGGTGTGGCGGGAGATTCACTCTGTCTGACCCCGAGGGTGTTTGATGGGACCGTGTAGAGGAATAATCACTCAGTGTCTGACCACGGGAGTGTGTGATGGGACGGTGTGGAGGGAGATTCACTCTGTGTCTGACCCCGGGAGAGTGTGATGGGCGGTGTAGAGGAATAATCACACTGTGGCTGACCCCGGGAGTGTTTGATGGGACCGTGCCGAGGAATAATCACACTGTGTCTGACCCCGGGAGTGTTTGATGGGGCCGTGTAGAGGAATAATCACTCTGTGTCTGACCCCGGGAGTGTGTGATGCGTCGGTGTAGAGGATTAATCACTCTGTGTCTGACCACCGGAGTGTGTGATGGGACGGTGTGGAGGGAGATTCACTCTGTGTCTGACCCCGGGAGTGTTTGATGGGACCGTGTAGAGGAATAATCACTCAGTGTCTGACCACGGGAGAGTGTGATGGGCGGTGTAGAGGAATAATCACACTGTGGCTGACCCCGGGAGTGTTTGATTTGACCCGGTAGAGGAATAATCACTCTGTGTCTGACCCCGGGAGTGTTTGATGGGGCCGTGTAGAGGAATAATCACTCTGTGTCTGACTCCGGGAGTGTTTGATGGGACCGTGTAGAGGAATATTCACGCTGTGTCTGACCCCGGGAGTGTGTGATGGCACGGTGTTGAAGGAGATTCACACTGTGTCTGATCCCGGGAGTGTGTGATGGGACCGTGTGGAGGGAGATTCACTCTGTGTCTGACCCCGGCAGTGTTTGATGGGACCGTGTTGAGGAATAATCCCTCTGTGTCTGACCCCGGGAGTGTTTGATTGGACCGTGTAGAGGTATAATCACTCTGTGTCTGAACCCGGGAGTGTTTGATGGTACCGTGTAGATCAATAATCACTCTGTGTCTGACCCCGGGATTGTGGGATGGGACGTTGTGGAGGGTGATTCACCCTGTGTCTGACCCCGGGAGTGTTTGATGGAACCGTGTAGAGGAATATTCACTCTGTGTTTGACCACGGGAGTGTGTGATGGGACGGTGTGGAGGGAGATTCACTCTGTGTCTGACCCCGGGAGTGTTTGATGGGACCGTGTAGAGGAATAATCACTCAGTGTCTGACCACGGGAGTGTGTGATGGGACGGTGTGGAGGGAGATTCACTCTGTGTCTGACCCCGGGAGAGTGTGATGGGCGGTGTAGAGGAATAATCACTCTGTGGCTGACCCCGGGAGTGTTTGATTTGACCCGGTAGAGGAATAATCACTCTGTGTCTGACCCAGGGAGTGTATGATGGGACGGTGTGGATATAAATTCACTCTGTGTCTGACCCCGGGAGTGTTTGATGGGACCGTGTAGATGAATAATCACTCTGTGTCTGACCACGGGCGTGTGTGATTGGACGGTGTGGAGGGAGATTCACTCTGTGTCTGACCCCGGGAGTGTGAGATGGGACCGTGTAGAGCAATAATCACTCCGTGTCTGACCGCGGGAGTGTTTGATGGGACCGTGCCGAGGAATAATCACACTGTGTCTGACCCCGGGAGTGTTTGATGGGGCCGTGTAGAGGAATAATCACTCTGTGTCTGACCCCGGGAGTGTGTGATGCGTCGGTGTAGAGGATTAATCACTCTGTGTCTGACCACCGGAGTGTGTGATGGGACGGTGTGGAGGGAGATTCACTCTGTGTCTGACCCCGGGAGTGTTTGATGGGACCGTGTAGAGGAATAATCACTCAGTGTCTGACCACGGGAGTGTGTGATGGGACGGTGTGGAGGGAGATTCACTCTGTGTCTGACCCCGGGAGAGTGTGATGGGCGGTGTAGAGGAATAATCACTCTGTGGCTGACCCCGGGAGTGTTTGATATGACCCGGTAGAGGAATAATCACTCTGTGTCTGACCCAGGGAGTGTATGATGGGACGGTGTGGATATAAATTCACTCTGTGTCTGACCCCGGGAGTGTTTGATGGGACCGTGTAGATGAATAATCACTCTGTGTCTGACCACGGGCGTGTGTGATTGGACGGTGTGGAGGGAGATTCACTCTGTGTCTGACCCCGGGAGTGTTTGATGGGGCCGTGTAGAGGAATAATCACTCTGTGTCTGACCCCGGGAGTGTTGGATGGGACCGTGTAGAGGAATAATCACTCTGTGTCTGACCCCGGGAGTGTGTGATGGGACGGTGTGGAGGGAGATACACTCTGTGTCTGACCCCGGAAGTGTTTGATGGGACCGTGTTGAGGAATAATCCCTCTGTGTATGACCCAGGGAGTGTGTGATGAGACCGTGTGGAATGGAGATTCACTCTGTGTCTGACCCCGGGAGTGTGTGATGGGCGGTGTAGAGGAATAATCACTCTGTGTCTGACCCCGGGAGTTTGTGACGGGACGGTGTGGAGGGAGATTCACTCTTTGTCTGACCCCGGGAGTGTTTGCTGGAACCGTGTAGAGGAATAATCACTCTGTCTGACCCCGGGAGTGTGTGTTGGGACGGTGTGGACGGAGATTCTCTCTGTGTCTGACCCCGGGAGTGTTTCATGGGACCGTGTAGAGGAATAATCACTCTGTGTCTGATCCCCGGGAGCGTTTGATGGGACCGTGTAGAGGAATAATCACTCTGTGTCTGACCCCGGGATAGTTTGATGGGGCCGTGTAGAGGAATGATCACTCTGTGTCTGACCACGGGAGTGTTTGATGGGACCGTGTAGAGGAATAATCACTCTGTGTCTGACCCCGGGAGTGTGTGATGGGACGGTGTGGAGGGAGATACACTCTGTGTCTGACCCCGGAAGTGTTTGATGGGACCGTGTTGAGGAATAATCCCTCTGTGTCTGACCCCGGGAGAGTGTGATGGGACGGCGTGGAGGGAGATTCACTCTGTGTCTGACCCCGAGTGTGTTTGATGGGACCGTGCAGAGGAATAATCACTGTGTGTCTGACCCACGGAGTGTATGATGGTACAGTGTAGAAGAATAATCGCTCTGTGTCTGACCCCCGGGAGTGTTTGATGGGACCGTGTAGAGGAATAATCACTCTGTGTCTGACCCCGGGAGTGTGAGATGGGACCGTGTAGAGCAATAATCACTGTGTCTGACCCCGGGAGTGTTTGATGGTATCGTGTAGAGGAATATTCTCTCTGTGTCTGACCCCGGGAGGGTTTGATGGTATCGTGTAGAGGAATAATCTCTCTGTGTCGGACCCCGGGAGTGTTTGAATGCATCGTGTAGAGGAATAATCTCCCTGTGTCTGACCCCGGGAGTGTGTGATGGGACGGAGTGGATTGTGATTCACTCTGTGTCTGACCCCGGGAGTGTTTGATGGGACCTTGTAGTGGAATAATCACTCTGTGTCTTACCCCGGGAGTGTTTGATGGGACCGTGTAGAGGAATAATCTCTCTGTGTCTGAACCCGGGAGTTTTTGTTGGGACCGTGTAGAGGAATATTCACGTTGTGTCTGACCCCGGGAGTGTGTGATGGGTCCGTGTTGAGGAATAATCCCTCTGAGTATGACCCAGGGAGTGTGTGATGTGATCGTGTGGAGGGAGATTCACTCTGTGTCTGATCCCGGGAGTGTGTGATGGGCGGTGTAGAGGAATAATCACTCTGTGTCTGACCCTGGGAGTTTGTGACGGGACGGTGTGGAGGGAGATTCACACTGTGTCTGACCCCGGGAGTGTTTGCTGGAACCGTGTAGAGGAATAATCACTCAGTCTGACCCCGGGAGTATGTGTTGGGACGGTGTGGACGGAGATTCACTCTGTGTCTGACCCCGGGTGTGTTTCATGGGACCGTGTAGAGGAATAATCACTCTGTGTCTGACCCCGGGAGTGTTTGTTGGGACCGTGTAGAGGAAAATTCACGTTGTGTCTGACCCCGGGAGTGTGTGATGGGACGGTGTTGAAGGAGATTCACACTGTGTCTGACCCCGGGAGTGTGTGATGGGACGGTGTGGAGGGAGATACACTCTGTGTCTGACCTCGGCAGTGTTTGATGGGTCCGTGTTGAGGAATAATCCCTCTGTGCATGACCCAGGGAGTGTGTGATGGGACCGTGTGGAGGGAGATTCACTCTGTGTCTGAACCCGGGAGAGTGTGATGGGCGGTGTAGAGGAATAATCACTCTGTGTCTGACCCTGGGAGTTTGTGACGGGACGGTGTGGAGGGAGCTTCACTCTGTGTCTGACCCCGGGAGTGTTTGCTGGAACCGTGTAGAGGAATAATCACTCTGTCTGACCCCGGGAGTATGTGTTGGGACGGTGTGGACGGAGATTCACTCTGTGTCTGAACCCGGGAGTGTTTCATGGGACCGTGTAGAGGAATAATCACTCTGTGTCTGATCCCCGGGAGCGTTTGATGGGACCGTGTAGAGGAATAATCACTCTGTGTCTGACCCCGGGATAGTTTGATGGGGCCGTATAGAGGAATAATCACTCTGTGTCTGACCAGGGGAGTGTTTGATGGGACCGTGTAGAGGAATAATCACTCTGTGTCTGACCCCGGGAGAGTGTGATGGGACCGTGTAGAGGAATAATCTCTCTGTGTCTGACCCCGGGAGTGTTTGATGGTACCGTGTAGAGGAATAATCTCTGTGTGTCTGACCCCGGGAGTGTTTGATGGTACCGTGTAGAGGAATAATCTCTCTGTGTCTGGCCCCGGGAGTGTGTGATGGGACGGTGTGGAGGGAGATTCACTCTGTGTCTGACCCCGGGGGTGTGTGAAGGGCTGTGTAGAGGAATAATCTCTCTGTGTCGGACCCCGGGAGTGTTTGAATGCATCGTGTAGAGGAATAATCTCCCTGTGTCTGACCCCGGGATGTGTGATGGGACGGAGTGGATTGAGATTCACTCTGTGTCTGACCCCGGGAGTGTTTGATGGGACCTTGTAGTGGAATACTCACTCTGTGGCTGACCCCGGGAGTGTTTGATTTGACCCGGTAGAGGAATAATCACTCTGTGTCTGACCCAGGGAGTGTATGATGGGACGCTGTGGATATAAATTCACTCTGTGTCTGACCCCGGGAGTGTTTGATGGGACCGTGTAGATGAATAATCACTCTGTGTCTGACCACGGGCGTGTGTGATTGGACGGTGTGGAGGGAGATTCACTCTGTGTCTGACCCCGGGAGTGTGAGATGGGACCGTGTAGAGCAATAATCACTCCGTGTCTGACCGCGGGAGTGTTTGATGGGACCGTGCCGAGGAATAATCACACTGTGTCTGACCCCGGGAGTGTTTGATGGGGCCGTGTAGAGGAATAATCACTCTGTGTCTGACCCCGGGAGTGTTGGATGGGACCGTGTAGAGGAATAATCACTCTGTGTCTGACCCCGGGAGTGTGTGATGGGACGGTGTGGAGGGAGATACACTCTGTGTCTGACCCCGGAAGTGTTTGATGGGACCGTGTTGAGGAATAATCCCTCTGTGTATGACCCAGGGAGTGTGTGATGAGACCGTGTGGAATGGAGATTCACTCTGTGTCTGACCCCGGGAGTGTGTGATGGGCGGTGTAGAGGAATAATCACTCTGTGTCTGACCCCGGGAGTTTGTGACGGGACGGTGTGGAGGGAGATTCACTCTTTGTCTGACCCCGGGAGTGTTTGCTGGAACCGTGTAGAGGAATAATCACTCTGTCTGACCCCGGGAGTGTGTGTTGGGACGGTGTGGACGGAGATTCTCTCTGTGTCTGACCCCGGGAGTGTTTCATGGGACCGTGTAGAGGAATAATCACTCTGTGTCTGATCCCCGGGAGCGTTTGATGGGACCGTGTAGAGGAATAATCACTCTGTGTCTGACCCCGGGATAGTTTGATGGGGCCGTGTAGAGGAATGATCACTCTGTGTCTGACCACGGGAGTGTTTGATGGGACCGTGTAGAGGAATAATCACTCTGTGTCTGACACCGGGAGAGTGTGATGGGACGGCGTGGAGGGAGATTCACTCTGTGTCTGACCCCGGGAGTGTTTGATGGGACCGTGTAGAGGAATAATCACTCTGTGTCTGACCCCGGGAGTGTGAGATGGGACCGTGTAGAGCAATAATCACTGTGTCTGACCCCGGGAGTGTTTGATGGTATCGTGTAGAGGAATATTCTCTCTGTGTCTGACCCCGGGAGGGTTTGATGGTATCGTGTAGAGGAATAATCTCTCTGTGTCGGACCCCGGGAGTGTTTGAATGCATCGTGTAGAGGAATAATCTCCCTGTGTCTGACCCCGGGAGTGTGTGATGGGACGGAGTGGATTGTGATTCACTCTGTGTCTGACCCCGGGAGTGTTTGATGGGACCTTGTAGTGGAATAATCACTCTGTGTCTTACCCCGGGAGTGTTTGATGGGACCGTGTAGAGGAATAATCACTCTGTGTCTGACACCCGGGAGCGTTTGATGGGACCGTGTAGAGGAATAATCTCTCTGTGTCTGAACCCGGGAGTTTTTGTTGGGACCGTGTAGAGGAATATTCACGTTGTGTCTGACCCCGGGAGTGTGTGATGGGTCCGTGTTGAGGAATAATCCCTCTGAGTATGACCCAGGGAGTGTGTGATGTGATCGTGTGGAGGGAGATTCACTCTGTGTCTGATCCCGGGAGTGTGTGATGGGCGGTGTAGAGGAATAATCACTCTGTGTCTGACCCTGGGAGTTTGTGACGGGACGGTGTGGAGGGAGATTCACACTGTGTCTGACCCCGGGAGTGTTTGCTGGAACCGTGTAGAGGAATAATCACTCAGTCTGACCCCGGGAGTATGTGTTGGGACGGTGTGGACGGAGATTCACTCTGTGTCTGACCCCGGGTGTGTTTCATGGGACCGTGTAGAGGAATAATCACTCTGTGTCTGACCCCGGGAGTGTTTGTTGGGACCGTGTAGAGGAAAATTCACGTTGTGTCTGACCCCGGGAGTGTGTGATGGGACGGTGTTGAAGGAGATTCACACTGTGTCTGACCCCGGGAGTGTGTGATGGGACGGTGTGGAGGGAGATACACTCTGTGTCTGACCCCGGCAGTGTTTGATGGGTCCGTGTTGAGGAATAATCCCTCTGTGCATGACCCAGGGAGTGTGTGATGGGACCGTGTGGAGGGAGATTCACTCTGTGTCTGAACCCGGGAGAGTGTGATGGGCGGTGTAGAGGAATAATCACTCTGTGTCTGACCCTGGGAGTTTGTGACGGGACGGTGTGGAGGGAGCTTCACTCTGTGTCTGACCCCGGGAGTGTTTGCTGGAACCGTGTAGAGGAATAATCACTCTGTCTGACCCCGGGAGTATGTGTTGGGACGGTGTGGACGGAGATTCACTCTGTGTCTGAACCCGGGTGTGTTTCATGGGACCGTGTAGAGGAATAATCACTCTGTGTCTGATCCCCGGGAGCGTTTGATGGGACCGTGTAGAGGAATAATCACTCTGTGTCTGACCCCGGGATAGTTTGATGGGGCCGTATAGAGGAATAATCACTCTGTGTCTGACCAGGGGAGTGTTTGATGGGACCGTGTAGAGGAATAATCACTCTGTGTCTGACCCCGGGAGAGTGTGATGGGACCGTGTAGAGGAATAATCTCTCTGTGTCTGACCCCGGGAGTGTTTGATGGTACCGTGTAGAGGAATAATCTCTGTGTGTCTGACCCCGGGAGTGTTTGATGGTACCGTGTAGAGGAATAATCTCTCTGTGTCTGGCCCCGGGAGTGTGTGATGGGACGGTGTGGAGGGAGATTCACTCTGTGTCTGACCCCGGGGGTGTGTGATGGGCTGTGTAGAGGAATAATCTCTCTGTGTCGGACCCCGGGAGTGTTTGAATGCATCGTGTAGAGGAATAATCTCCCTGTGTCTGACCCCGGGATGTGTGATGGGACGGAGTGGATTGAGATTCACTCTGTGTCTGACCCCGGGAGTGTTTGATGGGACCTTGTAGTGGAATACTCACTCTGTGGCTGACCCCGGGAGTGTTTGATTTGACCCGGTAGAGGAATAATCACTCTGTGTCTGACCCAGGGAGTGTATGATGGGACGCTGTGGATATAAATTCACTCTGTGTCTGACCCCGGGAGTGTTTGATGGGACCGTGTAGATGAATAATCACTCTGTGTCTGACCACGGGCGTGTGTGATTGGACGGTGTGGAGGGAGATTCACTCTGTGTCTGACCCCGGGAGTGTGAGATGGGACCGTGTAGAGCAATAATCACTCCGTGTCTGACCGCGGGAGTGTTTGATGGGACCGTGCCGAGGAATAATCACACTGTGTCTGACCCCGGGAGTGTTTGATGGGGCCGTGTAGAGGAATAATCACTCTGTGTCTGACCCCGGGAGTGTTGGATGGGACCGTGTAGAGGAATAATCACTCTGTGTCTGACCCCGGGAGTGTGTGATGGGACGGTGTGGAGGGAGATACACTCTGTGTCTGACCCCGGAAGTGTTTGATGGGACCGTGTTGAGGAATAATCCCTCTGTGTATGACCCAGGGAGTGTGTGATGAGACCGTGTGGAATGGAGATTCACTCTGTGTCTGACCCCGGGAGTGTGTGATGGGCGGTGTAGAGGAATAATCACTCTGTGTCTGACCCCGGGAGTTTGTGACGGGACGGTGTGGAGGGAGATTCACTCTTTGTCTGACCCCGGGAGTGTTTGCTGGAACCGTGTAGAGGAATAATCACTCTGTCTGACCCCGGGAGTGTGTGTTGGGACGGTGTGGACGGAGATTCTCTCTGTGTCTGACCCCGGGAGTGTTTCATGGGACCGTGTAGAGGAATAATCACTCTGTGTCTGATCCCCGGGAGCGTTTGATGGGACCGTGTAGAGGAATAATCACTCTGTGTCTGACCCCGGGATAGTTTGATGGGGCCGTGTAGAGGAATGATCACTCTGTGTCTGACCACGGGAGTGTTTGATGGGACCGTGTAGAGGAATAATCACTCTGTGTCTGACCCCGGGAGAGTGTGATGGGACGGCGTGGAGGGAGATTCACTCTGTGTCTGACCCCGGGAGTGTTTGATGGGACCGTGTAGAGGAATAATCACTCTGTGTCTGACCCCGGGAGTGTGAGATGGGACCGTGTAGAGCAATAATCACTGTGTCTGACCCCGGGAGAGTTTGATGGTATCGTGTAGAGGAATATTCTCTCTGTGTCTGACCCCGGGAGGGTTTGATGGTATCGTGTAGAGGAATAATCTCTCTGTGTCGGACACCGGGAGTGATTGAATGCATCGTGTAGAGGAATAATCTCCCTGTGTCTGACCCCGGGAGTGTGTGATGGGACGGAGTGGATTGTGATTCACTCTGTGTCTGACCCCGGGAGTGTTTGATGGGACCTTGTAGTGGAATAATCACTCTGTGTCTTACCCCGGGAGTGTTTGATGGGACCGTGTAGAGGAATAATCACTCTGTGTCTGACACCCGGGAGCGTTTGATGGGACCGTGTAGAGGAATAATCTCTCTGTGTCTGAACCCGGGAGTTTTTGTTGGGACCGTGTAGAGGAATATTCACGTTGTGTCTGACCCCGGGAGTGTGTGATGGGTCCGTGTTGAGGAATAATCCCTCTGAGTATGACCCAGGGAGTGTGTGATGTGATCGTGTGGAGGGAGATTCACTCTGTGTCTGATCCCGGGAGTGTGTGATGGGCGGTGTAGAGGAATAATCACTCTGTGTCTGACCCTGGGAGTTTGTGACGGGACGGTGTGGAGGGAGATTCACACTGTGTCTGAACCCGGGAGTGTTTGCTGGAACCGTGTAGAGGAATAATCACTCAGTCTGACCCCGGGAGTATGTGTTGGGACGGTGTGGACGGAGATTCACTCTGTGTCTGACCCCGGGTGTGTTTCATGGGACCGTGTAGAGGAATAATCACTCTGTGTCTGACCCCGGGAGTGTTTGTTGGGACCGTGTAGAGGAAAATTCACGTTGTGTCTGACCCCGGGAGTGTGTGATGGGACGGTGTTGAAGGAGATTCACACTGTGTCTGACCCCGGGAGTGTGTGATGGGACGGTGTGGAGGGAGATACACTCTGTGTCTGACCCCGGCAGTGTTTGATGGGTCCGTGTTGAGGAATAATCCCTCTGTGCATGACCCAGGGAGTGTGTGATGGGACCGTGTGGAGGGAGATTCACTCTGTGTCTGAACCCGGGAGTGTGTGATGGGCGGTGTAGAGGAATAATCACTCTGTGTCTGACCCTGGGAGTTTGTGACGGGACGGTGTGGAGGGAGCTTCACTCTGTGTCTGACCCCGGGAGTGTTTGCTGGAACCGTGTAGAGGAATAATCACTCTGTCTGACCCCGGGAGTATGTGTTGGGACGGTGTGGACGGAGATTCACTCTGTGTCTGAACCCGGGAGTGTTTCATGGGACCGTGTAGAGGAATAATCACTCTGTGTCTGATCCCCGGGAGCGTTTGATGGGACCGTGTAGAGGAATAATCACTCTGTGTCTGACCCCGGGATAGTTTGATGGGGCCGTATAGAGGAATAATCACTCTGTGTCTGACCAGGGGAGTGTTTGATGGGACCGTGTAGAGGAATAATCACTCTGTGTCTGACCCCGGGAGAGTGTGATGGGACCGTGTAGAGGAATAATCTCTCTGTGTCTGACCCCGGGAGTGTTTGATGGTACCGTGTAGAGGAATAATCTCTGTGTGTCTGACCCCGAGAGTGTTTGATGGTACCGTGTAGAGGAATAATCTCTCTGTGTCTGGCCCCGGGAGTGTGTGATGGGACGGTGTGGAGGGAGATTCACTCTGTGTCTGACCCCGGGGGTGTGTGATGGGCTGTGTAGAGGAATAATCTCTCTGTGTCGGACCCCGGGAGTGTTTGAATGCATCGTGTAGAGGAATAATCTCCCTGTGTCTGACCCCGGGATGTGTGATGGGACGGAGTGGATTGAGATTCACTCTGTGTCTGACCCCGGGAGTGTTTGATGGGACCTTGTAGTGGAATACTCACTCTGTGGCTGACCCCGGGAGTGTTTGATTTGACCCGGTAGAGGAATAATCACTCTGTGTCTGACCCAGGGAGTGTATGATGGGACGGTGTGGATATAAATTCACTCTGTGTCTGACCCCGGGAGTGTTTGATGGGACCGTGTAGATGAATAATCACTCTGTGTCTGACCACGGGCGTGTGTGATTGGACGGTGTGGAGGGAGATTCACTCTGTGTCTGACCCCGGGAGTGTGAGATGGGACCGTGTAGAGCAATAATCACTCCGTGTCTGACCGCGGGAGTGTTTGATGGGACCGTGCCGAGGAATAATCACACTGTGTCTGAACCCGGGAGTGTTTGATGGGGCCGTGTAGAGGAATAATCACTCTGTGTCTGACCCCGGGAGTGTTGGATGGGACCGTGTAGAGGAATAATCACTCTGTGTCTGACCCCGGGAGTGTGTGATGGGACGGTGTGGAGGGAGATACACTCTGTGTCTGACCCCGGAAGTGTTTGATGGGACCGTGTTGAGGAATAATCCCTCTGTGTATGACCCAGGGAGTGTGTGATGAGACCGTGTGGAATGGAGATTCACTCTGTGTCTGACCCCGGGAGTGTGTGATGGGCGGTGTAGAGGAATAATCACTCTGTGTCTGACCCCGGGAGTTTGTGACGGGACGGTGTGGAGGGAGATTCACTCTTTGTCTGACCCCGGGAGTGTTTGCTGGAACCGTGTAGAGGAATAATCACTCTGTCTGACCCCGGGAGTGTGTGTTGGGACGGTGTGGACGGAGATTCTCTCTGTGTCTGACCCCGGGAGTGTTTCATGGGACCGTGTAGAGGAATAATCACTCTGTGTCTGATCCCCGGGAGCGTTTGATGGGACCGTGTAGAGGAATAATCACTCTGTGTCTGACCCCGGGATAGTTTGATGGGGCCGTGTAGAGGAATGATCACTCTGTGTCTGACCACGGGAGTGTTTGATGGGACCGTGTAGAGGAATAATCACTCTGTGTCTGACCCCGGGAGAGTGTGATGGGACGGCGTGGAGGGAGATTCACTCTGTGTCTGACCCCGAGAGTGTTTGATGGGACCGTGCAGAGGAATAATCACTGTGTGTCTGACCCACGGAGTGTTTGATGGTACAGTGTAGAAGAATAATCGCTCTGTGTCTGACCCCCGGGAGTGTTTGATGGGACCGTGTAGAGGAATAATCTATCTGTGTCTGACCCCGGGAGTGTGAGATGGGACCGTGTAGAGGAATATTCTCTCTGTGTCTGACCCCGGGAGGGTTTGATGGTATCGTGTAGAGGAATATTCTCTCTGTGTCTGACCCCGGGAGGGTTTGATGGTATCGTGTAGAGGAATAATCTTTCTGTGTCGGACCCCGGGAGTGTTTGAATGCATCGTGTAGAGGAATAATCTCCCTGTGTCTGACCCCGGGAGTGTGTGATGGGACGGAGTGGATTGTGATTCACTCTGTGTCTGACCCCGGGAGTGTTTGATGGGACCTTGTAGTGGAATAATCACTCTGTGTCTTACCCCGGGAGTGTTTGATGGGACCGTGTAGAGGAATAATCACTCTGTGTCTGACACCCGGGAGCGTTTGATGGGACCGTGTAGAGGAATAATCTCTCTGTGTCTGAACCCGGGAGTTTTTGTTGGGACCGTGTAGAGGAATATTCACGTTGTGTCTGACCCCGGGAGTGTGTGATGGGTCCGTGTTGAGGAATAATCCCTCTGAGTATGACCCAGGGAGTGTGTGATGTGATCGTGTGGAGGGAGATTCACTCTGTGTCTGATCCCGGGAGTGTGTGATGGGCGGTGTAGAGGAATAATCACTCTGTGTCTGACCCTGGGAGTTTGTGACGGGACGGTGTGGAGGGAGATTCACACTGTGTCTGACCCCGGGAGTGTTTGCTGGAACCGTGTAGAGGAATAATCACTCAGTCTGACCCCGGGAGTATGTGTTGGGACGGTGTGGACGGAGATTCACTCTGTGCCTGACCCCGGGAGTGTTTCATGGGACCGTGTAGAGGAATAATCACTCTGTGTCTGACCCCGGGAGTGTTTGTTGGGACCGTGTAGAGGAAAATTCACGTTGTGTCTGACCCCGGGAGTGTGTGATGGGACGGTGTTGAAGGAGATTCACACTGTGTCTGACCCCGGGAGTGTGTGATGGGACGGTGTGGAGGGAGATACACTCTGTGTCTGACCCCGGGAGTGTTTGATGGGACCGTGTAGAGGAATAATCACTCTGTGTCTGACCCCGGGAGAGTTTGATGGGGCCGTATAGAGGAATAATCACTCTGTGTCTGACCAGGGGAGTGTTTGATGGGACCGTGTAGAGGAATAATCACTCTGTGTCTGACCCCGGGAGTGTTTGATGGTACCGTGTAGAGGAATAATCTCTGTGTGTCTGACCCCGGGAGTGTTTGATGGTACCGTGTAGAGGAATAATCTCTCTGTGTCTGGCCCCGGGAGTGTGTGATGGGACGGTGTGGAGGGAGATTCACTCTGTGTCTGACCCCGGGGGTGTGTGATGGGCTGTGTAGAGGAATAATCTCTCTGTGTCGGACCCCGGGAGTGTTTGAATGCATCGTGTAGAGGAATAATCTCCCTGTGTCTGACCCCGGGATGTGTGATGGGACGGAGTGGATTGAGATTCACTCTGTGTCTGACCCCGGGAGTGTTTGATGGGACCTTGTAGTGGAATACTCACTCTGTGTCTTACCCCGGGAGTGTTTGATGGGACCGTGGAGAAGAATAATCACTCTGTGTCTTACCCCGGGAGTGTTTGATGGGAGCGTGTAGAGGAATAATCACTCTGTGTCTGACCAACGGGAGTGTTTGATTGTACCGTGTAGAGGAATAATCTCTCTGTGTCTGGCCCCGGGAGTGTGTGATGGGACGGTGTGGAGGGAGATTCACTCTGTGTCTGACCCCGGGGGTGTGTGATGGGCTGTGTAGAGGAATAATCACTCCGTGTATGACGCCGGGAATTTGTGACGGGACGGTGTGGCGGGAGATTCACTCTGTCTGACCCCGAGGGTGTTTGATGGGACCGTGTAGAGGAATAATCACTCAGTGTCTGACCACGGGAGTGTGTGATGGGAGCGTGTAGAGGAATAATCACTCTGTGTCTGACCAACGGGAGCGTTTGATGGGACCGTGTAGTGGAATAATCACTCTGTGTCTGACCCCGGGAGTCTGTGATGTGCGGTGTAGAGGAACATTCACTCTGTGTCTGACCCCGGGAGTGTGAGATGGGACCGTGTAGAGCAATATTCACTCTGTGTCTGACCCCGGGAGTGTTTGATGGTATCGTATAGAGGAATGATCTCTCTGTGTCTGACCCCGGGAGTGTTTGATGTTATCGTGTAGAGGAATAATCTCCCTGTGTCGGACCCCGGGAGTGTGTGATGGGACGGTGTGGATTGAGATTCACTCTGCGTCTGACCCCGGGAGTGTTTGATGGTACCGTGTAGAGGAATAATCTCTCAGTGTCTGACCCCGGGAGTGTTTGATTGTACCGTGTAGAGGAATAATCTCTCTGTGTCTGGCCCCGGGAGTGTGTGATGGGACGGTGTGGAGGGAGATTCACTCTGTGTCTGACCCCGGGGGTGTGTGATGGGCTGTGTAGAGGAATAATCACTCCGTGTATGACGCCGGGAATTTGTGACGGGACGGTGTGGCGGGAGATTCACTCTGTCTGACCCCGAGGGTGTTTGATGGGACCGTGTAGAGGAATAATCACTCAGTGTCTGACCACGGGAGTGTGTGATGGGACGGTGTGGAGGGAGATTCACTCGGTGTCTGACCCCGGGAGAGTGTGATGGGCGGTGTAGAGGAATAATCACTCTGTGGCTGACCCCGGGAGTGTTTGATTTGACCCGGTAGAGGAATAATCACTCTGTGTCTGACCCCGGGAGTGTTTGATGGGGCCGTGTAGAGGAATAATCACTCTGTGTCTGACTCCGGGAGTGTTTGATGGGACCGTGTAGAGGAATATTCACGCTGTGTCTGACCCCGGGAGTGTGTGATGGCACTGTGTTGAAGGAGATTCACACTGTGTCTGATCCCGGGAGTGTGTGATGGGACCGTGTGGAGGGAGATTCACTCTGTGTCTGACCCCGGCAGTGTTTGATGGGACCGTGTTGAGGAATAATCCCTCTGTGTCTGACCCCGGGAGTGTTTGATTGGACCGTGTAGAGGTATAATCACTCTGTGTCTGAACCCGGGAGTGTTTGATGGTACCGTGTAGATCAATAATCACTCTGTGTCTGACCCCGGGAGTGTGGGATGGGACGTTGTGGAGGGTGATTCACCCTGTGTCTGACCCCGGGAGTGTTTGATGGAACCGTGTAGAGGAATATTCACTCTGTGTTTGATCACGGGAGTGTGTGATGCGTCGGTGTAGAGGATTAATCACTCTGTGTCTGACCACGGGAGTGTGTGATGGGACGGTGTGGAGGGAGATTCACTCTGTGTCTGACCCCGGGAGAGTGTGATGGGCGGTGTAGAGGAATAATCACTCTGTGGCTGACCCCGGGAGTGTTTGATTTGACCCGCTAGAGGAATAATCACTCTGTGTCTGACCCAGGGAGTGTATGATGGGACGGTGTGGATATAAATTCACTCTGTGTCTGACCCCGGGAGTGTTTGATGGGACGATGTGGAGGGAGATTCAGTCTGTGTCTGACCCCGGGAGTGTGTGATGGGACCGTGTAGAGGAATATTCACGCTGTGTCTGACCCCGGGAGTGTGTGATGGCACTGTGTTGAAGGAGATTCACACTGTGTCTGATCCCGGGAGTGTGTGATGGGACCGTGTGGAGGGAGATTCACTCTGTGTCTGACCCCGGCAGTGTTTGATGGGACCGTGTTGAGGAATAATCCCTCTGTGTCTGACCCCGGGAGTGTTTGATTGGACCGTGTAGAGGTATAATCACTCTGTGTCTGAACCCGGGAGTGTTTGATGGTACCGTGTAGATCAATAATCACTCTGTGTCTGACCCCGGGAGTGTGGGATGGGACGTTGTGGAGGGTGATTCACCCTGTGTCTGACCCCGGGAGTGTTTGATGGAACCGTGTAGAGGAATATTCACTCTGTGTTTGACCACGGGAGTGTGTGATGCGTCGGTGTAGAGGATTAATCACTCTGTGTCTGACCACGGGAGTGTGTGATGGGACGGTGTGGAGGGAGATTCACTCTGTGTCTGACCCCGGGAGAGTGTGATGGGCGGTGTAGAGGAATAATCACTCTGTGGCTGACCCCGGGAGTGTTTGATTTGACCCGGTAGAGGAATAATCACTCTGTGTCTGACCCAGGGAGTGTATGATGGGACGGTGTGGATATAAATTCACTCTGTGTCTGACCCCGGGAGTGTTTGATGGGACGATGTGGAGGGAGATTCAGTCTGTGTCTGACCCCGGGAGTGTGTGATGGGACGATTTGCAGGGAGATTCACTCCGTGTCTGACCCAGGGAGTGTGTGATGTGCGGTGTAGAGGAACATTCACTCTGTGTCTGACCCCGGCAGTGTTTGATGCGTCGGTGTAGAGGATTAATCACTCTGTGTCTGACCACCGGAGTGTGTGATGGGACGGTGTGGAGGGAGATTCACTCTGTGTCTGACCCCGGGAGTGTTTGATAGGACCGTGTAGAGGAATAATCACTCAGTGTCTGACCACGGGAGTGTGTGATGGGACGGTGTGGAGGGAGATTCACTCTGTGTCTGACCCCGGGAGAGTGTGATGGGCGGTGTAGAGGAATAATCACTCTGTGGCTGACCCCGGGAGTGTTTGATTTGACCCGGTTGAGGAATAATCACTCTGTGTCTGACCCAGGGAGTGTATGATGGGACGGTGTGGATATAAATTCACTCTGTGTCTGACCCCGGGAGTGTTTGATGGGACGGTGTGGAGGGAGATTCAGTCTGTGTCTGACCCCGGGAGTGTGTGATGGGACGATTTGCAGGGAGATTCACTCCGTGTCTGACCCAGGGAGTGTGTGATGTGCGGTGTAGAGGAACATTCACTCTGTGTCTGAACCCGGGAGTGTGAGATGGGACCGTGTAGAGCAATAATCACTCTGTGTCTGACACCGGGAGTGTTTGATCGGACCGTGGAGGAAGATTCACTCTGTGTCTGACCCCGGTAGTGTTTGATGGGACCGTGTAGAGGAATAATCTCTCTGTGTCTGACCACGGGAGTCTGTGATGTGCGGTGTAGAGGAACATTCACTCTGTGTCTGACCCCGGGAGTGTGAGATGGGACCGTGTTGAGCAATATTCACTCTGTGTCTGACCCCGGGAGTGTTTGATGGTATCGTGTAGAGGAATAATCTCTCTGTGTCTGACCCCGGGAGTGTGTGCTGTGCGGTGTAGAGGAACATTCACTCTGTGTCTGACCCCGGGAGTGTGAGATGGAACTGTGTAGAGCAATATTCACTCTGTGTCTGACCCCGGGAGTGTTTGATGGTATCGTGTAGAGGAATAATCTCCCTGTGTCTGACCCCGGGAGTGTGTGATGGGACGGTGTGGATTGAGATTCACTCTGTGTCTGACCCCGGGAGTGTTTGATGGGACCTTGTAGTGGAATAATCACTCTGTGTCTTACCCCGGGAGTGTTTGATGGGACCGTGTAGAGGAATAATCACTCTGTGTCTGACCCCGGGAGTGTGTGATGTGCGGTGTAGAGGAACATTCACTCTGTGTCTGACCCCGGGAGTGTGAGATGGAACCGTGTAGAGCAATATTCACTCTGAGTCTGACCCCGGGAGTGTTTGATGGTATCGTGTAGAGGAATAATCTCTCTGTGTCTGACCCCGGGAGTGTTTGATGTTATCGTGTAGAGGAATAATCTCTCTGTGTCTGACCCCTGGAGTGTGAGATGGGACCGTGTAGAGAAATAATCATTCCGTGTCTGACCCCGGGAGTGTTTGATGGGACCGTGGAGAAGAATAATCTCTCTGAGTCTGACCCCGGGAGTGTTTGATGGTATCGTGTAGAGGAATAATCTCTCTGTGTCTGACCCCGGGAGTGTGTGATGGGACGGTGTGGATTGAGATTCACTCTGTGTCTGACCCCGGGAGTGTTTGATGGGACCGTGCCGAGGAATAATCACACTGTGTCTGACCCCGGCAGTGTTTGATGGGTCCGTGTTGAGGAATAATCCCTCTGTGTATGACCCAGGGAGTGTGTGATGGGACCGTGTGGAGGGAGATTCACTCTGTGTCTGAACCCGGGAGTGTGTGATGGGCGGTGTAGAGGAATAATCACTCTGTGGCTGACCCCGGGAGTGTTTGACGGTACGTGTAGAGGAATAATCTCTCTGTGTCTGACCCCGGGAGAATGTGTGATGGGACGGTGTGGAGGGAGATTCACTCTGTGTCTGACAACGGGAGTGTGTGATTGGCGGTGTAGAGGAATAATCACTCCGTGTCTGACCCCGGGAGTTTGTGAGGGGACGGTGTGGAGGGTGATTCACTCTGTGTCTGACCACGGGAGTGTTTGATGGGACCGTGTAGAGGAATAATCACTCTGAGTCTGACCCCGGGAGTGTGTGATGGGACGGTGTGGACGGAGATTCACTCTGTGTCTGACCCAGGGAGTGTGTGATGGGCGGTGTAGAGGAACATTCACACTGTGTCTGACCCCGGGAGTGTTTGATGGGACCGTGTAGAGGAATAATCACTCTGTGTCTGACCCCGGGAGTGTGTGATGGGACGGTGTGGACGGAGATTCACTCTGTGTCTTACCCAGGGAGTGTGTGATGGGCGGTGTAGAGGAACATTCACACTGTGTCTGACCCCGGGAGTGTGAGATGGGACCGTGTAGAGCAATAATCACTCTGTGTCTGACCCCGGGACCGTATGATGGGACCGTGGAGAAGAATAATCACTCAGTGTCTGAACACGGGAGTGGGTGATGGGACGGTGTGGAGGGAGATTCACTCTGTGTCTGACCCCGGGAGTGTTTGATGGGACCGTGTAGAGGAATAATCACTCTGTGTCTGACCCCGGGAGTGTGTGATGGGACGGTGTGGAGGGAGATTCACTCTGTGTCTGACCCCGGCAGTGTTTGATGGGACGGTGTTGAGGAATAATCCCTCTGTGTATGGCCCTGGGAGTTGGTGATGGACCATGTGGAGGGAGATTCACTCTGTGTCTGACCCCAGGAGTGTGTGATGGGCGGTGTAGAGGAATAATCACTCTGTGTCTGACCCCGGGAGATGGTGACGGGACGGGGTGGAGGGAGATTCACTCTGTGTCTGACCCCGGGAGTGTTTGCTGGGACCGTGTAGAGGAATAATCACTCTGTGTTTTACCACGGGAGTGTGTGTTGCGTCGGTGTAGGGGATTAATCACTCTGTGTCTGACCACGGGAGTGTGTGATGGGACGGGGTGGAGGAATAATCACTCCGTGTCTGACCCCGGCAGTGTTTGATGGTACCGGGTAGAGGAATAATCTCTCTGTGTCTGACCCAGGGAGTGTTTGATGGGACCTTGTAGTGTAATAATCACTCTGTGTCTTACCCCCGGAGTGTTTGATGGGACCTTGTAGAGGAATAATCACTCTGTGTCTGACCCCCGGGAGCGTTTGATGGGACCGTGTAGAGGAATAATCACTCCGTGTCTGACACCGGGAGTGTGTGATGGGACGGTGTTGAAGGAGATTCACACTGTCTCTGACCCCGGGAGTGTCTGATGGTACCGTGTAGAGGAATAATCACTATGTGTCTGACCACGGAAGAGTCTGATGTGACCTTGTAGAGGAATAATGACTCTGTTTCAGACCCCGGGAGTGTTTGATGTGACCGTGTAGAGGAATAATCTCTCTGTGTCTGACCCAGGGAGTGTGTGATGGGACGGTGAGGATTGAGATTCACTCAGTGTCTGACCCCGGAACAGTTTGATGTGACCGTGTAGAGGAATAATGACTCTGTGTCTGACCCAGGGAGTGTTTGATGGTACCGTGTAGAGGAATAATCTCTCTGTGTCCGACCCCGGGAGTGTGTAATGGGACGGTGAGGATTGAGATTCACTCTGTGTCTGACCCCGGGAGTGTTTGATGGTACCGTGTAGAGGAATAATCTCTCTGTGTCTGACCCAGGGAGAGTGTGATGGGACGGTGTGGAAGGAGATTCACACTGTGTCTGACACCGGGAGTGTTTGATGGGACCGTGTAGAGGAATAATCACTCTGTGTCTGACCCCGGAAGTGTTTGATGTGACCGTGTAGAGGAATAATCTCTCTGTGTCTGACCCCGGGAGTGTGTGATGGGACGGTGTGGATTGAGATTCACTCTGTGTCTGACCCCGGGAGTGTTTGATGGGACCGTGCCGAGGAATAATCACACTGTGTCTGACCCCGGCAGTGTTTGATGGGTCCGTGTTGAGGAATAATCCCTCTGTGTATGACCCAGGGAGTGTGTGATGGGACCGTGTGGAGGGAGATTCACTCTGTGTCTGAACCCGGGAGTGTGTGATGGGCGGTGTAGAGGAATAATCACTCTGTGGCTGACCCCGGGAGTGTTTGACGGTACGTGTAGAGGAATAATCTCTCTGTGTCTGACCCCGGGAGAATGTGTGATGGGACGGTGTGGAGGGAGATTCACTCTGTGTCTGACAACGGGAGTGTGTGATTGGCGGTGTAGAGGAATAATCACTCCGTGTCTGACCCCGGGAGTTTGTGAGGGGACGGTGTGGAGGGTGATTCACTCTGTGTCTGACCACGGGAGTGTTTGATGGGACCGTGTAGAGGAATAATCACTCTGAGTCTGACCCCGGGAGTGTGTGATGGGACGGTGTGGACGGAGATTCACTCTGTGTCTGACCCAGGGAGTGTGTGATGGGCGGTGTAGAGGAACATTCACACTGTGTCTGACCCCGGGAGTGTTTGATGGGACCGTGTAGAGGAATAATCACTCTGTGTCTGACCCCGGGAGTGTGTGATGGGACGGTGTGGACGGAGATTCACTCTGTGTCTTACCCAGGGAGTGTGTGATGGGCGGTGTAGAGGAACATTCACACTGTGTCTGACCCCGGGAGTGTGAGATGGGACCGTGTAGAGCAATAATCACTCTGTGTCTGACCCCGGGACCGTATGATGGGACCGTGGAGAAGAATAATCACTCAGTGTCTGAACACGGGAGTGGGTGATGGGACGGTGTGGAGGGAGATTCACTCTGTGTCTGACCCCGGGAGTGTTTGATGGGACCGTGTAGAGGAATAATCACTCTGTGTCTGACCCCGGGAGTGTGTGATGGGACGGTGTGGAGGGAGATTCACTCTGTGTCTGACCCCGGCAGTGTTTGATGGGACGGTGTTGAGGAATAATCCCTCTGTGTATGGCCCTGGGAGTTGGTGATGGACCATGTGGAGGGAGATTCACTCTGTGTCTGACCCCAGGAGTGTGTGATGGGCGGTGTAGAGGAATAATCACTCTGTGTCTGACCCCGGGAGATGGTGACGGGACGGGGTGGAGGGAGATTCACTCTCTGTCTGACCCCGGGAGTGTTTGCTGGGACCGTGTAGAGGAATAATCACTCTGTGTTTTACCACGGGAGTGTGTGTTGCGTCGGTGTAGGGGATTAATCACTCTGTGTCTGACCACGGGAGTGTGTGATGGGACGGGGTGGAGGAATAATCACTCCGTGTCTGACCCCGGCAGTGTTTGATGGTACCGTGTAGAGGAATAATCTCTCTGTGTCTGACCCAGGGAGTGTTTGATGGGACCTTGTAGTGTAATAATCACTCTGTGTCTTACCCCCGGAGTGTTTGATGGGACCTTGTAGAGGAATAATCACTCTGTGTCTGACCCCCGGGAGCGTTTGATGGGACCGTGTAGAGGAATAATCACTCCGTGTCTGACACCGGGAGTGTGTGATGGGACGGTGTTGAAGGAGATTCACACTGTCTCTGACCCCGGGAGTGTCTGATGGTACCGTGTAGAGGAATAATCACTATGTGTCTGACCACGGAAGAGTCTGATGTGACCTTGTAGAGGAATAATGACTCTGTTTCAGACCCCGGGAGTGTTTGATGTGACCGTGTAGAGGAATAATCTCTCTGTGTCTGACCCAGGGAGTGTGTGATGGGACGGTGAGGATTGAGATTCACTCAGTGTCTGACCCCGGAACAGTTTGATGTGACCGTGTAGAGGAATAATGACTCTGTGTCTGACCCAGGGAGTGTTTGATGGTACCGTGTAGAGGAATAATCTCTCTGTGTCCGACCCCGGGAGTGTGTAATGGGACGGTGAGGATTGAGATTCACTCTGTGTCTGACCCCGGGAGTGTTTGATGGTACCGTGTAGAGGAATAATCTCTCTGTGTCTGACCCAGGGAGAGTGTGATGGGACGGTGTGGAAGGAGATTCACACTGTGTCTGACACCGGGAGTGTTTGATGGGACCGTGTAGAGGAATAATCACTCTGTGTCTGACCCCGGAAGTGTTTGATGTGACCGTGTAGAGGAATAATGACTCTGTGTCTGACCCAGGGAGTGTTTGATGGGACCTTGTAGTGTAATAATCACTCTGTGTCTGACCCCGGGAGTGTTTGATGGGACCTTGTAGTGGAATAATCACTCTGTGTCTTACCCCGGGAGTGTTTGATGGGACCGTGTAGAGGAATAATCACTCTGTGTCTGACCCCGGGAGTGTGTGCTGTGCGGTGTAGAGGAACATTCACTCTGTGTCTGACCCCGGGAGTGTGAGATGGAACTGTGTAGAGCAATAATCACTCCGTGTCTGACCCCGGGAGTGTTTGATGGGACCGTGGAGAAGAATAATCACTCTGTGTCTGAACACGGGAGTGTGTGATGGGACGGTGTGGAGGGAGATTCACTCTGTGTCTGACCACGGGAGTGTTTGATGGGACCGTGTAGAGGAATAATCACTCTGAGTCTGACCCCGGGAGTGTGTGATGGGACGGTGTGGACGGAGATTCACTCTGTGTCTGACCCAGGGAGTGTGTGATGGGCGGTGTAGAGGAACATTCACACTGTGTCTGACCCCGGGAGTGTTTGATGGGACCGTGTAGAGGAATAATCACTCTGTGTCTGACCCCGGGAGTGTGTGATGGGACGGTGTGGACGGAGATTCACTCTGTGTCTTACCCAGGGAGTGTGTGATGGGCGGTGTAGAGGAACATTCACACTGTGTCTGACCCCGGGAGTGTGAGATGGGACCGTGTAGAGCAATAATCACTCTGTGTCTGACCCCGGGACCGTATGATGCGACCGTGGAGAAGAATAATCACACAGTGTCTGAACACGGGAGTGGGTGATGGGACGGTGTGGAGGGAGATTCACTCTGTGTCTGACCCCGGGAGTGTTTGATGGGACCGTGTAGAGGAATAATCACTCTGTGTCTGACCCCGGGAGTGTGTGATGGGACGGTGTTGAGGAATAATCCCTCTGTGTATGGCCCTGGGAGTGGGTGATGGACCATGTGGGGGGAGATTCACTCTGTGTCTGACCCCAGGAGTGTGTGATGGGCGGTGTAGAGGAATAATCACTCTGTGTCTGACCCCGGGGGATGGTGACGGGACGGGGTGGAGGGAGATTCACTCTGTGTCTGACCCCGGGAGTGTTTGCTGGGACCGTGTAGAGGAATAATCACTCTGTGTTTTACCACGGGAGTGTGTGTTGCGTCGGTGTAGGGGATTAATCACTCTGTGTCTGACCACGGGAGTGTGTGATGGGACGGGGTGGAGGAATAATCACTCCGTGTCTGACCCCGGGAGTGTTTGATGGTACCGTGTAGAGGAATAATCTCTCTGTGTCTGACCCAGGGAGTGTTTGATGGGACCTTGTAGTGTAATAATCACTCTGTGTCTTACCCCCGGAGTGTTTGATGGGACCTTGTAGAGGAATAATCACTCTGTGTCTGACCCCCGGGAGCGTTTGATGGGACCGTGTAGAGGAATAATCACTCCGTGTCTGACACCGGGAGTGTGTGATGGGACGGTGTTGAAGGAGAATCACACTGTCTCTGACCCCGGGAGTGTCTGATGGTACCGTGTAGAGGAATAATCACTATGTGTCTGACCACGGAAGAGTCTGATGTGACCTTGTAGAGGAATAATGACTCTGTTTCAGACCCCGGGAGTGTTTGATGTGACCGTGTAGAGGAATAATCTCTCTGTGTCTGACCCAGGGAGTGTGTGATGGGACGGTGAGGATTGAGATTCACTCAGTGTCTGACCCCGGAACAGTTTGATGTGACCGTGTAGAGGAATAATGACTCTGTGTCTGACCCAGGGAGTGTTTGATGGTACCGTGTAGAGGAATAATCTCTCTGTGTCCGACCCCGGGAGTGTGTAATGGGACGGTGAGGATTGAGATTCACTCTGTGTCTGACCCCGGGAGTGTTTGATGGTACCGTGTAGAGGAATAATCTCTCTGTGTCTGACCCAGGGAGAGTGTGATGGGACGGTGTGGAAGGAGATTCACACTGTGTCTGACACCGGGAGTGTTTGATGGGACCGTGTAGAGGAATAATCACTCTGTGTCTGACCCCGGAAGTGTTTGATGTGACCGTGTAGAGGAATAATGACTCTGTGTCTGACCCAGGGAGTGTTTGATGGTACCGTGTAGAGGAATAATCTCTCTGTGTCCGACCCCGGGAGTGTGTAATGGGACGGTGAGGATTGAGATTCACTCTGTGTCTGACCCCGGGAGTGTTTGATGGTACCGTGTAGAGGAATAATCTCTCTGTGTCTGACCCAGGGAGAGTGTGATGGGACGGTGTGGAAGGAGATTCACACTGTGTCTGACACCGGGAGTGTTTGATGGGACCGTGTAGAGGAATAATCACTCTGTGTCTGACCCCGGGACCGTATGATGCGACCGTGGAGAAGAATAATCACACAGTGTCTGAACACGGGAGTGGGTGATGGGACGGTGTGGAGGGAGATTCACTCTGTGTCTGACCCCGGGAGTGTTTGATGGGACCGTGTAGAGGAATAATCACTCTGTGTCTGACCCCGGGAGTGTGTGATGGGACGGTGTTGAGGAATAATCCCTCTGTGTATGGCCCTGGGAGTGGGTGATGGACCATGTGGGGGGAGATTCACTCTGTGTCTGACCCCAGGAGTGTGTGATGGGCGGTGTAGAGGAATAATCACTCTGTGTCTGACCCCGGGGGATGGTGACGGGACGGGGTGGAGGGAGATTCACTCTGTGTCTGACCCCGGGAGTGTTTGCTGGGACCGTGTAGAGGAATAATCACTCTGTGTTTTACCACGGGAGTGTGTGTTGCGTCGGTGTAGGGGATTAATCACTCTGTGTCTGACCACGGGAGTGTGTGATGGGACGGGGTGGAGGAATAATCACTCCGTGTCTGACCCCGGGAGTGTTTGATGGTACCGTGTAGAGGAATAATCTCTCTGTGTCTGACCCAGGGAGTGTTTGATGGGACCTTGTAGTGTAATAATCACTCTGTGTCTTACCCCCGGAGTGTTTGATGGGACCTTGTAGAGGAATAATCACTCTGTGTCTGACCCCCGGGAGCGTTTGATGGGACCGTGTAGAGGAATAATCACTCCGTGTCTGACACCGGGAGTGTGTGATGGGACGGTGTTGAAGGAGAATCACACTGTCTCTGACCCCGGGAGTGTCTGATGGTACCGTGTAGAGGAATAATCACTATGTGTCTGACCACGGAAGAGTCTGATGTGACCTTGTAGAGGAATAATGACTCTGTTTCAGACCCCGGGAGTGTTTGATGTGACCGTGTAGAGGAATAATCTCTCTGTGTCTGACCCAGGGAGTGTGTGATGGGACGGTGAGGATTGAGATTCACTCAGTGTCTGACCCCGGAACAGTTTGATGTGACCGTGTAGAGGAATAATGACTCTGTGTCTGACCCAGGGAGTGTTTGATGGTACCGTGTAGAGGAATAATCTCTCTGTGTCCGACCCCGGGAGTGTGTAATGGGACGGTGAGGATTGAGATTCACTCTGTGTCTGACCCCGGGAGTGTTTGATGGTACCGTGTAGAGGAATAATCTCTCTGTGTCTGACCCAGGGAGAGTGTGATGGGACGGTGTGGAAGGAGATTCACACTGTGTCTGACACCGGGAGTGTTTGATGGGACCGTGTAGAGGAATAATCACTCTGTGTCTGACCCCGGAAGTGTTTGATGTGACCGTGTAGAGGAATAATGACTCTGTGTCTGACCCAGGGAGTGTTTGATGGTACCGTGTAGAGGAATAATCTCTCTGTGTCCGACCCCGGGAGTGTGTAATGGGACGGTGAGGATTGAGATTCACTCTGTGTCTGACCCCGGGAGTGTTTGATGGTACCGTGTAGAGGAATAATCTCTCTGTGTCTGACCCAGGGAGAGTGTGATGGGACGGTGTGGAAGGAGATTCACACTGTGTCTGACACCGGGAGTGTTTGATGGGACCGTGTAGAGGAATAATCACTCTGTGTCTGACCCCGGAAGTGTTTGATGTGACCGTGTAGAGGAATAATGACTCTGTTTCTGACCCCGGGAGTGTTTGATGGGACCGTGTAGAGGAATAATCTCTCTGTGTCTGACCCCGGGAGTGTGTGATGGGACGGTGTGGATTGAGATTCACTCTGTGTCTGACCCCGGGAGTGTTTGATGGGACCTTGTAGTGGCAAAATCACACTGTGTCTTACCCCCGGAGTGTTTGATGGATCCGTGTAGAGGAATAATCACTCTGTGTCTGACCCCCGGGAGCGCTTGATGCGACCGTGTAGAGGAATAATCACTCTGTGTCTGACCCCGGGAGAGATTGATGGGGCCGTGTAGAGGAACAATCACTATGTGTCTGTCCCCGGGAGTATTTGATGGGACCGTGCAGAGGAATAATCACTCTGTGTCTGACCCCGGGAGTGTGTGATGGGACGGTGTTGAAGGAGATTCACACTGTGTCTGACACCGGGAGTGTATGATGGTACCGTGTAGAGGAATAATCACTCTGTGTCTGAACACGGGAGAGTCTGATGTGACCTTGTTGAGGAATAATGACTCTGTGTCTTACCACCGGAGTGCTTGATGGGACCGTGTAGAGGAATAATCACTCTGGGTCTGACCCCGGGAGAGTTTGATGGTACCGTGTAGAGGAATAATCTCTCTGTGTCTGACCCCGGGAGTGTGTGATGGGACGGTGTGGAGGGAGATTCACTCTGTGTCTGAAACCGGGGTGTGTGATGGGCAGTGTAGAGGAATAATCCCTCTGTGTATGGCCCTGGGAGTGGGTGATGGACCATGTGGAGGGAGATTCACTCTGTGTCTGACCCCAGGAGTGTGTGATGGGCGGTGTAGAGGAATAATCACTCTGTGTCTGACCCCGGGAGATGGTGACGGGACGGGGTGGAGGGAGATTCACTCTGTGTCTGACCCCGGGAGTGTTTGCTGGGACCGTGTAGAGGAATAATCACTCTGTGTTTTACCACGGGAGTGTGTGTTGCGTCGGTGTAGGGGATTAATCACTCTGTGTCTGACCACGGGAGTGTGTGATGGGACGGGGTGGAGGAATAATCACTCCGTGTCTGACCCCGGGAGTGTTTGATGGTACCGTGTAGAGGAATAATCTCTCTGTGTCTGACCCAGGGAGTGTTTGATGGGACCTTGTAGTGTAATAATCACTCTGTGTCTTACCCCCGGAGTGTTTGATGGGACCTTGTAGAGGAATAATCACTCTGTGTCTGACCCCCGGGAGCGTTTGATGGGACCGTGTAGAGGAATAATCACTCCGTGTCTGACACCGGGAGTGTGTGATGGGACGGTGTTGAAGGAGATTCACACTGTCTCTGACCCCGGGAGTGTCTGATGGTACCGTGTAGAGGAATAATCACTATGTGTCTGACCCCGGGAGTGTTTGATGGGACCGTGTAGAGGAATAATCTCTCTGTGTCTGACCCAGGGAGTGTGTGATGGGACGGTGAGGATTGAGATTCACTCTGTGTCTGACCCCGGGAGTGTTTGATGGTACCGTGTAGAGGAATAATCTCTCTGTGTCTGACCCCGGGAGTGTGTGATGGGACGGTGTGGATTGAGATTCACTCTGTGTCTGACCCCGGGAGTGTTTGATGGGACCTTGTAGTGGCAAAATCACACTGTGTCTTACCCCCGGAGTGTTTGATGGATCCGTGTAGAGGAATAATCACTCTGTGTCTGACCCCCGGGAGCGCTTGATGGGACCGTGTAGAGGAATAATCACTCTGTGTCTGACCCCGGGAGAGATTGATGGGGCCGTGTAGAGGAACAATCACTATGTGTCTGTCCCCGGGAGTATTTGATGGGACCGTGCAGAGGAATAATCACTCTGTGTCTGACCCCGGGAGTGTGTGATGGGACGGTGTTGAAGGAGATTCACACTGTGTCTGACACCGGGAGTGTATGATGGTACCGTGTAGAGGAATAATCACTCTGTGTCTGACCACGGGAGAGTCTGATGTGACCTTGTTGAGGAATAATGACTCTGTGTCTTACCACCGGAGTGCTTGATGGGACCGTGTAGAGGAATAATCACTCTGGGTCTGACCCCGGGAGAGTTTGATGGTACCGTGTAGAGGAATAATCTCTCTGTGTCTGACCCCGGGAGTGTGTGATGGGACGGTGTGGAGGGAGATTCACTCTGTGTCTGAAACCGGGGTGTGTGATGGGCAGTGTAGAGGAATAATCACTCCGTGTCTGACCCCGGGAATTCGTGACGGGACGGTGTGGACGGAGATTCACTCTGTGTCTGACCCCGGGAGTGTTTGATGGGACCGTGTAGAGGAATAATCACTCTGAGTCTGACCCCGGGAGTGTGTATTGGGACGGTGTGGACGGAGATTCACTCTGTGTCTGACCCCGGGGGTGTTTCATGTGTTGGTGTAGAGGAATAATCACTCTGTGTCTGACCCCCGGGAGCGTATGATGGGTCCGTGTAGAGGAATAATCACTCTGTGTCTGAAACCTGGAGAGTTTGATGGGGCCGTGTAGAGGAATAATCACTCTGTGTCTGACCTCGGGATTGTTTGATGGGACGGTGTGGAAGGAGATTCACACTGTTTCTGACCCCGCGAGTATGTGATGGGACGGTGAGGATTGAGATTCACTCTGTGTCTGACCCCGGGAGTGTTTGATCGGATCGTGTAGAGGAATAATCTCTCTGTGTCTGACCCCGGGAGTGTTTGATGGTACCGTGTAGAGGAATAATCTCTCTGTGTCTGACCCAGGGAGAGTGTGATGGGACGGTGTGGAAGGAGATTCACACTGTGTCTGACACCGGGAGTGTTTGATGGGACCGTGTAGAGGAATAATCACTCTGTGTCTGACCCCGGAAGTGTTTGATGTGACCGTGTAGAGGAATAATGACTCTGTGTCTGACCCAGGGAGTGTTTGATGGTACCGTGTAGCGGAATAATCTCTCTGTGTCCGACCCCGGGAGTGTGTAATGGGACGGTGAGGATTGAGATTCACTCTGTGTCTGACCCCGGGAGTGTTTGATGGTACCGTGTAGAGGAATAATCTCTCTGTGTCTGACCCAGGGAGAGTGTGATGGGACGGTGTGGAAGGAGATTCACACTGTGTCTGACACCGGGAGTGTTTGATGGGACCGTGTAGAGGAATAATCACTCTGTGTCTGACCCCGGAAGTGTTTGATGTGACCGTGTAGAGGAATAATGACTCTGTTTCTGACCCCGGGAGTGTTTGATGGGACCGTGTAGAGGAATAATCTCTCTGTGTCTGACCCCGGGAGTGTGTGATGGGACGGTGTGGATTGAGATTCACTCTGTGTCTGACCCCGGGAGTGTTTGATGGGACCTTGTAGTGGCAAAATCACACTGTGTCTTACCCCCGGAGTGTTTGATGGATCCGTGTAGAGGAATAATCACTCTGTGTCTGACCCCCGGGAGCGCTTGATGGGACCGTGTAGAGGAATAATCACTCTGTGTCTGACCCCGGGAGAGATTGATGGGGCCGTGTAGAGGAACAATCACTATGTGTCTGTCCCCGGGAGTATTTGATGGGACCGTGCAGAGGAATAATCTCTCTGTGTCTGACCCCGGGAGTGTGTGATGGGACGGTGTGGAGGGAGATTCACTCTGTGTCTGAAACCGGGGTGTGTGATGGGCAGTGTAGAGGAATAATCCCTCTGTGTATGGCCCTGGGAGTGGGTGATGGACCATGTGGAGGGAGATTCACTCTGTGTCTGACCCCAGGAGTGTGTGATGGGCGGTGTAGAGGAATAATCACTCTGTGTCTGACCCCGGGAGATGGTGACGGGACGGGGTGGAGGGAGATTCACTCTGTGTCTGACCCCGGGAGTGTTTGCTGGGACCGTGTAGAGGAATAATCACTCTGTGTTTTACCACGGGAGTGTGTGTTGCGTCGGTGTAGGGGATTAATCACTCTGTGTCTGACCACGGGAGTGTGTGATGGGACGGGGTGGAGGAATAATCACTCCGTGTCTGACCCCGGGAGTGTTTGATGGTACCGTGTAGAGGAATAATCTCTCTGTGTCTGACCCAGGGAGTGTTTGATGGGACCTTGTAGTGTAATAATCACTCTGTGTCTTACCCCCGGAGTGTTTGATGGGACCTTGTAGAGGAATAATCACTCTGTGTCTGACCCCCGGGAGCGTTTGATGGGACCGTGTAGAGGAATAATCACTCCGTGTCTGACACCGGGAGTGTGTGATGGGACGGTGTTGAAGGAGATTCACACTGTCTCTGACCCCGGGAGTGTCTGATGGTACCGTGTAGAGGAATAATCACTATGTGTCTGACCACGGAAGAGTCTGATGTGACCTTGTAGAGGAATAATGACTCTGTTTCAGACCCCGGGAGTGTTTGATGTGACCGTGTAGAGGAATAATCTCTCTGTGTCTGACCCAGGGAGTGTGTGATGGGACGGTGAGGATTGAGATTCACTCAGTGTCTGACCCCGGAACAGTTTGATGTGACCGTGTAGAGGAATAATGACTCTGTGTCTGACCCAGGGAGTGTTTGATGGTACCGTGTAGAGGAATAATCTCTCTGTGTCCGACCCCGGGAGTGTGTAATGGGACGGTGAGGATTGAGATTCACTCTGTGTCTGACCCCGGGAGTGTTTGATGGTACCGTGTAGAGGAATAATCTCTCTGTGTCTGACCCAGGGAGAGTGTGATGGGACGGTGTGGAAGGAGATTCACACTGTGTCTGACACCGGGAGTGTTTGATGGGACCGTGTAGAGGAATAATCACTCTGTGTCTGACCCCGGAAGTGTTTGATGTGACCGTGTAGAGGAATAATGACTCTGTGTCTGACCCAGGGAGTGTTTGATGGTACCGTGTAGAGGAATAATCTCTCTGTGTCCGACCCCGGGAGTGTGTAATGGGACGGTGAGGATTGAGATTCACTCTGTGTCTGACCCCGGGAGTGTTTGATGGTACCGTGTAGAGGAATAATCTCTCTGTGTCTGACCCAGGGAGAGTGTGATGGGACGGTGTGGAAGGAGATTCACACTGTGTCTGACACCGGGAGTGTTTGATGGGACCGTGTAGAGGAATAATCACTCTGTGTCTGACCCCGGAAGTGTTTGATGTGACCGTGTAGAGGAATAATGACTCTGTTTCTGACCCCGGGAGTGTTTGATGGGACCGTGTAGAGGAATAATCTCTCTGTGTCTGACCCAGGGAGTGTGTGATGGGACGGTGAGGATTGAGATTCACTCTGTGTCTGACCCCGGGAGTGTTTGATGGTACCGTGTAGAGGAATAATCTCTCTGTGTCTGACCCCGGGAGTGTGTGATGGGACGGTGTGGATTGAGATTCACTCTGTGTCTGACCCCGGGAGTGTTTGATGGGACCTTGTAGTGGCAAAATCACACTGTGTCTTACCCCCGGAGTGTTTGATGGATCCGTGTAGAGGAATAATCACTCTGTGTCTGACCCCCGGGAGCGCTTGATGGGACCGTGTAGAGGAATAATCACTCTGTGTCTGACCCCGGGAGAGATTGATGGGGCCGTGTAGAGGAACAATCACTATGTGTCTGTCCCCGGGAGTATTTGATGGGACCGTGCAGAGGAATAATCACTCTGTGTCTGACCCCGGGAGTGTGTGATGGGACGGTGTTGAAGGAGATTCACACTGTGTCTGACACCGGGAGTGTATGATGGTACCGTGTAGAGGAATAATCACTCTGTGTCTGACCACGGGAGAGTCTGATGTGACCTTGTTGAGGAATAATGACTCTGTGTCTTACCACCGGAGTGCTTGATGGGACCGTGTAGAGGAATAATCACTCTGGGTCTGACCCCGGGAGAGTTTGATGGTACCGTGTAGAGGAATAATCTCTCTGTGTCTGACCCCGGGAGTGTGTGATGGGACGGTGTGGAGGGAGATTCACTCTGTGTCTGAAACCGGGGTGTGTGATGGGCAGTGTAGAGGAATAATCACTCCGTGTCTGACCCCGGGAATTCGTGACGGGACGGTGTGGACGGAGATTCACTCTGTGTCTGACCCCGGGAGTGTTTGATGGGACCGTGTAGAGGAATAATCACTCTGAGTCTGACCCCGGGAGTGTGTATTGGGACGGTGTGGACGGAGATTCACTCTGTGTCTGACCCCGGGAGTGTTTCATGTGTTGGTGTAGAGGAATAATCACTCTGTGTCTGACCCCCGGGAGCGTATGATGGGTCCGTGTAGAGGAATAATCACTCTGTGTCTGAAACCTGGAGAGTTTGATGGGGCCGTGTAGAGGAATAATCACTCTGTGTCTGACCTCGGGATTGTTTGATGGGACGGTGTGGAAGGAGATTCACACTGTTTCTGACCCCGCGAGTATGTGATGGGACGGTGAGGATTGAGATTCACTCTGTGTCTGACCCCGGGAGTGTTTGATCGGATCGTGTAGAGGAATAATCTCTCTGTGTCTGACCCCGGGAGTGTTTGATGGTACCGTGTAGAGGAATAATCTCTCTGTGTCTGACCCCCGGGAGCGTTTGATGGGACCGTGTAGAGGAATAATCACTCAGTTTCGACCCCGGGAGTGTTTGATGGGACCGTGTAGAGGAATAATCACTCTGTGTCTGACCCCGGGAGTGTGTGATGGGACGGTGTTGAAGGAGATTCACACTGTCTCTGACCCCGGGAGTGTGTGATGGTACCGTGTAGAGGAATAATCACTCTGTGTCTGACCACGGAAGAGTCTGATGTGACCTTGTAGAGGAATAATCACTCTGCGTCTTACCCCGGGAGTGTTTGATGGTAACGTGTAGAGGAATAATCTCTCTGTCTGACCCCGGGAGTGTGTGATGGGACGGTGTGGAGGGAGATTCACTCTGTGTCTGACACCGGGAGAGTGTGATGGGCGGTGTAGAGGAATAATCACTCCGTGTCTGACCTAGGGAGTATGTGACGGGACGGTGTGGAGGGAGATTCACTCTGTGTCTGACCCCGGTAGTGTTTGATGGGACCGAGTAGAGGAATGATCACTCTGAATCTGACCCAGGGAGAGTGTGATGGGACGGTGAGGATTGAGATTCACTCAGTGTCTGACCCCGGAACAGTTTGATGTGACCGTGTAGAGGAATAATGACTCTGTGTCTGACCCAGGGAGTGTTTGATGGTACCGTGTAGAGGAATAATCTCTCTGTGTCCGACCCCGGGAGTGTGTAATGGGACGGTGAGGATTGAGATTCACTCTGTGTCTGACCCCGGGAGTGTTTGATGGTACCGTGTAGAGGAATAATCTCTCTGTGTCTGACCCAGGGAGAGTGTGATGGGACGGTGTGGAAGGAGATTCACACTGTGTCTGACACCGGGAGTGTTTGATGGGACCGTGTAGAGGAATAATCACTCTGTGTCTGACCCCGGAAGTGTTTGATGTGACCGTGTAGAGGAATAATGACTCTGTGTCTGACCCAGGGAGTGTTTGATGGTACCGTGTAGAGGAATAATCTCTCTGTGTCCGACCCCGGGAGTGTGTAATGGGACGGTGAGGATTGAGATTCACTCTGTGTCTGACCCCGGGAGTGTTTGATGGTACCGTGTAGAGGAATAATCTCTCTGTGTCTGACGCAGGGAGAGTGTGATGGGACGGTGTGGAACGAGATTCACACTGTGTCTGACACCGGGAGTGTTTGATGGGACCGTGTAGAGGAATAATCACTCTGTGTCTGACCCCGGAAGTGTTTGATGTGACCGTGTAGAGGAATAATGACTCTGTTTCTGACCCCGGGAGTGTTTGATGGGACCGTGTAGAGGAATAATCTCTCTGTGTCTGACCCAGGGAGTGTGTGATGGGACGGTGAGGATTGAGATTCACTCTGTGTCTGACCCCGGGAGTGTTTGATGGTACCGTGTAGAGGAATAATCTCTCTGTGTCTGACCCCGGGAGTGTGTGATGGGACGGTGTGGATTGAGATTCACTCTGTGTCTGACCCCGGGAGTGTTTGATGGGACCTTGTAGTGGCAAAATCACACTGTGTCTTACCCCCGGAGTGTTTGATGGATCCGTGTAGAGGAATAATCACTCTGTGTCTGACCCCCGGGAGCGCTTGATGGGACCGTGTAGAGGAATAATCACTCTGTGTCTGACCCCGGGAGAGATTGATGGGGCCGTCTAGAGGAACAATCACTATGTGTCTGTCCCCGGGAGTATTTGATGGGACCGTGCAGAGGAATAATCACTCTGTGTCTGACCCCGGGAGTGTGTGATGGGACGGTGTTGAAGGAGATTCACACTGTGTCTGACACCGGGAGTGTATGATGGTACCGTGTAGAGGAATAATCACTCTGTGTCTGACCCCGGGAGTGTGTAATGGGACGGTGAGGATTGAGATTCACTCTGTGTCTGACCCCGGGAGTGTTTGATGGTACCGTGTAGAGGAATAATCTCTCTGTGTCTGACCCAGGGAGAGTGTGATGGGACGGTGTGGAAGGAGATTCACACTGTGTCTGACACCGGGAGTGTTTGATGGGACCGTGTAGAGGAATAATCACTCTGTGTCTGACCCCGGAAGTGTTTGATGTGACCGTGTAGAGGAATAATGACTCTGTGTCTGACCCAGGGAGTGTTTGATGGTACCGTGTAGAGGAATAATCTCTCTGTGTCCGACCCCGGGAGTGTGTAATGGGACGGTGAGGATTGAGATTCACTCTGTGTCTGACCCCGGGAGTGTTTGATGGTACCGTGTAGAGGAATAATCTCTCTGTGTCTGACCCGGGGAGAGTGTGATGGGACGGTGTGGAAGGAGATTCACACTGTGTCTGACACCGGGAGTGTTTGATGGGACCGTGTAGAGGAATAATCACTCTGTGTCTGACCCCGGAAGTGTTTGATGTGACCGTGTAGAGGAATAATGACTCTGTTTCTGACCCCGGGAGTGTTTGATGGGACCGTGTAGAGGAATAATCTCTCTGTGTCTGACCCAGGGAGTGTGTGATGGGACGGTGAGGATTGAGATTCACTCTGTGTCTGACCCCGGGAGTGTTTGATGGTACCGTGTAGAGGAATAATCTCTCTGTGTCTGACCCCGGGAGTGTGTGATGGGACGGTGTGGATTGAGATTCACTCTGTGTCTGACCCCGGGAGTGTTTGATGGGACCTTGTAGTGGCAAAATCACACTGTGTCTTACCCCCGGAGTGTTTGATGGATCCGTGTAGAGGAATAATCACTCTGTGTCTGACCCCCGGGAGCGCTTGATGGGACCGTGTAGAGGAATAATCACTCTGTGTCTGACCCCGGGAGAGATTGATGGGGCCGTGTAGAGGAACAATCACTATGTGTCTGTCCCCGGGAGTATTTGATGGGACCGTGCAGAGGAATAATCACTCTGTGTCTGACCCCGGGAGTGTGTGATGGGACGGTGTTGAAGGAGATTCACACTGTGTCTGACACCGGGAGTGTATGATGGTACCGTGTAGAGGAATAATCACTCTGTGTCTGACCACGGGAGAGTCTGATGTGACCTTGTTGAGGAATAATGACTCTGTGTCTTACCACCGGAGTGCTTGATGGGACCGTGTAGAGGAATAATCACTCTGGGTCTGACCCCGGGAGAGTTTGATGGTACCGTGTAGAGGAATAATCTCTCTGTGTCTGACCCCGGGAGTGTGTGATGGGACGGTGTGGAGGGAGATTCACTCTGTGTCTGAAACCGGGGTGTGTGATGGGCAGTGTAGAGGAATAATCACTCCGTGTCTGACCCCGGGAATTCGTGACGGGACGGTGTGGACGGAGATTCACTCTGTGTCTGACCCCGGGAGTGTTTGATGGGACCGTGTAGAGGAATAATCACACTGAGTCTGACCCCGGGAGTGTGTATTGGGACGGTGTGGACGGAGATTCACTCTGTGTCTGACCCCGGGAGTGTTTCATGTGTTGGTGTAGAGGAATAATCACTCTGTGTCTGACCCCCGGGAGCGTATGATGGGTCCGTGTAGAGGAATAATCACTCTGTGTCTGAAACCTGGAGAGTTTGATGGGGCCGTGTAGAGGAATAATCACTCTGTGTCTGACCTCGGGATTGTTTGATGGGACGGTGTGGAAGGAGATTCACACTGTTTCTGACCCCGCGAGTATGTGATGGGACGGTGAGGATTGAGATTCACTCTGTGTCTGACCCCGGGAGTGTTTGATCGGATCGTGTAGAGGAATAATCTCTCTGTGTCTGACCCCGGGAGTGTTTGATGGTACCGTGTAGAGGAATAATCTCTCTGTGTCTGACCCCCGGGAGCGTTTGATGGGACCGTGTAGAGGAATAATCACTCAGTTTCGACCCCGGGAGTGTTTGATGGGACCGTGTAGAGGAATAATCACTCTGTGTCTGACCCCGGGAGTGTGTGATGGGACGGTGTTGAAGGAGATTCACACTGTCTCTGACCCCGGGAGTGTGTGATGGTACCGTGTAGAGGAATAATCACTCTGTGTCTGACCACGGAAGAGTCTGATGTGACCTTGTAGAGGAATAATCACTCTGCGTCTTACCCCGGGAGTGTTTGATGGTAACGTGTAGAGGAATAATCTCTCTGTCTGACACCGGGAGTGTGTGATGGGACGGTGTGGAGGGAGATTCACTCTGTGTCTGACACCGGGAGAGTGTGATGGGCGGTGTAGAGGAATAATCACTCCGTGTCTGACCTAGGGAGTATGTGACGGGACGGTGTGGAGGGAGATTCACTCTGTGTCTGACCCCGGTAGTGTTTGATGGGACCGAGTAGAGGAATAATCACTCTGAATCTGACCCAGGGAGAGTGTGATGGGACGGTGAGGATTGAGATTCACTCAGTGTCTGACCCCGGAACAGTTTGATGTGACCGTGTAGAGGAATAATGACTCTGTGTCTGACCCAGGGAGTGTTTGATGGTACCGTGTAGAGGAATAATCTCTCTGTGTCCGACCCCGGGAGTGTGTAATGGGACGGTGAGGATTGAGATTCACTCTGTGTCTGACCCCGGGAGTGTTTGATGGTACCGTGTAGAGGAATAATCTCTCTGTGTCTGACCCAGGGAGAGTGTGATGGGACGGTGTGGAAGGAGATTCACACTGTGTCTGACACCGGGAGTGTTTGATGGGACCGTGTAGAGGAATAATCACTCTGTGTCTGACCCCGGAAGTGTTTGATGTGACCGTGTAGAGGAATAATGACTCTGTGTCTGACCCAGGGAGTGTTTGATGGTACCGTGTAGAGGAATAATCTCTCTGTGTCCGACCCCGGGAGTGTGTAATGGGACGGTGAGGATTGAGATTCACTCTGTGTCTGACCCCGGGAGTGTTTGATGGTACCGTGTAGAGGAATAATCTCTCTGTGTCTGACCCGGGGAGAGTGTGATGGGACGGTGTGGAAGGAGATTCACACTGTGTCTGACACCGGGAGTGTTTGATGGGACCGTGTAGAGGAATAATCACTCTGTGTCTGACCCCGGAAGTGTTTGATGTGACCGTGTAGAGGAATAATGACTCTGTTTCTGACCCCGGGAGTGTTTGATGGGACCGTGTAGAGGAATAATCTCTCTGTGTCTGACCCAGGGAGTGTGTGATGGGACGGTGAGGATTGAGATTCACTCTGTGTCTGACCCCGGGAGTGTTTGATGGTACCGTGTAGAGGAATAATCTCTCAGTGTCTGACCCCGGGAGTGTGTGATGGGACGGTGTGGATTGAGATTCACTCTGTGTCTGACCCCGGGAGTGTTTGATGGGACCTTGTAGTGGCAAAATCACACTGTGTCTTACCCCCGGAGTGTTTGATGGATCCGTGTAGAGGAATAATCACTCTGTGTCTGACCCCCGGGAGCGCTTGATGGGACCGTGTAGAGGAATAATCACTCTGTGTCTGACCCCGGGAGAGATTGATGGGGCCGTGTAGAGGAACAATCACTATGTGTCTGTCCCCGGGAGTATTTGATGGGACCGTGCAGAGGAATAATCACTCTGTGTCTGACCCCGGGAGTGTGTGATGGGACGGTGTTGAAGGAGATTCACACTGTGTCTGACACCGGGAGTGTATGATGGTACCGTGTAGAGGAATAATCACTCTGTGTCTGACCCCGGGAGTGTGTAATGGGACGGTGAGGATTGAGATTCACTCTGTGTCTGACCCCGGGAGTGTTTGATGGTACCGTGTAGAGGAATAATCTCTCTGTGTCTGACCCAGGGAGAGTGTGATGGGACGGTGTGGAAGGAGATTCACACTGTGTCTGACACCGGGAGTGTTTGATGGGACCGTGTAGAGGAATAATCACTCTGTGTCTGACCCCGGAAGTGTTTGATGTGACCGTGTAGAGGAATAATGACTCTGTGTCTGACCCAGGGAGTGTTTGATGGTACCGTGTAGAGGAATAATCTCTCTGTGTCCGACCCCGGGAGTGTGTAATGGGACGGTGAGGATTGAGATTCACTCTGTGTCTGACCCCGGGAGTGTTTGATGGTACCGTGTAGAGGAATAATCTCTCTGTGTCTGACCCAGGGAGAGTGTGATGGGACGGTGTGGAAGGAGATTCACACTGTGTCTGACACCGGGAGTGTTTGATGGGACCGTGTAGAGGAATAATCACTCTGTGTCTGACCCCGGAAGTGTTTGATGTGACCGTGTAGAGGAATAATGACTCTGTTTCTGACCCCGGGAGTGTTTGATGGGACCGTGTAGAGGAATAATCTCTCTGTGTCTGACCCAGGGAGTGTGTGATGGGACGGTGAGGATTGAGATTCACTCTGTGTCTGACCCCGGGAGTGTTTGATGGTACCGTGTAGAGGAATAATCTCTCTGTGTCTGACCCCGGGAGTGTGTGATGGGACGGTGTGGATTGAGATTCACTCTGTGTCTGACCCCGGGAGTGTTTGATGGGACCTTGTAGTGGCAAAATCACACTGTGTCTTACCCCCGGAGTGTTTGATGGATCCGTGTAGAGGAATAATCACTCTGTGTCTGACCCCCGGGAGCGCTTGATGGGTCCGTGTAGAGGAATAATCACTCTGTGTCTGAAACCTGGAGAGTTTGATGGGGCCGTGTAGAGGAATAACCACTCTGTGTCTGACCTCGGGATTGTTTGATGGGACGGTGTGGAAGGAGATTCACACTGTTTCTGACCCCGCGAGTATGTGATGGGACGGTGAGGATTGAGATTCACTCTGTGTCTGACCCCGGGAGTGTTTGATCGGATCGTGTAGAGGAATAATCTCTCTGTGTCTGACCCCGGGAGTGTTTGATGGTACCGTGTAGAGGAATAATCTCTCTGTGTCTGACCCCCGGGAGCGTTTGATGGGACCGTGTAGAGGAATAATCACTCAGTTTCGACCCCGGGAGTGTTTGATGGGACCGTGTAGAGGAATAATCACTCTGTGTCTGACCCCGGGAGTGTGTGATGGGACGGTGTTGAAGGAGATTCACACTGTCTCTGACCCCGGGAGTGTGTGATGGTACCGTGTAGAGGAATAATCACTCTGTGTCTGACCACGGAAGAGTCTGATGTGACCTTGTAGAGGAATAATCACTCTGCGTCTTACCCCGGGAGTGTTTGATGGTAACGTGTAGAGGAATAATCTCTCTGTCTGACCCCGGGAGTGTGTGATGGGACGGTGTGGAGGGAGATTCACTCTGTGTCTGACACCGGGAGAGTGTGATGGGCGGTGTAGAGGAATAATCACTCCGTGTCTGACCTAGGGAGTATGTGACGGGACGGTGTGGAGGGAGATTCACTCTGTGTCTGACCCCGGTAGTGTTTGATGGGACCGAGTAGAGGAATAATCACTCTGAATCTGACCCCGGGAGTGTGCGTTGGGACGGTGTGGACGGAGATTCACTTTGTGTCTGACCCCGGGAGTGTTTGATGGGACCGTTTAGAGGAATAATCGCTCTGTGTCTGACCCCCGGGAGTGTTTGATGGGACCGTGTAGAGGAATAATCACTCTGTGTCTGACCCCGGGAGTGTTTGATGGGACCGTGTCGAGGAATAATCACTCTGTGTCTAACCACGGGAGTGTTTGATGGGACCGTGTAGAGGAATAATCACTCTGTGTTTGACCACGGGAGTGTGTGTTGCGTCGGTGTAGGGGATTAATCACTCTGTTTCTGACCACGGGAGTGTGTGATTGGGCGGGGTGGAGGAATAATCACTCTGTGTCTGACCCCGGAAGAGTTTGATGTGACCGTGTAGAGGAATAATGACTCTGTGTCTGACCCCGGGAGTGTTTGATGGGACGGTGAGGATTGAGATTAACTCTGTGTCTGAACCCGGGAGTGTTTGATGGGAACTTGTAGTGGAATAATCACTCTGTGTCTTACCCCCGGAGTGTTTGATGGGACCGTGTAGAGGAATAATCTCTCTGTTTCTGTCACCGGGAGAGTTTGATGGGACCTTGTAGTGGAATAATCACTCTGTGTCTTACACCCGGAGTGTTTCATGGGACCGTGTAGAGGAATAATCACTCTGTGTCTGACCCCCGGGAGCGTTTGATGGGACCGTGTAGAGGAATAATCACTCCGTGTCTGACCCCGGGAGTGTGTGATGGGACGTTGTTGAAGGAGATTCACACTGTGTCTGACCACGGAAGAGTCTGATGTGACCTTGTAGAGGAATAATGACTCTGTCTGACCCCCGGGAGCGTTTGATGTGACCGTGTAGAGGAATAATCACTCTGCGTCTGACCCCGGGAGAGTTTGTTGGGCGGTGTAGAGGAATAATCACTCTGTGGCTGACCCCGGGAGTGTTTGACGGTACGTGTAGATGAATAATCTCTCTGTGTCTGACCCCGGGAGTGTGTGATGGGACGGTGTGGAGGGAGATTCACTCTGTGTCTGAAACCGGGGTGTGTGATGGGCAGTGTAGAGGAATAATCACTCCGTGTCTGGCCCCGGGAATTCGTGACGGGACGGTGTGGAGGAATAATCACTCTGTGTCTGACCCCGGGAGTGTTTGATGGGACCGTGTAGAGGAATAATCACTGAGTCTGACCCCGGGAGTGTGTGTTGGGACCGTGTAGAGGAATAATCACTCCGTGTCTGACCCCGGGTGTGTGTGATGGGACGGTGTTGAAGGAGATTCACACTGTGTCTGACCACGGAAGAGTCTGATGTGACCTTGTAGAGGAATAATGACTCTGTCTGACCCCCGGGAGCGTTTGATGTGACCGTGTAGAGGAATAATCACTCTGCGTCTGACCCCGGGAGAGTTTGTTGGGCGGGGTAGAGGAATAATCACTCTGTGGCTGACCCCGGGAGTGTTTGACGGTACGTGTAGATGAATAATCTCTCTGTGTCTGACCCCGGGAGTGTGTGATGGGACGGTGTGGAGGGAGATTCACTCTGTGTCTGAAACCGGGGTGTGTGATGGGCAGTGTAGAGGAATAATCACTCCGTGTCTGGCCCCGGGAATTCGTGACGGGACGGTGTGGACGGAGATTCACTCTGTGTCTGTCACCGGGAGAGTTTGATGGGACCTTGTAGTGGAATAATCACTCTGTGTCTTACACCCGGAGTGTTTCTTGGGACCGTGTAGAGGAATAATCACTCTGTGTCTGACCCCCGGGAGCGTTTGATGGGACCGTGTAGAGGAATAATCACTCCGTGTCTGACCCCGGGAGTGTGCGATGGGACGGTGTTGAAGGAGATTCACACTGTGTCTGACCACGGAAGAGTCTGATGTGACCTTGTAGAGGAATAATGACTCTGTCTGACCCCCGGGAGCGTTTGATGTGACCGTGTAGAGGAATAATCACTCTGCGTCTGACCACGGGAGAGTTTGTTGGGCGGTGTAGAGGAATAATCACTCTGTGGCTGACCCCGGGAGTGTTTGACGGTACGTGTAGATGAATAATCTCTCTGTGTCTGACCCCGGGAGTGTGTGATGGGACGGTGTGGAGGGAGATTCACTCTGTGTCTGAAACCGGGGTGTGTGATGGGCAGTGTAGAGGAATAATCACTCCGTGTCTGGCCCCGGGAATTCGTGACGGGACGGTGTGGACGGAGATTCACTCTGTGTCTGTCACCGGGAGAGTTTGATGGGACCTTGTAGTGGAATAATCACTCTGTGTCTTACACCCGGAGTGTTTCATGGGACCGTGTAGAGGAATAATCACTCTGTGTCTGACCCCCGGGAGCGTTTGATGGGACCGTGTAGAGGAATAATCACTCCGTGTCTGACCCCGGGAGTGTGTGATGGGACGGTGTTGAAGGAGATTCACACTGTGTCTGACCACGGAAGAGTCTGATGTGACCTTGTAGAGGAATAATGACTCTGTCTGACCCCCGGGAGCGTTTGATGTGACCGTGTAGAGGAATAATCACTCTGCGTCTGACCCCGGGAGAGTTTGTTGGGCGGTGTAGAGGAATAATCACTCTGTGGCTGACCCCGGGAGTGTTTGACGGTACGTGTAGATGAATAATCTCTCTGTGTCTGACCCCGGGAGTGTGTGATGGGACGGTGTGGAGGGAGATTCACTCTGTGTCTGAAACCGGGGTGTGTGATGGGCAGTGTAGAGGAATAATCACTCCGTGTCTGGCCCCGGGAATTCGTGACGGGACGGTGTGGAGGAATAATCACTCTGTGTCTGACCCCGGGAGTGTTTGATGGGACCGTGTAGAGGAATAATCACTGAGTCTGACCCCGGGAGTGTGTGTTGGGACCGTGTAGAGGAATAATCACTCCGTGTCTGACCCCGGGAGTGTGTGATGGGACGGTGTTGAAGGAGATTCACACTGTGTCTGACCACGGAAGAGTCTGATGTGACCTTGTAGAGGAATAATGACTCTGTCTGACCCCCGGGAGCGTTTGATGTGACCGTGTAGAGGAATAATCACTCTGCGTCTGACCCCGGGAGAGTTTGTTGGGCGGTGTAGAGGAATAATCACTCTGTGGCTGACCCCGGGAGTGTTTGACGGTACGTGTAGATGAATAATCTCTCTGTGTCTGACCCCGGGAGTGTGTGATGGGACGGTGTGGAGGGAGATTCACTCTGTGTCTGAAACCGGGGTGTGTGATGGGCAGTGTAGAGGAATAATCACTCCGTGTCTGGCCCCGGGAATTCGTGACGGGACGGTGTGGACGGAGATTCACTCTGTGTCTGTCACCGGGAGAGTTTGATGGGACCTTGTAGTGGAATAATCACTCTGTGTCTTACACCCGGAGTGTTTCATGGGACCGTGTAGAGTAATAATCACTCTGTGTCTGACCCCCGGGAGCGTTTGATGGGACCGTGTAGAGGAATAATCACTCCGTGTCTGACCCCGGGAGTGTGTGATGGGACGGTGTTGAAGGAGATTCACACTGTGTCTGACCACGGAAGAGTCTGATGTGACCTTGTAGAGGAATAATGACTCTGTCTGACCCCCGGGAGCGTTTGATGTGACCGTGTAGAGGAATAATCACTCTGCGTCTGACCCCGTGAGAGTTTTTTGGGCGGTGTAGAGGAATAATCACTCTGTGGCTGACCCCGGGAGTGTTTGACGGTACGTGTAGATGAATAATCTCTCTGTGTCTGACCCCGGGAGTGTGTGATGGGACGGTGTGGAGGGAGATTCACTCTGTGTCTGAAACCGGGGTGTGTGATGGGCAGTGTAGAGGAATAATCACTCCGTGTCTGGCCCCGGGAATTCGTGACGGGACGGTGTGGACGGAGATTCACTCTGTGTCTGACCCCGGGAGTGTTTGATGGGACCGAGTAGAGGAATAATCACTCTGAATCTGACCCCGGGAGTGTGTGTTGGGACGGTGTGGACGGAGATTCACTTTGTGTCTGACCCCGGGAGTGTTTGATGGGACCGTTTAGAGGAATAATCGCTCTGTGTCTGACCCCCGGGAGTGTTTGATGGGACCGTGTAGAGGAATAATCACTCTGTGTCTGACCCCGGGAGTGTTTGATGGGACCGTGTCGAGGAATAATCACTCTGTGTCTGACCACGGGAGTGTTTGATGGGACCGTGTAGAGGAATAATCACTCTGTGTTTGACCACGGGAGTGTGTGTTGCGTCGGTGTAGGGGATTAATCACTCTGTTTCTGACCACGGGAGTGTGTGATTGGGCGGGGTGGAGGAATAATCACTCTGTGTCTGACCCCGGAAGAGTTTGATGTGACCGTGTAGAGGAATAATGACTCTGTGTCTGACCCCGGGAGTGTTTGATGGGACGGTGAGGATTGAGATTAACTCTGTGTCTGAACCCGGGAGTGTTTGATGGGAACTTGTAGTGGAATAATCACTCTGTGTCTTACCCCCGGAGTGTTTGATGGGACCGTGTAGAGGAATAATCTCTCTGTTTCTGTCACCGGGAGAGTTTGATGGGACCTTGTAGTGGAATAATCACTCTGTGTCTTACACCCGGAGTGTTTCATGGGACCGTGTAGAGGAATAATCACTCCGTGTCTGACCCCGGGAGTGTGTGATGGGACGGTGTTGAAGGAGATTCACACTGTGTCTGACCACGGAAGAGTCTGATGTGACCTTGTAGAGGAATAATGACTCTGTCTGACCCCCGGGAGCGTTTGATGTGACCGTGTAGAGGAATAATCACTCTGCGTCTGACCCCGGGAGAGTTTGTTGGGCGGTGTAGAGGAATAATCACTCTGTGGCTGACCCCGGGAGTGTTTGACGGTACGTGTAGATGAATAATCTCTCTGTGTCTGACCCCGGGAGTGTGTGATGGGACGGTGTGGAGGGAGATTCACTCTGTGTCTGAAACCGGGGTGTGTGATGGGCAGTGTAGAGGAATAATCACTCCGTGTCTGGCCCCGGGAATTCGTGACGGGACGGTGTGGAGGAATAATCACTCTGTGTCTGACCCCGGGAGTGTTTGATGGGACCGTGTAGAGGAATAATCACTGAGTCTGACCCCGGGAGTGTGTGTTGGGACCGTGTAGAGGAATAATCACTCCGTGTCTGACCCCGGGTGTGTGTGATGGGACGGTGTTGAAGGAGATTCACACTGTGTCTGACCACGGAAGAGTCTGAAGTGACCTTGTAGAGGAATATTGACTCTGTCTGACCCCCGGGAGTGTTTGATGTGACCGTGTAGAGGAATAATCACTCTGCGTCTGACCGCGGGAGAGTTTGTTGGGCGGGGTAGAGGAATAATCACTCTGTGGCTGACCCCGGGAGTGTTTGACGGTACGTGTAGATGAATAATCTCTCTGTGTCTGACCCCGGGAGTGTGTGATGGGACGGTGTGGAGGGAGATTCACTCTGTGTCTGAAACCGGGGTGTGTGATGGGCAGTGTAGAGGAATAATCACTCCGTGTCTGGCCCCGGGAATTCGTGACGGGACGGTGTGGACGGAGATTCACTCTGTGTCTGTCACCGGGAGAGTTTGATGGGACCTTGTAGTGGAATAATCACTCTGTGTCTTACACCCGGAGTGTTTCATGGGACCGTGTAGAGGAATAATCACTCTGTGTCTGACCCCCGGGAGCGTTTGATGGGACCGTGTAGAGGAATAATCACTCCGTGTCTGACCCCGGGAGTGTGTGATGGGACGGTGTTGAAGGAGATTCACACTGTGTCTGACCACGGAAGAGTCTGATGTGACCTTGTAGAGGAATAATGACTCTGTCTGACCCCCGGGAGCGTTTGATGTGACCGTGTAGAGGAATAATCACTCTGCGTCTGACCCCGGGAGAGTTTGTTGGGCGGTGTAGAGGAATAATCACTCTGTGGCTGACCCCGGGAGTGTTTGACGGTACGGGTAGATGAATAATCTCTCTGTGTCTGACCCCGGGAGTGTGTGATGGGACGGTGTGGAGGGAGATTCACTCTGTGTCTGAAACAGGGGTGTGTGATGGGCAGTGTAGAGGAATAATCACTCCGTGTCTGGCCCCGGGAATTCGTGACGGGACGGTGTGGACGGAGATTCACTCTGTGTCTGTCACCGGGAGAGTTTGTTGGGACCTTGTAGTGGAATAATCACTCTGTGTCTTACACCCGGAGTGTTTCATGGGACCGTGTAGAGGAATAATCACTCTGTGTCTGACCCCAGGGAGCGTTTGATGGGACCGTGTAGAGGAATAATCACTCCGTGTCTGACCCCGGGAGTGTGTGATGGGACGGTGTTGAAGGAGATTCACACTGTGTCTGACCACGGAAGAGTCTGATGTGACCTTGTAGAGGAATAATGACTCTGTCTGACCCCCGGGAGCGTTTGATGTGACCGTGTAGAGGAATAATCACTCTGCGTCTGACCCCGGGAGAGTTTGTTGGGCGGTGTAGAGGAATAATCACTCTGTGGCTGACCCCGGGAGTGTTTGACGGTACGTGTAGATGAATAATCTCTCTGTGTCTGACCCCGGGAGTGTGTGATGGGACGGTGTGGAGGGAGAATCACTCTGTGTCTGAAACCGGGGTGTGTGATGGGCAGTGTAGAGGAATAATCACTCCGTGTCTGGCCCCGGGAATTCGTGACGGGACGGTGTGGAGGAATAATCACTCTGTGTCTGACCCCGGGAGTGTTTGATGGGACCGTGTAGAGGAATAATCACTGAGTCTGACCCCGGGAGTGTGTGTTGGGACCGTGTAGAGGAATAATCACTCCGTGTCTGACCTCGGGAGTGTGTGATGGGACGGTGTTGAAGGAGATTCACACTGTGTCTGACCACGGAAGAGTCTGATGTGACCTTGTAGAGGAATAATGACTCTGTCTGACCCCCAGGAGCGTTTGATGTGACCGTGTAGAGGAATAATCACTCTGCGTCTGACCCCGGGAGAGTTTGTTGGGCGGTGTAGAGGAATAATCACTCTGTGGCTGACCCCGGGAGTGTTTGACGGTACGTGTAGATGAATAATCTCTCTGTGTCTGACCCCGGGAGTTTGTGATGGGACGGTGTGGAGGGAGATTCACTCTGTGTCTGAAACCGGGGTGTGTGATGGGCAGTGTAGAGGAATAATCACTCCGTGTCTGGCCCCGGGAATTCGTGACGGGACGGTGTGGACGGAGATTCACTCTGTGTCTGTCACCGGGAGAGTTTGATGGGACCTTGTAGTGGAATAATCACTCTGTGTCTTACACCCGGAGTGTTTCATGGGACCGTGTAGAGTAATAATCACTCTGTGTCTGACCCCCGGGAGCGTTTGATGGGACCGTGTAGAGGAATAATCACTCCGTGTCTGACCCCGGGAGTGTGTGATGGGACGGTGTTGAAGGAGATTCACACTGTGTCTGACCACGGAAGAGTGTGATGTGACCTTGTAGAGGAATAATGACTCTGTCTGACCCCCGGGAGCGTTTGATGTGACCGTGTAGAGGAATAATCACTCTGCGTCTGACCCCGGGAGAGTTTTTTGGGCGGTGTAGAGGAATAATCACTCTGTGGCTGACCCCGGGAGTGTTTGACGGTACGTGTAGATGAATAATCTCTCTGTGTCTGACCCCGGGAGTGTGTGATGGGACGGTGTGGAGGGAGATTCACTCTGTGTCTGAAACCGGGGTGTGTGATGGGCAGTGTAGAGGAATAATCACTCCGTGTCTGGCCCCGGGAATTCGTGACGGGACGGTGTGGACGGAGATTCACTCTGTGTCTGACCCCGGGAGTGTTTGATGGGACCGTGTAGAGGAATAATCACTGAATCTGACCCCGGGAGTGTGTGTTGGGACGGTGTGGACGGAGATTCACTCTGTGTCTGACCCCGGTAGTGTTTCATGGGATGGTGTAGAGGAATAATCACTCTGTGTCTGACCCCCGGGAGCGTATGATGGGTCCGTGTAGAGGAATAATCAATCTGTGTCAGAACCCTGGAGAGTTTGATGGGGCCGTGTAGAGGAATAATCACTCTGTGTCTGACCTCGGGATTGTTTGATGGGACGGTGTGGAAGGAGATTCACACTGTTTCTGACCCCGGGAGTATGTGATGGGACGGTGAGGATTGAGATTCACTCTGTGACTGACCCCGGGAGTGTTTGATCGGAGCGTGTAGAGGAATAATCTCTCTGTGTCTGACCCCGGGAGTGTTTGATGGTACAGTGTAGAGGAATAATCTCTCTGGGTCTCACGCCGCGAGTGTGTGATGGGACGGTGTGGATTGAGATTCACTCTGTGTCTGACCCTCGGAGTGTTTGATGGGACCTTGTACTGGAATAATCACTCTGTGTCTTACCCCCGGAGTGTTTGATGGGACCGTCTAGAGGAATAATCACACTGTGTCTGACCCCCGGGAGCGTTTGATGGGACCGTATAGGGGAATAATCACTCAGTTTCTGACCCCGGGAGTGTTTGTTGGGACCGTGTAGAGGAATAATCACTCTGTGTCTGACCCCGGGAATGTGTGATGGGACGGTGTTGAAGGAGATTCACACTGTCTCTGACCCCGGGAGTGTGTGATGGTACCGTGTAGAGGAATAATCACTCTGTGTCTGACCACGGAAGAGTCTGATGTGACCTTGTAGAGGAATAATCACTCTGCGTCTTACCCCGGGAGTGTTTGATGGTAACGTGTAGAGGAATAATCTCTCTGTCTGACCCCGGGAGTGTGTGATGGGACGGTGTGGAGGGAGATTCACTCTGTGTCTGACACCGGGAGAGTGTGATGGGCGGTGTAGAGGAATAATCACTCCGTGTCTGACCTAGGGAGTATGTGACGGGACGGTGTGGAGGGAGATTCACTCTGTGTCTGAACCCGGTAGTGTTTGATGGGACCGAGTAGAGGAATAATCACTCTGAATCTGACCCCGGGAGTGTGTGTTGGGACGGTGTGGACGGAGATTCACTTTGTGTCTGACCCCGGGAGTGTTTGATGGGACCGTTTAGAGGAATAATCGCTCTGTGTCTGACCCCCGGGAGTGTTTGATGGGACCGTGTAGAGGAATAATCACTCTGTGTCTGACCCCGGGAGTGTTTGATGGGACCGTGTCGAGGAATAATCACTCTGTGTCTGACCACGGGAGTGTTTGATGGGACCGTGTAGAGGAATAATCACTCTGTGTTTGACCACGGGAGTGTGTGATTGGGCGGGGTGGAGGAATAATCACTCTGTGTCTGACCCCGGAAGAGTTTGATGTGACCGTGTAGAGGAATAATGACTCTGTGTCTGACCCCGGGAGTGTTTGATGGGACGGTGAGGATTGAGATTAACTCTGTGTCTGAACCCGGGAGTGTTTGATGGGAACTTGTAGTGGAATAATCACTCTGTGTCTTACCCCCGGAGTGTTTGATGGGACCGTGTAGAGGAATAATCTCTCTGTTTCTGTCACCGGGAGAGTTTGATGGGACCTTGTAGTGGAATAATCACTCTGTGTCTTACACCCGGAGTGTTTCATGGGACCGTGTAGAGGAATAATCACTCTGTGTCTGACCCCCGGGAGCGTTTGATGGGACCGTGTAGAGGAATAATCACTCCGTGTCTGACCCCGGGAGTGTGTGATGGGACGGTGTTGAAGGAGATTCACACCGTGTCTGACCACGGAAGAGTCTGATGTGACCTTGTAGAGGAATAATGACTCTGTCTGACCCCCGGGAGCGTTTGATGTGACCGTGTAGAGGAATAATCACTCTGCGTCTGACCCCGGGAGAGTTTGTTGGGCGGTGTAGAGGAATAATCACTCTGTGGCTGACCCCGGGAGTGTTTGACGGTACGTGTAGATGAATAATCTCTCTGTGTCTGACCCCGGGAGTGTGTGATGGGACGGTGTGGAGGGAGATTCACTCTGTGTCTGAAACCGGGGTGTGTGATGGGCAGTGTAGAGGAATAATCACTCCGTGTCTGGCCCCGGGAATTCGTGACGGGACGGTGTGGAGGAATAATCACTCTGTGTCTGACCCCGGGAGTGTTTGATGGGACCGTGTAGAGGAATAATCACTGAGTCTGAACCCGGGAGTGTGTGTTGGGACCGTGTAGAGGAATAATCACTCCGTGTCTGACCCCGGGAGTGTGTGATGGGACGGTGTTGAAGGAGATTCACACTGTGTCTGACCACGGAAGAGTCTGATGTGACCTTGTAGAGGAATAATGACTCTGTCTGACCCCCGGGAGGGTTTGATGTGACCGTGTACAGGAATAATCACTCTGCGTCTGACCCCGGGAGAGTTTTTTGGGCGGTGTAGAGGAATAATCACTCTGTGGCTGACCCCGGGAGTGTTTGACGGTACGTGTAGATGAATAATCTCTCTGTGTCTGACCCCGGGAGTGTGTGATGGGACGGTGTGGAGGGAGATTCACTCTGTGTCTGAAACCGGGGTGTGTGATGGGCAGTGTAGAGGAATGATCACTCCGTGTCTGGCCCCGGGAATTCGTGACGGGACGGTGTGGACGGAGATTCACTCTGTGTCTGTCACCGGGAGAGTTTGATGGGACCTTGTAGTGGAATAATCACTCTGTGTCTTACACCCGGAGTGTTTCATGGGACCGTGTAGAGGAATAATCACTCTGTGTCTGACCCCCGGGAGCGCTTGATTGGACCGTGTAGAGGAATAATCACTCCGTGTCTGGCCCCGGGAATTCGTGACGGGACGGTGTGGACGGAGATTCACTCTGTGTCTGACCCCGGGAGTGTTTGATGGGACCGTGTAGAGGAATAATCACTGAGTCTGACCCCGGGAGTGTGTGTTGGGACGGTGTGGACGGAGATTCACTCTGTGTCTGACCCCGGGAGTGTTTCATGGGATGGTGTAGAGGAATAATCACTCTGTGTCTGACCCCCGGGAGCGTATGATGGGTCCGTGTAGAGGAATAATCACTCTGTGGCTGACCCCGGGAGTGTTTGACGGTACGTGTAGATGAATAATCTCGCTGTGTCTGACCCCGGGAGTGTGTGATGGGACGGTGTGGAGGGAGATTCACTCTGTGTCTGAAACCGGGGTGTGTGATGGGCAGTGTAGAGGAATAATCACTCCGTGTCTGGCCCCGGGAATTCGTGACGGGACGGTGTGGAGGAATAATCACTCTGTGTCTGACCCCGGGAGTGTTTGATGGGACCGTGTAGAGGAATAATCACTGAGTCTGACCCCGGGAGTGTGTGTTGGGACCGTGTAGAGGAATAATCACTCCGTGTCTGACCCCGGGAGTGTGTGATGGGACGGTGTTGAAGGAGATTCACACTGTGTCTGACCACGGAAGAGTCTGATGTGACCTTGTAGAGGAATAATGACTCTGTCTGACCCCCGGGAGCGTTTGATGGGACCGTGTAGAGGAATAATCACTCTGTGTCTGACCCCGGGAGTGTTTGATGGGACCGTGTCGAGGAATAATCACTCTGTGTCTGACCCCGGGAGTGTTTGATGGGACCGTGTAGAGGAATAATCACTCTGTGTTTGACCACGGGAGTGTGTGTTGCGTCGGTGTAGGGGATTAATCACTCTGATTCTGACCACGGGAGTGTGTGATTGGGCGGGGTGGAGGAATAATCACTCTGTGTCTGACCCCGGAAGAGTTTGATGTGACCGTGTAGAGGAATAATGACTCTGTGTCTGACCCCGGGAGTGTTTGATGGGACGGTGAGGATTGAGATTAACTCTGTGTCTGAACCCGGGAGTGTTTGATGGGAACTTGTAGTGGAATAATCACTCTGTGTCTT